>NC_079873.1:48689487-48992517 GCF_023065955.2 Ursus arctos
TTCTGTGCGAGCTCACTGAAGGGTGGGGGTGTGGACTTTCAGCTCCGGGGCTAGAGAGCAGGGCACTGCCATATTCATCACACTCATCAAAGCTGAAAGGCTCCAGGGAGCAAAACAGCATCATCTAGCGGAGGCCAGAGTGATTTACACCAAGTCCTGCCTCTTGTTGTCCTGGAGTCACTTCCACTGAAACAAGTCACCAGAAGATCAGTACAAACTAGCACACGCAGTCTACTGATCACAGAGTGCTGTAAAGCTCCAACGCAAAGGAAAACAGGATATAGCTACATTAAAACTTTTATTTTTTTCCTTTATGCCCTTATTTTTTCAATTCCTTGGTTTATTTTTTATTATAATTTTTTAAATCTTTATTTTTGTATATATTTTATATATATGTATTTTTATTTTTCTGTTTATTTTCTTATTTTATTTTTCATTTCTTCACTTTCTTTAATTTTTTAAGTTTTTTATATTTTTCTTTCTGTGTCTTTCTTTCTTTCTTTCTTTCTTTCTTTTTTTTTTTATTTGGGGATCTGAATTCCTTTAACAAGCAGACCAAAACACACCCATTATCTAGTTTTTCTTTCCTTCTTCTTTTCTTCTTCTTTCTTTCTCTTCTTCTTCTTCTTCTTCTTCTTCTTCTTTGCTTTGTGTTTCCGTTTTGGGGTATTTTTTAAATAATTTTTATTTTGTTATATTAGTGATTTTTCTTTATTCTTTCCTTTTCTAGACAAAATCACAACATGGAGAAATTCAACACAAAAGAATGAACAGGAAGTAGAACTCATACCCAGGGACTTAATCAATACAGACGTAAGTAAGATATCTGAACTAGAATTTAAAACAACAATTATAAGGATACTACCTGGGCTTGAAATCCTAGAGAATCCTTTACAACAGAGACAAAAGAACTACAATCTAGTCAGACCAAAATTAAAAATGCTACAACCGACATGCAAACACAAATGGGGAGGCCATAAAAATGAGGATGGGTGAAACACAAGAGTGAATTAGTGATATGAAAGAAAAAATTATGGAAAATAATGAAGCTGAAAAGAAGAAGGAAGAAAAGATAATGGCTCATGAGGGTAGACTTAAGGAACTCAGTAGCTTATTAAAATGTAATAACATTCATATCATAGGAGTCCCAGAAGACGAAGAGAGAGAAAAAAGGAGCAGAAAGTTTCTTCAAACAGAGTATAGCTGAAAACATCCCTAATCTGGGGAAGGACACAGACATAGAAATCCAAGAAGCAGAGAGAACTCACATAAAATTCAACAAAGGCCTACCATAGCCAAAGAATATCATAGTCAAATTCACACAGTGCACAGACAAGGAAAGAATCCTGAAAGCAGCAAGGGGATAAAACAACAACAACAACAACAACAACAACCCCTTAACCCACGAAAGAAGAAAGATCAGATTTGCAGGAGACCTGTCCACAGAATCATGGAAGGAGAGACAAGAATGGCAAGAAACACTCACGTGCTGAAGTGGAAAAATATGCAGGCAAGAAATTCTTTATCCACCAAGGCTGTCATTCAGAATATAAAGTGAGATAAAGAGCTTCCCAGATAAACAGAAGCTAAGGGAGTTTATTACCAACAAACCAGCCTTGAAAGAGATTTTAAGGAGACCACTTTGAGTGGAGAAAACAAAGACCAAAAGCAAGAACGACTAGAAAGGACAAGAGAACATCACCAGAAACACAAACTCTACAGGTAACACAATGGGACTAAATTAGTATCTTGCAAAAACCACTCTGAATGCAAATGCAATGAATGTTCCAATCAAAAGACATAGGGTATCAGAATGCATAAAAAACATCCAACTATATTCTGCCTAAAGAAGTCACATTTTATTTTATTTAAAAAAAATTTTAATGTTATGTTAGTCACCATACATTACATCATTAGTTTTTGATGTAGCATTCCATGATGCACTACAGGAAACAATTTGAGGGTTTCAGAGGGGAGGGGGTGGGGCGATGAGTTAGCTCAGTGATGGGTATTAATGAGGGCACATATTGCAATGAGCTCTGGGCATTTTACACCAACAATGAATCATGGAGCACTACATCAAAAACTATGATGTAATATATGGTGACTAATGTAGAAGATAAGAATCATCCTGCTCAAGAATGATTGGGTAAACCAGGAAATTAAAAATCAATTTAAATAATTTATGGAGACCAATGAGAATGAAAACACATTGGTCCAAAATCTATGGGACACTGCAAAGGCAGTCCTAATGGGAAAACATAGCCATCCAAGCCTCATTTAAAATAATAGAAAAATCTAAAATGCAGTTTTTGCATTCTCACCTCAAGGAGCTGGAGCAAGAACAGAAGAACAGGCCTAACCCATGCACGAGAAGGCAAGTGATCAAGATTAGAACAGAGATCAATGAATTAGAAACCAGGAGCACAGTAGAACAGATCAACAGAACTAGAAGCTGGTTCTCTGAAAGAATAAATAAAAAACTAAATAAGATACCACCTTACGCCAGTTAGAATGGCAAAAATTGACAAGGCAAGAAACAACAATTGCTGAAGAGGATGTGGAGAAAGGGGATCCCTCCTACATTGTTGGTGGGAAGGCAAGTTGGTACACCCACTCTGGAAAACAGTGTGGAGGTCCCTTGAAAAGTTAAAAATGGAGCTACCCTATGACCCAGCCATTGCACTACTGGGTATTTACCCCAAAGATACAGACGTAGTGAAGAGAACGGCCATATGCACCCCAATGTTCATAGCAGCATTGTCCACAATAGCTAAATCGTGGAAGGAGCCGAGATGCCCTTCAACAGATGACTGGATTAAGAAGTTGTGGTCCATATGTACAAT
The DNA here is from genome assembly GCF_023065955.2 of Ursus arctos. Lineage (NCBI taxonomy): Eukaryota > Metazoa > Chordata > Mammalia > Carnivora > Ursidae > Ursus > Ursus arctos. The sequence goes on from NC_079873.1 coordinate 48,692,334, forward strand.
GGAATATTACTCAGCTATCAGAAAGAACGAGTTCTCAACATTTGCTGCAACATGGATAGCACTGGAGCAGATAATGCTAAGTGAAATAAGTCAAGCAGAGAAAGACAATTATCATATGATTTCTCTCATCTATGGAACATAAGAACTAGGAAGATCGGTAGGGGAAGAAAGGGATAAAGAAGGGGGGTTAATCAGAAGGGGGAATGAAGGGGCGACTGGGTGGCACAGCAGTTGAGCGTCTGCCTTCGGCTCAGGGCGTGATCCCGGCATTATGGGATCGAGCCCCACATCAGGCTCCTCTGCTGGGAGCCTGCTTCTTCCTCTCCCACTCCCCCTGCTTGTGTTCCCTCTCTTGCTGGCTGTCCTTATCTCTGTCGAATAAATAAATAAAATCTTTAAAAAAAAGAAGAAGAAGGGGGAATGAAGCATGAGAGACTATGGACTCTGAGAAACAAACTGAGGGCTTCAGAGGGGAATGGGGTGGGGGAATGGGATAGACTGGTGATGGTTAGTAAGGAGAGCACGTATTGCATGGTGCAGTAGGTGTTATATGCAACTAATTAATGATGGAACTTTACTTCAAAAACCAGGGATGTACTGTATGGTGACTAACATAATGAAATAAAAAACAGTGAAATAAAAAAAAGGAACTCATTGATAATAATACAATAATAGTAGGGGACTTTAACACCACACTTACATCAATGGACAAATCATGTAAGCAAAAAATCAACAAGGAAACAATCGCTTTGAATGACACACTGGGCCAGATGGACTTAACATATATATTCAGAACATTCAATCCTAAAGCAGCAGGATGCAGTGTACTTTCAAGTGCACATGGGACATTCTCCAGAACAGATCACATACCAGGTCACAAATCAGCCTTCAAAAAGTAAAGAAAGATTAAGATCATACCATGCATATTTTCTGACCACAACATTATGAGACTCAAATTGAACCCCAAGAAAAATTTGGGAGATCACAAATGTAGGGAGGTTAAACAAGATGTTAATAAACAATGAATGCATCAAAAAGGAAATCAAAGAAGAAATGAAAAATACATGGAAACAAATGAAAATGAAACATGAGAGTCCACAAAATTTGGGACGCAGCAAAAGTGGTAAGAAGTGGGAGGTATATAGCAATACAGGCGTACTGTAAGAAACAAGAAAAATATCAAATAAACACTTTAACCTTACACCTAAAGTAGCTAGAAAAAGAACAAAAAAATGAAGCCTAAAGCCAGAAGAAGGGAAGTAATAAAGATTAGAGCAGAAATAAATGATATAGGTTTTGGAAGTTAAAATGGCAGAGGAGTAGGGGTCCCCTTTTTCAGATGGTCCCCTGAGTCGAGCTGGATAGGTACCAGACCACCCTGAAAACCCACGGAATCAGCCTGAGACACAGGAAGATACATCTGGATCTCTACAAATGAACATCTCCAGTACTGAGTATTGAGGTACGAAGCAGGGAGCCGTGAATCCCTGCACAGATATCGGATGATAAACAGAAGGGAAAGGGAGCCTCTGTGCTAGGGCGCTGGGAAGTGGTACACACTTACACTGGGGAGCTGGCCAGACTCGAGGACCGGCACCTGCAAGAGAGCAGACTGAGACGGTGAACCTGGGAACAAGCATGCAAACAGTCTGAAAACCAGAGCTCCTGAGCGCTCACTGGAACAAGACTGATACCGGGAGCTCAGGAATGTGCGCCCGACCAGATTGAAAACTGGCTCTCCAGAGTGCTGACGAATCATACTGAAACAGAGAGCTTGGGAGCATGCGCGGGGGCGGCTGGCGGCTGGTGGTGTTAGAAACACAAAGGACAGAGACTTGCTGGCCCTGGAAGTGAGGGCTGGGACCCCGGCTGTGGGGTGCACAACCTGGGACGCTACAGGGTTTTTAGCAGCACCAAAAGAAACTGAGTTAAAGAGGACAGGAGAGCACAGTGGAGAGCGGACTGCAATGTCTCTGTTCTGAGACAGAGGCTAGGATTCGGCCGCTGCTGCTCTGTCTCTCGAAAGAGACACAGAAAACCGCCAGGGAAAGCCACCAGAGAACAAAAGCCTGGAAATACCAGCTCACATTGTGCCAAAACCCATTCCCATTTGCAGGGGACAGGGAGACTCTACCCAAAAGGGTTGCCAGAAGGAAGGCTGAAAAATAAAGAAGCCTGCATCTCTAAGGTCCCTATAAAACAAGAGCACACTGCCTGGGTCCTGCTCAACAATTTGGGCTCTGGGCAACCCTGCAACCTCTCCTCATCAGAATGAAGAGAGGAAGAGATTCCCCCCCCCCCCAGCAAAGAAAAGAGAATGAGTCTGTGGCATCTGCCACAGAACTGATGGATATGGGTATAACCAAATTATCAGAAACGGAGTTCAGAGTAATAATGGTTAAGATGATGTGTAGACTTGAAAAAATTATTAACAAAAATATTATCAAGAATATAGAATCTCTAAGGGCAGAAATGAGAGTGAATCTGACAGAAATTAAAAATGCTATGAATCAAATGCAGTCAAAGTAGATGCTCTCACGGCCAGGGTAAATGAGGCAGAAGAAAGAATTAATGAATTAGTGAATTGGAGGATGGGGTGATAGAAGAGAAAGCTGAAACAGAAAATTGGCTCAAAAAAAAAAATCCAATCTCAAGAATGTAGGTCACAGGACATTACTGACTCATTGCAAAGTTCCAATGTCAGAATCATCAGCATCCCCGAAGGGGTGGAGAAAAACAGAGGTCTAGAAGAGATATTTGAACAAATTGTAGCTGAAAACTTCCCTAAGCTACAAAGGAAACAAGGATTCGTGTCCAAGAGGCAGAGAGGACTCCACCCAAATTCAACCACAACAAACCTGCTCCATGTCACATCAGAGTGCAATCCGCAAATATTAGATCCAAGGATACAGTATTGAAAGCGGCCAGGGCAAAGAAATTTCTCACGTACAAAGGCAGAAATATCAGGATTACGTCAGACCTGTCTACACAGACCTGGAATGAGAGAAAGGGTTGGGGGGCATTTTTAAAGCCCTTTCAGAGAAAAACATGCACCCAAGGATCCGTTATCCAGTAAGGCTGTCATTCAGAATTGACGGAGAGATAAGGACCTTCCAGAATCACCAGACACTGACCAATTTCATAACCACAAAACCAGCCCTACAGGAGATATTAAGGGGGGTTCTATAAAAGTAAAAAGGCCCCAAGAGAGATACAGAACAGAAAGCTACAATCTATAGAAACAAAGACTTTACAGGCAACATGATATCATTAAAATCATATCTCTCAATAATCACTCTCAATGTGAATGGCCTAAATGCTCCCATAAAGTGTCATAGGGTTGCAGATTGGAAAAAAAGACATGACACATCCATTTGCTGTCTACAAGAGACTAATTTTGAACCTAAAGATACGTCCAGACTGAAAGTGAAGGGATGGAAAACAATTTTTCATGGCAATGGACCTCAAAAGAAAGCTGGGTAGCAGTTCTCATATCAGACAGATTGGATTTTAAACTAAAGACTGTAGTTAGAGATACAGAAGTCCACTATATTATTCCTAAAGTATGTATCCAACTAGTGGATGTCACAATTATAAATATCTATGCCCCCAACAGGGAGCAGCAAGATACACAAGCCAACTCTTAACCAGAATAAAGAGACATATAGATAAAAATATGTTAATAGTAAGGGACCTTAACACTCCACTATCAGCAATAGACAGAACACCTAATCAGAAAATCAACAAAGAAACAAGAGCTTTGAATGACATACTAGACCATATGTACCATATAGATATATATAGAACAGTACACCCCAGAACAACAGAATACTCATTCTTTTCCAATACACATGGAATGTTCTCCAGAATAGATCATATGCTGGGTCACAAAACAGGTCTCAACCGATACCAAAAGACTGAAATTCTTCCCTGCATATTCTCGGACCACAATGATTTAAGATTGGAACTCAGTCAAAAGGAAAAGTTTGGAAGAAACTCAAACACTGGAAACTAAAAACCATCCTGCTCAACAATGATTGGTTACCAGGAAATCAAAAATCAATTTAAACAATTTATGGAGATCAAAGAGAATGAAAACACAACGGTCCAAAACCTATGGGACACTGCAAAGGCAGCCCTAACAGGAATATACATAGTATTCCAAGCCTCACTCAAAAGAATAGAAAAATCTAAAATGCAGTTTTTATATTCTCACCTCCAGAAGCTGCACAGCAACAGAAGAACAGGCCTAGTCCACGCACGAGAAAGCAGTTGTTCAAGAATAGAGCAGACATAAATGAATTAGAAATGAGGAGCACAGTAGAGCAGATTAACAGAACTAGAAGCTGGTTCTTTGAAAGAATGAATAAGACTGATAAGCCACTGGCACGACTTATCCAAAAGAATAGAGAAAGGACCCAAATTAATAAAATTATGAATGAAAAGGGAGAGGTCACAACCAACACCAATGAAATAGGAAGGATTATTAGAAAATGTTATCAACAGCTTTATGCCAATAAATAAAAGAACGTGGAAGAAATGAATGCCTTCCTGGAAACCTATAAACTACCAAGACTGAAACAGGAAGAAATTGATTTTTTAAACAGACCAAATAATTATGAAGAGATTGAAGCAGTGATCAAAAGCCTCCCCAAAAACAAGACGCCAGGGACTGATGGATTTCCCGGGGAATTCTACCAAACATTCAAAGAAGAAATAATACCTATTCTGCTGAAGCTGCTTCAAGAAATAGAAAGAGAAGGAACACTACAAAACTCATTCTATGAGGCCAATATTACCTTGATCCCCAAACCAAGCAAAGACTCCATCAAAAAGGAGAATTACAGACCGATTTCCCTAATGAATATGGACGCCAAAATCCTCAACATGATCCAGGCTAATAGAATCCAACAGTACATTAAAAGGATTATCCATCATGACCAAGTGGGATTCATCCCTGGGATGCAAGGGTGGTTCAACATTCACAAATCAATCAGTGTGATAGATCATATCAACAAGAAAAGAGTCAAGAACCATATGAACCTCTCAACAGATGCAGAAAAAGCATTTGACATAATACAGCATCATTTCCTGATTAAAACCCTTCATAGTGTAGGGATAGAGGGTACAGTCCTCAATTTCATAAAAGCCATCGGAGAAAAGCCTACAGCAAATATCATTCTCAATGGGGAAAAGCTGGAAGGCTTTCCCTTAAGATCAGGAACACGACAAGGATGCCCACTCTGGCCATTATTATTCAGCAAAGTACTAGAAGTCCTTGCAACAGCAATCAGACAACAAAAAGGGATAAAAGGCATCCAAACAGGCAAAGAAGAAGTCAAACTATCTCTCTTCACAGATGACATGATGTTCTATATGGAAAACGCAAAAGAATCGACCCCCCAAATACTAGAAGTTATAGAGAGATTCAATAATGTGGCGGGATACAAAATCAATGCTCAGAAATCAGTTGCATTTCTATACATGAAAAATGAGACTGAAGAAAGGGAAATTAGGGAATCCAGTCCATTTACAATAGCACCAAAAACCATACGTTGTCTCGAAATTAACTTAAACAAAGGCGAAAGGATCTATATTCTAGAAACTACAAATCACTTTTGCCAGGCATTGAAGAAGACACAAAAAGATGGAAAAATATTCCATGCCCATGGATCGGAAGAATTAACATAGTGACAATGTCTATGCTACCCAGAGCAACCAACACTTTCAATGCCATCCCGAACAAAATACCAATGACATTTTTCAAAGAGCTGGAACAAACAGCCCTTAAATTTGTGTGGAAAAAGAAAAGGCCATGAATCGCCAAGGAATTGTTGAAATGGAAAAACAAAGCTGGAGGCATCATAATGCCGTATTTCAAGCTGTACTACAAAGCTGTGATCACAAAGACAGCATGGTACTGGCACAAAAACAGACACATAGACCAATGGAACAGAGTAGAGAACCCAGAAATGGACCCTCAGCTCTTTGGGCAACTAATCTTTGATAAAGCAGGAAAAAACATCCAGTGGAGAAAAGACAGTCTCTTCAATAAATGGTGCTGGGAAAATTGGACAGCTACATGCAAAAGAATGAAACTTGACCACTCTCTCACACCATACACAAAGAGAAACTCCAAATGGATGAAAGACCTCGATGTGAGACAGGAATCCATCAAAATTCTAGAGGAGAACATAGGCTGTAACCTCTTCGACATTGGCCACAGGTACATAGTTCATGACACATCTCCAAAGGCAATAGAAACAAAAGGATAAATGAACTTGTGGGACTTCATCAAGATGAAAAGCTTCTGCACAGCCAAGGAAAGAGTAAAAAAACTAAGGGGCAGCCCACGGAATGGGAGAATATATTTGCACATGACACTACAGATCAAAGACTGGTACCCACGAACTATAAAGAACTTCTCAAACTCAATACATGAGAAAGAGGTAAGCAAATCATAAAATGGGCAGAAGATATGAACAGACACTTTTCCAATGAAGAAATACAAGTGGCTAACAGACACATGAAAAAGTGTTCAAAATCATTAGCCATCAGGGAAATTCCAAACAAAACCACACTGAGATACCACCTTACGCCAGGTAGAATGGCAAAAATTGAAAAGGAAGGAAACAACATATGTTGGAGAAGATGTGGAGAAAGGGGATTCCTCCTACATTGTTGGTGAGAATGCAAGTTGGTCCAGCCAGTCTGGAAAACAGTGTGGAGGTCCCTTAAAAAGTTAAAAATTGAGCTATCCTATGACCCAGCCATTGCACTACTGGGTATTTACCCCAAAGATACAGACGTAGTGAAGAGAAGGGCCATATGCACTCCAATATTCATAGCAGCTCTGTCCACAATAGCTAAATCGTGGAAGGAGCCGAGATGCCCTTCAACAGATGACTGGATTAAGAAGTTGTGGTCCATATATACAATGGAATGTTACTCAGCTATCAAAAAGAATGATTTGTCTACATTTGCTGCAACATGGACGGTACTGGAGGAGATAATGCTAAGTGAAATAAGTCAAGCGGAGAAAGACAATTATCGTATGATTTCTCTCATCTATGGAACATAAGAACTAGAAAGATCGGTAGGGGAAAAAGCGATTAGAAAAAGGGGGTAATCAGAAGGGGGAATGAAGCATGAGAGACTATGGGCTCTCAGAAACAAACTGAGGGCTTCAGAGGGGAGGGTTGTGGGGGAATGGGATAGGCTGGTGATGGGTCTTAAGAAGGGCACATATTGCATGGTGCACTGGGTGTTATACGCAACTAATGAATCATGGAACTTTACATCAAAACCTAGGGATGTACTGTATGGTGACTAATGTAATATAATAAAAAATATTATTAAAAAAAGAAATATATGCTATAGAATTTATAAAACAATAGAGCAGATGAAAGAAGATAGTTCTTTCAAAAATTAATAGGTTAATCCCTAGTCAAACTTATAAAGAAAAGAGAAAGCACCCCAATAATTACAAATGAGAGAGGAGAAATAACCACCAACACCACAGAAATACAAATAATTCTACAAGAATATTTTGAAAAACTACATGCAAACAAACTGGACAACCTGGAAGATATGGATAAATTCCTGAAAACATATAAACTCCAAAAACTGACAGAAGGAAGGGAAAACGAGAGCAGTCTAATAACCAGCAAAGAAATTGAATCAGTAATGAAAAACGTCCCAACAAACAAAAATCCAGGGCAAGATGTCTTCACAGAAGAATTCTACCAAACATTTAAAGAAGAGTTAATACCAATTCTTCTCAAACTGTTCCTAAAAATGGAGATGGAAGCAAACTTCCAAATTCATTCTATGAGGGCAGCATTACCCTGATCCCCAAACCAGTTAAAGTCTCCACTTAAAAAGAGAACTATATATTAGTCACCATACAGTACATCCCCGGTTTTCATAATATAATAAAAAATCATTATTAAAAAAATAATAAAGTGGAAATACACCTGTTTTCTTAAAAAAAAAAAAGAGAGAGAACTATATAGACCAATGTTCCTGATGTGCACTGATGCAAAAAAAAAAAAAATCTCAAAAGAATACTGGCAAACCAAATCCAACAGTACGTTAAAAGAATCATTTACCACAAATCAAGGGAAATTTATTCCTGGACTGCAAGGGTGATATAATTTCAAAAATTAATCAATGTGATCCACCACATTAATAAAAGAAAGGATAAGAACCATATCATCTGCTTAATAGATGCAGAAAAAGCACTTGACAAAGTATGACATCCTTTTATGATAAAAACCCTCAACAAAGTATGGTTAGAAGGAACATACCTCAATACAAAGGTCATATACGAAAAACACAAAACTAGTGACATCCTCAGTGAGGAAAAACAGCTTTCCCTATGGTCAGGAAGAAGACAAGAATGTCCACTCTCACCATTGTTCCTTGACATAAAACTGCAAGTCCTAGCCTCAGCAATCAGAAAACAAAAGCAATAAGACATCAAAATTGGGAAGAAGGAGGTAAAACTTTCTTTTTTTAATAATAATACTTTTTATTACATTATGTTAGTCACGATACAGTACATCCCTGTTTTTTTATGTAAAGTTCCATGATTAATTAGTTGCGTATAACACCCAGTGCACCATGCAATACGTGCCCTCCTTACTACCCATCACCAGCCTATCCCATTCCCCCGCCCCCACTCCCCTCTGAAGCCCTCAGTGTGTTTCTCAGAGTCCATAGTCTCTCATACTTCATTCAGCCTTCTGATTACCCCCCCTTTCTTTGTCCCTTTCTTCCCCTACCGATCTTCCTAGTTCTTATGTTCCATAGATGAGAGAAATCCTATAATTGTCTTTCTCTGCTTGACTTATTTCACTTATCATTACCTCCTCCAGTCCCGTCCATGTTGCAGCAAATGTTGACAAATCGTACTTTCTGATAGCTGAGTAATATTCCATTTTATATATAGACCACATCTTCTTAATCCAGTCATCTGTTGAGGGGCATCTCGGCTCCTTCCACGATTTAGCTATTGTGGACAATGCTGCTATGAACAGTGGGGTGCAATGTTCACTACATCTGTATCTTTGGGGCAAACACCAGTAGTGCAATGGCTGGATCATAGGGGAGCTCAATTTTTAATTCTTTAAGGGACCTCCTCACTGTTTTCCAGACTGGCTGGACCAACTTGCATTCTCACCAACAATGTAGGAGGAATCTCCTTTCTCCACATCTTCTCCAACATTTGTTGGTTCCTTCCTTTTCAATTTTTGCCATTCTACCTGGAGTAAGGTGATATCTCAATGTGGTTTTGATTGAATTTCCCTGATGGCTAATGTTCTTGAACATTTTTTCATGTGTCTGTTACCCATTTGTATTTCTTCATTGGAAAAGTGTCTGTTCATATCTTCTGCCTATTTTATGATTTCCTTATCTGTTTCTCCTGTATCGAGTTTGAGAAGTTCTTTGTAGATCTTGGATACCAGTCTTTTTTCTGCAGCATCATTTGCAAATATATTCTCCCATTCCATGCACTGCCTCTTAGTTTTTTTGACTGTTTCCTTGCCTGTATAGTAGCTTTTGATCTTGCTGAATTCCCACAAGTTCATTTTTTCTTTTGTTTCTCTTGCCTTTGGAGATGTGTCATGAAAAATTTTGCTGTGGCCGATGTCACAGAGGTTGCTGCTTATGTTCTTCTCTAGGATGTTGATGGATTCCTGTCTCACATCGAGGTCTTTCATCCATTTGGAGTTTATCTTTTTCTATGGTGTGTGAGAGTTGTCAAGTTTCATTCTTTTGCATGTAGCTGTCCAATTTTCCCAGCACCATTTATTGAAGAGACTGTCTTTTTTCCACTGGATGTTTTTTCCCTGCTTTGTCAAAGATTAGTTGCCCAAAGAGCCGAGGGTCCATTTCTGGGTTCTCTATTCTGTTCCATTGATCTATGTGTCTGTTTTTGTGCCAGTACATGCTGCCTTGGTGATCACAGCTTTGTAGTATAACTTGAAATCTGGCATTGTGATGCCCCCAGCTTTGCTTTTCCTTTTCAACAATTTCTTGGTGATTCGGGGCCCTTTCTGGTTTCACACAAATTTAAGGGCTGTTTGTTCCAGCTCTTTGAAAAATGTCATTGTTATTTTGATGGTGATGGCATTGAAAGTGTAGATTGCTCTGGGTAGCATAGACATTTTCACTATGTTAATTCTTCCGATCCATGAGCATGGAATATTTTTCCATCTTTTTGTGTCTTCTTCAATGCCTGGCAAAAGTGATTTGTAGTTTCTAGAATATAGATCCTTTCATCTCTGCTTAAGTTAATTTCGAGACAATGTATGGTTTTTGGTGTTATTGTAAATGGAATGGATTCCCTAATTTTCCTTTTCTCAGTCTCATTGTTCGTGTATAGAATTGCAACTGACTTCTGAGCATTGATTTTGTATCCCGTCACATTACTGAATTGCTCTATGAATTCTAGTAGTTTTGGGTGGATTCTTTTGGGTTTTCCATATAGAGTATCATGTCATCTGAGAAGAGAGATATTTTGCCTTCTTCTTTGCTGATTTGGATACATTTTATCCCTTTTGGTTGTCTGATTGCTGTTGCAAGGACTTCTAGTACTTTGCTGAATAATAATGGCGAGAGTGGGCATCCTTGTCGTGTTCCTGATCTTTTATTTTTTTATTATATAACATAATAATGTTAGACACCATACAGTACATCCCTGGTTTTTTGATGTAAAGTTCCATGATTCATTAGTTACGTATAACACCCAGTGCATCATTCAATATGTGCCCTCCTTACTACCCATCACCAGTCTATCCCATTCCCCCACCCCCTCCCCTCTGAAGCCCTCAGTTTGTTTCTCAGAGTCCATAGTCTCTCATGCTTCCTTCCCCCTTCTGATTATCCCCCTTCCTTCTCCTACCAATCTTCCTGCTTCTTATGTTCCATAGATGAGAGAAACCATATGATAATTGTCTTTCTCTGCTTGACTTATTTCACTTAGCATACTGTCCTCCAGTACCGTCCATGTTGCTGCAAATGTTGTGTAATCATTCTTTCTGAAGGCTGAGTAATATTCCATTGTACATGTGGGCCACATCTTCTTAAACCAGTCATCTATTGAAGGGCATCTCGGCTCCTTCCACGATTTAGCTATTGTGGACAAAGCTGCTATGAACATTGGAGTGCATATGGCCCTTCTCTTCACTATGTCTGTATCTTTGGGGTAAATACCCAGTAGTGCAATGGCTGGGTCATAGGGTAGCTCAATTTTTAACTTATTAAGGGATCTCCACACTGTTTTCCAGAGTGGCTGTACCAACTTTCATTCCCACCAACAATGTAGGATACAGTATTGAAAGCAGCCAGAGAGAAGAAAACCCTTATGTACAGAGGGGAAAATATCAGAATAACGTCAGACCTGTCTATAGAGACCTGCCAGGCTAGGAAGAGTTGGCAGGGTATTTTCAAACCTCTATCTGAGAAGAACATGCAGCCAAGGATCCTTTATCCAGCAAGGCCGTCATTCAGAATTGATGGAGAGAAAAGTAACTTCCAGGATCGGCAGAAATTGAAGAAATTCGTAACCACCAAACCAGCCCTATAGGAGATATTAAGGGGGGGGGCTTATAAAAGTGAAAGGGCCCCAAGAGTGATACAGAACAGAAATTTATGATCTATAGAAACAAAGACTTCATAGGAAACATGACATCATTAAAAACATATCTCTCAATAATCACTCTCAATGTGAATGGCCTAAATACTCCCATAAAATTCCATGGGGTTGTAGATTGGATCAAAAGAAATGAACCATCCATTTGCTTTCTGCAAGACACTCATTTTTTAAAAAAATATTTTATTTATTTATTCGACAGAGATAGAGACAGCCAGCGAGAGAGGGAACACAAGCAGGGGGAGTGGGAGAGAAAGAAGCAGGGTCATAGCAGAAGAGCCTGATGTGGGGCTCGATCCCATAACGCCGGGATCACGCCCTGAGCCGAAGGCAGACACTTAACCGCTGTGCCACCCAAGCGCCCCTGCAAGACACTCATTTTGAACCTAGATACATCCAGACTGAAAGTGAAAGGATGGAAAACAATTTTTCATACCATTGGTCCTCAAAAGAAAGCAGGGGTAGCAATTCTCATATCAGACAGATTAGATTTTAAACTAAAGACTGTAGTGAGAGATACAGAAGGACACTATATTCTTCTTGCAGGATGTATCCAACAAGTGGATATGACAATTATAAATATTTATGCCCCCAACAGGGGAGCAGCTAGATACATAAGGCAACTCTTAACCAGAATAAAGAGACATATAGATAATAATACATTAATAGTAGGGGCCTCAACACTCCGCTCTCAGCAATAGACAGATCACTTAAGCAGAAAATCAACAAAGAAACAAGAGCTTTCAATGACATACTGGAACAGATGGACCTCATAGATATATATAGAACACTATACCCCAGAACAACAGAATGCTCATTCTTTTTGAATGCACATGGAACTTTCTCCAGAATAGACCATATACTGGGTCACAAAACAGGTCTTAACCAATACCAAAAGACTGAGATTATTCCCAGTATATTCTCAGACCACAATGCTTTGAAGCTGGAACTCAACCACAAGGAAAAATTTGGAAGTAACTCAAACACTTGTAAACTAAGAACCATCCTGCTCAAAAATGATTGGGTAAACCAGGAAATTAAAAATCAGTTTAAACAATTCCTGGAGACCAATGAGAATGAAAACACATCGCTCCAAATCCTGTGGGACACTGCAAAGGTGGTCCTAAGGGGAAAATACATAGCCATCCAAGCCTCACTCAAAAGAACAGAAAAATTTAAAATGCAGTTTTTATATTCTCACCTCAAGAAGCTGAAGCAAGAACAGAAGAATAGGCCTAACCCACGCACAAGAAGGCAGGCGATCAAGATTAGAGCAGAAATCAGTGAATTAGAAACCAGGAGCACAGTAGAGCAGTTCAACAGAACTAGAAGCTGGTTCTTTGAAAGAATAAATAAGATCGATAAGCCACTGGCCAGAATTATTCAAAGAATAGAGAAAGATCCAAATTAATATAATTATGAATGAAAGGGGAGAGATCACAACCAATACCAATGAAATAGGAAGGATCATTAGAAACTTTTATCAACAGGTTTATGCCAATAAATTAAACAACCTGGAAGAAATGGATGACTTCCTGGAAACCTATAAACTACCAAGACTGAAACAGGAAGAAATTGATTATCTAAACAGACTGATTAATTATGAGGAGATTAAAGCAGTGATCAAAAACCTCCCCCAAAACAAGAGTCCAGGGACTGATGGATTCCCTGGGGAATTCTACCAAACATTCAAACAAGAAATAATACCTATTCTCCTGAAGCTGTTTCAAAAAATATAAACTGAAGGAAAACTACCAAACTACGAGGCCAGTATTACCTTGATCCACAAACCAGGAAAAGACCCCATCAAAAAGGAGAATTACAGACTGATTTCCCTGATGAATATGGACGCCAAAATTCTCAACAAGATCCTAGCTAATAGGATTCAAAAGTACGGGAGGGAGTTAAGATGGCGGAGGAGTAGGGGAACCCTTTTTCAGCCGGTCCCCTGAGTCGAGCTGGATAGGTACCAGACCAGCCTAAATAACCACGGAATCAGCCTGAGATGCAGGAAGATACATCTGGATCTCTACAAATGAACATCTCCAGCGCTGAGTATTGAGGTACGAAGAGGGGAGCCGTGAAACCGCGCACAGATATCGGAAGATAAACGGAAAGGGGAGGGAGCCACCGCTTTCGGGCGCCGGGAAGCAGCAGCCACCTGCACAGGGGAGCGGGCGGACTCATGGACGGCACCCGCGGGAGAGCAGACTGAGACCGGTGATCCGGGAGCACGTGCCACCAGGCATCTCGCAGAACACTGGAATCCCGGAATCCCAGTGTACTCACGGGATCCAGACTGAGACCGGGAGCTCCCGGAGCGCGCGCGGGACGGCTGGTGGGCCACCTGCACGGGGGAGCGGGCGGACTCGCGGTCAGCACCCTCGAACAGCAGACTGAGACCCTGAACCGGGTGCACGCGCCACCAGGCTTCTCACGGAACTCCAGAATCCCCGTGTGCTCACCGGGCATAGACTGAGACCGGGAGATCCAGGAGCGCACGGGGGCGGCTGGCAGCTGGCGGCTGGCGGCGTTAGAAACACAAAGGACAGAGACGGAACGGCCCTGGAAGTGAGGGCAGGGACTTCGGGTGTGGGGCACACATCCCGGGACGCTGCAGGGTTGAGCAGCACCAAGAGTAACAGAGTTAAAGTGGCCAGAACATCAGTGGAGAGTGGGCAGCAATCCCTCTGTTCTGTGACAATTCAGCCTCTGCTACTCTGACTCTCAGAAGAGGCATAACAGACCGCCAGGGAAAGCCGCCAGCGAACAAAAGCCTGGAAATACAAGCTCACAGCGTGCCCATCCCCATCCCGCCTCGCAGGGGACACGGAGACTCTACCCAAACAGGGTTGCCTGAGTATCGGCGCGGCAGGCCCCTCCCCCAGAACACAAGGCAGGCTGAAAAATCAAGAAGCCCACAACGTGGGGCGCCTGGGTGGCGCAGTCATTGAGCGCCTGTCTTCCGCTTAGGGCATGATCCTGGCATTCCAGAAAGGAGTCCCTCATCGGGCTCCTCCGCTGGGATCCTGCTTCTTCGTCTCCCACTCCCCTGCTTCTGTACCCGTTCTTGCTGACTGTCTCTCTCTCTCTCTCTCTCTCTCTCTCTCTCTCAGATAAATAAATAAATAAAATCTTTAAAGAAGAAGCCCACATCCCTAAGATCCCTATAAAACAAGGGGCACAGCCTGGGACCCAGTCAATAATTTGGGCTCTGGACAACCCCACAACCTCTCCTCATCAGAATGACAAGAAGGTGAAGCCTCCCCCAGCAAAGAAAAGACAGTGAGTCTGTGGCCTCTGCCACAGAAATAATGGATATGGATGTAACCAAAGTATCAGAAATGTAATTCAGAGTAACGATGGTCAAAATGATGAGTAGAAGTGAAAAAAGTATTAACGAAAAGATTACTGAGAATATAGAATCCCTAAGGACAGAAATGAGAGAGAATCTGACAGAAATTAAAAATTCTATGAGCCAAATGCAGGCAAAACTAGAGGCTCTGATGGCCAGGGTCACAGAAGCAGAGGATCGAGTAGGCGAATTGGAGGATGGGTTAATAGAGGAAAAAAAAAATAGAAGCTGCTCCTAAAATAATCCAAGCCCACCAATGTAGGTTACGGGAGATTACTGACTCAATGAAACTATCCAATATTAGAATCATCGGCATCCCCGAGGAGTTGGAGAAAAACAAAAGTCTAGAAGAGATATTTGAACAAATTGTAGCTGAAAACTTCCCTAATCTAGCGAGGGAAACAAACATTCGTGTCCAAGCGGCAGAGAGGAACCCTCCCAAGCTCAACCATGACAAACCTACGCCACGTCACGTCATAGTTTATTTCGCAAATATTAGATCCAAGGATACAGTATTGAAAGCGGCCAGGGCAAAGAAATTTCTCACGTACCAAGGCACAGGCATCAGAATTATGTCAGACCTGTCTACACAGACCTGGAATGAGAGAAAGGGCTGGGGGAGCATATTTAAAGCTCTTTCAGAGAAAAACATGCAGCCAAGGATCCTTTATCCAGCAAGGCTGTCATTCAGAATTGATGGAGAAATAAAGACATTTCAGAATCGCCAGTCACTAACCAATTTCGTAACCACAAAACCAGCCCTACAGGAGATATTTAGGGGGGTTCTATAAAGGTAAAAAGGCCCCAAGAGTGATACAGAACAGAAAGTCACAGCCAATACAAAAAAGACTTTACTGGCAACATGGCATCATTAAAATCATATCTCTCAGTAATCAGTTTTAATGGGAATGGCTTAAATGCTCCCATAATGCCACAGGGTTGCAGATTGGATAAAAAGAAATGACCCATTCATTTGCTGTCTACAAGAGACTCATTTTGAACCCAAAGATGCATTCAGACTGAGAGTAAGGGGATGGAGTACCATCTTTCACGCAAATGGACCTCAAAAGAAAGCTGGGGTAGCAATTCTCATATCAGATACATTGGATTTTAAACTACAGACTATAGTTAGAGACACAGAAGGGCACTATATTATTCTTAAAGGAAGTATTCAACAAGTGGATATGACAATTATAAATATATATGCCCCCAACAGGGGAGCAGCAAGATACACAAGCCAACTCTTAACCAGAATAAAGAGACATATAGAAAAAATACATTAATAGTAGGGGACCTCAACACTCCACTATCAGAAATAGACAGAACACCCTGGCAAAAACTAAGCAAAGAATCAAAGGCTTTGAATGCCATACTCGACGAGTTGGACCTCATAGATATATATAGAACACTACACCCCAGAACCAAAGAATACTCATTCTATTCTAATGCCCATGGAACATTCTCAAGAATAGACCATGTTCTGGGACACAAAACAGGTCTCAGCCGATACCAAAAGATTGAAATTATCCCCTGCATATTCTCAGACCACAACGCTCTGAAATTGGAACTCAACCACAAGGAAAAATTTGGAAGAAACTCAAACACTTGGAGACTAAGAAACATCCTGCTCAGGAATGACTCGATAAACCAGGAAATCAAAAATCAAATTAAACAATTTAAGGAGACCAATGAGAATGAAAATACAACTGTCCAAAACCTATGGGATACTGCAAAGGCAGTCCTAAGGGGGAAATACATAGCCATCCAAGCCTCACTCAAAAGAATAGAAAAATCTAAAATGCAGTTTTTATATTCTCACCTCAAGAAGCTGGAACAGCAACAGAGGGACAGGCCTAATCCACACACGAGGAAGCAGTTGACCAAAATTAGAGCTGAAATCAATCAAGCAGAAACCAGAAGTACAGTAGAGCAGATCAACAGGAGTAGAAGCTGGTTCTTTGAGAAAATGAATAAAATTGACAGACCACTGGCAACACTTATCCAAAGAAAAGAGAAAGGACCCAGATTATTAAAATTATGAATGAAAAATGAGAGGTCACGACGGACACCATTGAAATTGGAAGGATTATTAGAAATTTTTATCAACAGCTATATGCCAATAAACTAAGCAATCTGGAAGAGATGGAATCCTTCCTGGAAACCTATAAACTACCAAGATTGAAACAGGAAGAAATTGATTTCTTAAACAGGCCAATTAATTATGAAGAAATTGAGTCAGTGATAAACAACCTTCCAAATAACAAAACTCCAGGCCTGGACGGTTTTCCTGGGGAATTCTACCAAACATTCAAAGAAGAAATAATACCTATTCTCCTAAAGCTATTTCAAAAAATAGAAACAGAAGGAAAGCTACCAAACTCATTCTATGAGGCCAATATTACCTTGATCCCCAACCCAGGTAAGGCCCCTTCAAAAAGGAGAATTATAGACCGATTTCCCTAATGAATATGGACGCCAAAATCCTCAACAAGATACTTGCTAATAGAATCCAACAGTACATTAAAAGGATTATCCATCACGATCAAGTGAGATTCATACCTGGGATGCAAGGGTGGTTCAATATTCGCAAATCAATCAGCGTGATACATCATATCAACAAGAAAACACTCAGGAACCATATGATCCTCTCAACTGATGCCGAAAAAGCATTTGACAAAATACAGCATCCTTTCCTGATTAAAACCCTTCAGAGTGTAGGAATAGAAGGCACATTTCTCAATCTCATAAAAGCCATCTATGAAAAGCCTACTGCAAATATTATTCTCAATGGGGAAAAGCTGGAAGCCTTTCCCTTAAGATCAGGAACTCGACAAGGATGCCCACTCTCGCCACTATTATTCAACATAGTACTAGAAGTCCTTGCAACAGCAATCAGACGACAAAAAGGGATCAAAGGTATTCAAATCGGCAAAGAAGAAGTCAAAATGTCTCTCTTCGCAGACGACATGATACTCTATATGGAAAACCCAAAAGAAGCCACTCCCAAACTATTAGAAGTTATAGAGCAATTCAGTAACATGGCGGGATACAAAATCAATGCTCAGAAATCAGTTGCATTTCTATACACAAATACCGAGACCGAAGAAAGAGAAATTAGGGAATCCATCCCATTTACAATAGCACCGAAAGCCATACGTTACCTTGGAATTAACTTAACCAGAGACATAAAGGATCTATATTCTAGAAACTATAAATCACTCTTGAAAGACATTGAGGAAGACATAAAAAGATGGAAAGATATTCCATGCTCATGAACCGGAAGAATTAACATAGTTAAAATGTCCATGCTACCCAGAGCAATCTACAATTTCAATGCTATCCCGATCAAAATACCAAGGACATTTTTCAAAGAACTGGAACAAATAGTCCTTAAATTTGTATGGAACCAGAATAGGCCCCGAATCTCCAAGGAACTGCTGAAAAGGAAAAACAAAGCTGGGGGCATCACAATGCCGGATTTCGAGCTGTACTACAAAGCTGTGATCGCAAAGACAGCATGGTACTGGCACAAAAACAGACACATAGACCAATGGAACAGAATAGAGAGCCCAGAAATGGACCCGTGGCTCTTTGGGCAACTAATCTTTGATAATGCAGGAAAAAACATCCGGTGGGAAAAAGACAGTCTCTTCAATAAATGGTGCTGGGAAAATTGGACAGCTACATGCAAAAGAATGAAACTTGACCACTCTCTCACACCATACACAAAAATAAACTCCAAATGGATGAAAGACCTCGATGTGAGACAGGAATCCATCAAAATTCTAGAGGAAAACATAGGCAGCAACCTCTACGACATCGGCCAAAGCAACCGTTTTCATAAGACATCCCCAAAGGCAAGAGAAACAAAAGAAAAAATGAACTTGTGGGACTTCATCAAGATTAAAAGTTTCTGCACAGGCAAGGAAACAGTCAAAAAAACCAAGAGGCAGCCCATGGAATAGGAGAATATATTTGCAAATGACACTACAGATAAACGACTGGTATCCAAGATCTAGAAAGAACTTCTCAAACTCAATACACGAGAAACAAATAAACAAATCAAAAAATGGCAAAAGATATGAACAGACACTTTTCCAATGAACACATACAAATGGCTAACAGACACATGAAAAAATGTTCAAAATCATTAGCCATCAAGGAAATTCAAATCAAAACCACACTGAGATACCACCTTATGCCAGTTAGAATGGCAAAAATAGACAAGGCAAGAAACAACAATTGTTGGAGAGGATGTGGAGAAAGGGGAACCCTCCTACATTGTTGTTGGGAATTCAAGTTGGTGCAGCCACTCTGGAAAACAGTGTGGAGGTCCCTTAAAAATTTTAATATTGAGCTACCCTATGATCCAGCCATTGCACTACTGGGTGTTTACCCCAAAGATACAGACGTAGTGAAGAGAACGGCCAAATGCACCCCAATGTTCATAGCAGCAATTTCCACAATAGCTAAATCGTGGAAGGAGCCAAGATGCCCTTCAACAGATGACTGGATTAAGAAGTTGTGGTCCATATATACAATGGAATATTGCTCAGCTATCAGAAAGAATGAGTTCTCAACATTTGCTGCAACATGGACGGCACTGGAGGAGATAATGCTAAGTGAAATAAGTCAAGCAGAGAAAGACAACTATCATATGATTTCTCTCATCTATGGAACATAAGAACTAAGAAGATCGGTAGGAGAAGAAAGGGATAAAGAAAGGGAGGGTAATCAGTAGGGGGAATGAAACATGAGAAACTATGGACTATGAGAAACAAACTGAGGGCCTCAGAGGGGAGGAGGGTGGGGGAATGGAATAGACCGATGATGGGTAGTAAGGAGGGCACTTATTGCATGGTGCACTGGGTGTTACAGGCAACTAATGAATCATTGAGCCTTACATCGGAAACCGGGGATGTAGTGTATGGTGACTAACTTAATATAATAAAAAATCATTTAAAAAAAGAATTCAAAAGTATTTTAAAAGGATTATCCAACAAAACCAAGTGGGATTAATCCCTGGGATGCAGGGGTGATTCAACATTCGCAAATCAATCAGTGTGATAGATCATATCAACAAGAAAAGAGTCAAGAACCATATGAGCCTCTTAATTGATGCAGAAAAAGCATTTGACAGAATACAGCATCCTTTCCTAATTAAAACCCTTCAGAGTGTAGGGATAGAGGGTACTTTCCTCAACTTCATAATAACCATCTATGAGAAGCCTACAGCAAATATCATTCTCAATGGGGAAAAGCTGAAAGCCTTTCCCTTAAGATCAGGAAAACGAATGCAAGTTGGTCCAGCCAACCCCCTCGGGGATGGCGATGATTCGAGATTGGAACGTTTCATTGAGTAAGTAATCTCCCTTAATCTACATTCTTGAGATTGAATTTTTTGAGGCAAGTTTCTCTTTTAACTTTCTCTTCTACCATCCCATCCTCCAATTCAGTAATTCGTATTCTGCCTCATTTACTCTGGCTGTCATACGTCTAGTTTAGACTGCTTTTGATTCATAGCATTTTTAATTTCTGCCAGACTCGCTCTCATTTCTGCCCTTAGTGATTTTATATTCTCGTTAATATTTCCATTAATAGGTTTTTCAAGTCTACACATCATCTTGACCATTGTTACTCTGGACTCCATTTCTCACAATCTGGTTATATCCATATCCATCAGTTCTGTGGCAGAGGCCGCAGCCTCATTTTCTTTTCTTTGCTGGGGGGGATTTCTCCTTCTCGTCATTCTGATGAGGAGAGGTTATGGGGATGCCCAGAGCCCAAGTTATTGAGCAGGACACAGGCAGTGTGCACTTATTGTATAGGGACCTTAGGGATGTTGGCTTCCTAATTTTTCAGGCTGCCTTCTTGGCGAGGGGCCTGTTGCACTGATATTTAGGGAACCTTGTTTGGGTAGAGTTGCCCCATCCCCTGCGAGGTGGGATGGGGATTGGCACAATGTGAGCCAGTATTTCTGGGCTTTTATTCTCTGGCAGCTTTCCCTGGCAGTTTTCTGCGTCTCTTCTGAGAGTCAGAGCAGCAGTGGCCGTATCCTAGCCTCTGTCTCAGACCAGAGAGTTTGCTGTCCACTCTCCACTGAGCTCTCTTGGCCACTTTAACTCTGTCTCTATCAGTGCTGCTAAAAACCCTGCAGTGACCCGGGATGTGCTCCCCACAGCCGCTCTCCCAGCCCTCACTTCCAGGGCCGGCGTGTCTTTGTCCTTTGTGCTTCTAACACCGCCAGCCGCCCCTGGTTTCCACATGCGATCCTGAGCTCCCGAGCTCCCGAGCTCCCTATTTCAGTATGGTTCGTGTGGGCTCTGGAGAGCCGGTTTTCAGCCTGTTTGCTTGCACTCTCCCAAGCACTCGGTTCAGTCTAGTTCGAGGGTGCGGTCCGGAGCTCTGGTTTTCAGTTTGGACACGCATGCTCCCAAGCTCCCGGATTTAATCTGGTTCCAATGAGCGCTCCAGAGTTCTGGTTTTCAGACTGGTCGCGCTCGTTCCCCGGCTCACAGTCTCAGTCTGCTCTCTTGCGGGTGCCGGTCCGAGAGCCCGGCCTGCTCCCCAGCACAAGTGGCTACTGCTTCCTGGCACCCTAGCGTGGAGGCTCCCTCCCCCTTCCGTTTATCTTCCTATATCTGTGCACAGATTCACAGCTCCCCATTTTGTACCTCAATACTCAGTGCTGGAGACGTTCATTTGTAGAGATCCAGATGTATCTTCCTGAGTCTCAGGCTGATTCCGTGGGTGTTCAGGATGTTCTGATACCTATCCAGCTCGACTCGGGACCAGCTGAGAAAGGGTCTCCTACTTCGCCATCTTTTCTCCTCCTTGCAGAAAGTGGTCGATTTTCTTTTCATAGAGTTTCTGCTACTCTTTTCTTCATTTTCCAGTTGCGTTCATAGGTATTCAGAATGGTTTGGTAGGTCTCTCGCTGAATTCCTGGGACCAGACGAACTTTAGTTCTCCTGCTCCTCCGCCATCTTGGAACACCGAGCTGGAGCTCAACTCTTGTTTTAAACTGGGTTCCTTGCAGAAAGTGGTCACTTTTCTGTTCATAGAGTTGCTACTATTCTTTTCTTCATTCTCCAGTTGAGTTTGTAGGTGTTCAGAATGGTCTGATAGCTACCTAGCTGAATTCCTGGAACCAACGAAATTTAAGCCTCCTGCTCCTCTGCCATCTTGGACTCCCTCCAACTAACTACTTTTTAACCCAAAGATTACAACAAGAGATGAAGAAGAGCACTATATCATAATAAAGGGGTCTATACTACAAGAAGATGTAATGATTGTAAAAATTTATGCCCCTAACTTGGGAGTGCCCTAATATATGAAACAATTAATAACAAACATAAAGGAACTCTGATAATAATACAATAATAGTAGGGGGCTTCAACAACCCACTTACAGCAATGGACAGATCATCTAAGCAGAAAACCAACAAGGAAACAACCACTTTAAATGACACACCAGACCAGATGAACTTAACAAATATATTCAGGAGATTTCAATCTGAAGGAGGAGAATACACATTCTTTTTGAGTGCACATGGAACATTATCCAGAATAGATCACATACATCACAAATAAGTTCTCAACAAATACAGAAAGATTAAGATCATACCATGCATATTTTCCAACCGCAGTGCTATGAAACTTGAAGTCAATCACAAGAAGAAATTTGGAAGGAGCACAAATACGTGGAGGTTAAAGGACATCCTATTAACGAATGAATGAGTTAACCAGAAAATTAAAGACATAATATAAAGTATGCATGGAAGCAAATAAAGATTAAAAACATGACAGTTGAAGACCTTTGAGATGAAGCAAAGGCATTCCTAAGAGGGAAGTATATTGCCACACAGGGCTACCTCAAGAAGCAAGAAAAGTTTCAAATGCACAAGCTAACCTTACGCCAAAAGGAGCTAGAAAAGGAAAAGCAAATAAAGTGTAAAGTCAGCAGAAGAACAGAAAAAATGAAGATTGGAGGGAAAATAAACAACATAGAAACAACAACAAAAGAAACCAGTAGAACAGATCAATGAAACAAGGAGTTTGTTCTTTGAAAGAATTAATAAAATTGATAAACCACTAACCAGACTTATCAAAAAGAAAAAAAAGACAGGATCTAAATAAATAAAATCATGAATGTAAGGGGAGAGATTGCCAAAAACACCACAGAAATGCAAACAATTATAAGAGAATATTATTAAAAAAATGCCAACAAATGGCAATCTGGAAGAAATGGATAAATTCCTAGAAATATGCAAACCACCAAAACTGAAACATAAGTAAATAGAAAATTTTGAACAGACTCACAACCAGCAAAAAAATTGAATCCATAATCAAAAACCGCCCAACAAACAAAAGTCCAAGGCCAGATAGCTTCCAAGGGAATTCTACGAGACATCTAAGGAAGAGTTAATACCTATTCTTCTCAGACTTCCAAAAAATAGAAATGGAAGAAAACTTTCAACCTCATTCTATAAGGCCAGCATGACCTTGATTCCAAAACCAGACAAAGACACCATTAAAAAGGAGAGAAACAGGGTAATATCACTGATGGCATTGGATACAAAATTTCTCAACAGCATACTAGCAAGTCAAATTCAATAATGCATTAAAAATTGTTCATCATGATCAAGTGGGTTTTATTCCTGGGCTGCAGGGCTGGTTCAATATTTGCAAATTAATCAATGTGATACACCACATTAATAAAAGAAAGGAAAAGAAAACATATGAGCTTCTCAGTAGGTGCACAAAAAACATATGAGAAAGTACAATGTACATTCTTTTTTTATTTTTTATTTTTTTATAATAATATTTTTTATTATATTATGTTAGTCACCATACAGTACATCCCTGGTTTTTGATGTAAAGTTCCATGATTCATTAGTTGCGTATAACACCCAGTGCACCATGCAATACATGCCCTCCTTACTACCCATCACCAGCCTATGCCATTCCCCCAGCCCTCTCCCCTCTGAAGCCCTCAGTTTGTTTCTCAGAGTCTATAGTCTCTCATGCTTCATTCCCCCTTACGTTCTTGATAAAAACCCTTGACAAAGTAGGCTTAGAGGGAACATAATCTGACATCATAAAGGCCATATATGAAAGACCCACAGCTATTATCAACCTCAATGGGGAAAAATTGAAAGCATTACAATTATGGTCAGGAATAAAACAGGGATATTCACTCTGACCATTGTTTTTTTTTTTTTTAAATAGTACTGGAAGTCCTAGCCTCAGCAATCGGAAAACAAAAAGAAATAAAAGTCGTCCAAATAGGTAAGGAAGAAGTCAAACGTTCAGTATATTTTTAATTTTATTTTTAAAAGATTTTATTTATTTGACAGAGAGAGCACAAGCTGGCAGAATGGCAGGCAGAAAGAGAGGGACAAGCAGGATCCCCACTGAGCAGAGAGCCCAACGTGGAGCTCAATCTCAGGACCCCAAGATCATGACCTGAGCCGAAGGCAGATGCTTAACAGACTGAGCCACCCAGACATCCCCAAACTTTCAGTATTCACAGATGACATGGTAGTCTATGTAGAAAGCTTAAATGACTCCATCAAAAAATTGCTAGAACTAATATACGAATTCAATAAAACTGCAGGATACAAAATCAATGTATAGAAATCTGTTCCATTGCTATACATCAATAATGATGCAGCAGAAAGTGAAATCAAGGAATTCGATTCCGTTTACAATTACACCAAAAAACGTAAAATACCTTGGAATAAACCCAACCAAAGAGGTTTAAGATCTCTACTGTGAAAACTATAAAACACTATTGAAAGAAATTGAAGAGGACACAAGAAATGGAAAAGCATTCCATGTTCATGGATTAGAAGAGCATGTATTGTTAAAATGCCTGTACTACCCAACATAATCTACATATTTAATGCAGTCCCTATAGAAATATCATCAGCATTTTTCACATAGCTAGAGTAAACAATCCTAAAATTTGTATGGAACCAAAAAGACCGCAAATAGCTGAAACAATCTTGAAAAAGAAAGCAAAGCTGGAGGCATTACAATTCTGGGATTCAAGCTCTATTACAAAGCTGTACTCATCAAGACAGTAGGGACTGGCACAAAAACAGACACATAGACAAATGGAACAAAATAGAAAACCCAGAAATGGACCCACAACTATATGGTCAACTAAACTGCAACAAAGCATTATAGAATAACCAATGGAAAAAATACAGTGTCTCCAAAAAATGGTGCTGGCAAAACTAGAGAGCCACATGCAGAAGAATAAAACTGGACCATTCTCTTCCACCATACACAAAAACAAACTCAAAATGTCTGAAAGACCTAAGTGTGAGACAGAAAAATATCAAAATATTAGAGGAGAACATAGGAAGGAAACTCTTTGAAATCAGCTGAGGAACCCCTTACTAGAAACATCACTGGAGGCAAGGGAACAAAAAGCAAAAATGAACTATCGGTGTTTCATCAAGATAAAAAGCTTCTGCACACTACCATGCTGTCTTTGTGATCACAGCATTGTAGTACAGCTCAAAATCCGGCATTGTGCTGCCCCCACCTTTGTTTTTCCTTTTCAAGAGTTCCTTGGTGATTCAGGGCCTTTTCTGGTTCCATACAAATTTAAGGACTATTTGTTCCAGTTCTTTGAAAAATGTCATTGGTATTTTGATCGGGATAGCATTGAAAGAGTAGATTGCTCTGGGTAGCATGGACATTTTAACTCTGTTAATTCTTCCAATCCATGACACATAGACCAAAGGAACAGAATAAAGAACCCAGAAATGGACCCTCGGCTCTTTGGGCAACTGATCTTTGATAAAGCAGGAAAACACATCCGGTGGAAAAAAGACAGTCTCTTCAATAAATGGTGCTGGGAAAATTGGACAGCTACATGCAAAAGAATGAAACTTGACCACTCTCTCACACCATACACAAAGAGAAACTCCAAATGGATGAAAGACCTCGATGTGAGACAGGAATCCATCAAAATCCTAGAGAAGAACATAGGCAGCAATCTCTACGACATTGGCCAAAGCAACCTTTTTCATGACACATCTCCAAAGGCAAGAGAAACAAAAGATAAAATGAACTTATGGGACTTCATCAAGACAAAAAGCTTCTGCACAGCCAAGGAAACAGTCAAATAAACTAAGAGGCAGCCCATGGAATGGGAGAAGATATTTGCAAATGATGCTACAGATAAAAGACTGGTATCCAAGATCTACAAAGAACTTCTCAAGCTCAATACAGGAGAAACAGATAAAGAAACCATAAAATGGGCAGAAGACATGAACAGACACTTTTCCAATGATGACATACAAATGGCTAACAGACACATGAAAAAATGTTCAAAATCATTAGCCATCACGGAAATTCAAATCAAAACCACACTAAGATACCACCTTACGCCAGTTAGAATGGCAAAAATTGACAAGGCAAGAAACAATTGCTGGAGAGGATGTGAAGAAAAGGGATCCCTCTTACATTGTTGGTGGGAATGGAAGTTGGTCCAGCCACTCTGGAAAACAGTGTGGAGATCCCTTAAAAAGTTAAAAATTGAGCTACCCTATGACCCAGCCATTGCACTACTGGGTATTTCCCCCAAAGATACAGACATAGTGAAGAGAAGGGCCATATGCACCCCAATGTTCATAGCAGCATTCTCCACAATAGCTAAATCATGGAAGGAACCGAGATGCCCTTCAACAGATGACTGGATTAAAAAGTTGTGGTCCATATATAAAATGGAATATTACTCAGCTATCAGAAAGAACGAGTTCTCAACATTTGCTGCAACATGGACGGCACTGGAGGAGATAATGCTAAGTGAAATAAGTCAAGCAGAGAAAGACAATTATCATATGATTTCTCTCATCTATGGAACGTAAGAACTAGGAAGATCAGTAGGGGAAGAAAGGGATAAAGAAAGGGGGGGGTAATCAGAAGGGGGAATGAAGCATGAGAGACTATGGACTCTGAGAGACAAACTGAGGACTTCAGAGGGGAGCGGGGTGGGGGAATGGTATGGACTGGTGATGGGTAGTGAGGAGGGCACGTGTTGCATGGTGCACTGGGTGTTATATGCAACTAATGAATCATAGAACTCTACATCAAAGAGCAGGGATGTACTGTATGGTGACTAACAAAATGTAATAAAAAAACATTAAAATAAAAAAAAAGAAAGAACCAGAGACAAAGCAAAAAAAATTTTTTTTAAATGGAATTTTTCTTAATTAAAAAAAAGCTTCTGCTCAGCAAGGGAAACAATAAATACTAAAAGACAACCTATGAAATGAAAGAAAATATTTGCAAATGACATATATGATACAGGGTTAGTATCCAAAATCTATAAAGAACTTATCAAAATCAACACCCAAAAAACAAATAATCCAGTTAAGAAATGGGCAGAAGACATGAATAGACATTTTTCCAGAGAGGACATCCAGATGGCTAACAGACACCTGAAAATATATTCAACATCACTCATCATCAGGGAAATAGAAATCAAAACCACGATGAGGGGCATCTAGTTGTCTTAGTCAATTAAGCATTCAACTCTTGATTTTGGCTCAGGTCATGATTTCCAGGTTGTGAGATTGAGCCCTGATTATGGGTTCCACACTCAGTGAGAAGTTTGCTCAAGATTCTCTCTCTCCCTCTGCCTCTGCCCCTCCCCACCGTGCTCTCTCTCTATCTCTCTGTAATAAGTAAATAGATCTTTAAAAAAACACAATGGAAAACCAATGATGTACTCTACCTTAGCTAATTGAATAAAAAAAAACACAATGAGATACCACCTCACACATGTTAGAATGGCTAAAATGAACAATACAGGAAACAACAGATGTTGGCAAGGACTCAGAGAAAGAAGAAACTCATGCACTGTTGGTGGGAAAGCAAACTGGTGCTGCCATTGTGGAAAACAGTATGGAGATTCCTCAAAAAGTTAAAAATAGAACTACTGCTTTGTTCATTTGTATATTTTATACCTTTATGATATTCTCATTTTGTTCATATATAATTTTCCTGATTTTACTTAATTATCTATCCAAGTTATCCATTAGCTTATTTAATATATATAAGACAGTTTATTAAAATTCTTTGTTGAGGGGTACCTGGGTGGCTCAGTTGGCTAAGTGTCTGACTTTGGCTTTCATCCTGATCCTGGGATCCTGGGATCAAGTCCCGCATCAGGCTCCCTGCTCAGAGGGGATTCTGCTTCTCCTTCTCAATCTGCTGCTGTCTGTCTCTCCCTCTCTCTCTCATTGTGTCAAATAAATAAATAAATAAATAAATAAATAAATAAATAAATAAAACGATCTTTAAAAACTTCTTTGTTGAGTGAGTCTTAAGCCTGGGTTTCTTTGGGGTCCATTTTTTAAATTTTTTTATTTTATGTTTTTTTATTATATTATGTTAGTCACCATACAGTACATCCCTTGTTTCTGATGTAAAGTTTGATGATTCATTAGTTACATATAACACCCAGTGCATCATGCAACACATGCCCTACCTACTACCCATTCCCGGCCTATCCCAATCCCCACCTTCTCCCCTCTGAAGCCCTCAGTTTCTCTCATAGTCCATAGTCTCTCATGCTTCATTCCCCCTTCTGATTACCCCCCCCTTTCCTTACCCCTTTCTTCCCCTACCGATCATCCTAGTTCTTATGTTCCAAAAATGAGAGAAATCATATGATAATTGTCTTTCTCTGCTTGACTTATTACACGTAGCATTATCTCCTCCAGTGCCGTCCATGTTGCAGCAAATGTTGAGAACTCGTTCTTTCTGATAGCTGAGTAATATTCCATTTTATATATGGACCACAACTTTTTAATCCAGTCATCTGTTGAAGGGCATCTCGGTTCCTTCCATGATTTAGCTATTGTGGAGAATGCTGCTATGAACATTAGGGTGCATATGGCCCTTCTCTTCACTACGTCTGTATCTTTGGGGGAAATACCCAGTAGTGCAATGGCTGGGTCATAGGGTAGCTCCATTTTTAACTTTTTAAGGGACCTCCACACTGTTTCCAGAGTGGCTGGACCAACTTCCATTCCCACCAACAATGTAAGAGGGATCCCTTTTCTCCACATCCTCTCCAGCAATTGTTTCTTGCCTTGTCAATTTTTGCCATTCTAACTGGCGTAAGTTGGTATCTCAGTGTGGTTTTGATTTGAAGTTCCCTGATGGCTAATGATTTTGAACATTTTTTCATGTGTCTGTTAGCCATTTGTATGTCATCATTGGAAAAGCGTCTGTTCATATCTTCTGCCCATTTTATTATTTGTTTATTGGTTTCTTATGTATTGAGTTTGAGAAGTTCTTTGTAGATCTTGGATACGAGTCTTTTATCTGTAGCATCATTTGCAAATATCTTCTCCCATTCCGTGGGCTGCCTCTTGGTTTTTTTGACTCTTTCCTTGGCTGTGCAGAAACTTTTTGTCTTGATGAAGTCCTGCAAGTTCATTTTACCTTTTGCTTCTCTTGCCTTTGGAGATGTGTCATTAAAAAGGTTGCTTTGGCCGATGTCGTAGAGGTTGCTGCCTATGTTCTCCTCTAGAATTTTGATGGATTCCTGTCTCACATTGAGGTCTTTCATCCATTTGGAGTTTCTCTTTGTGTATGGTGTGAGAGAGTGGTCAAGTTTCATTCTTTTGCATGTAGCTGTCCAATTTTCCCAGCACCATTTATTGAAGAGAACGTCTTTTTTCCACCGGATGTTTTTTCCTGCTTTATCAAAGTTTAGTTGCCCAAAGAGCCACGGGTCCATTTCTGGGCTCTCTATTCTGTTCCATTGGTCTATGTGTCTGTTTTTGTGCCAGTACCATGCTGTCTTTGTGATCACAGCTTTGTAGTACAGCTCGAAATCTGGCATTGTGATGCCCCCAGCTTTGTTTTTCCTTTGCAACAGTTCCTCGAAGATTCGGGGCCTTTTCTGTTTCCATACAATTTTAAGGGCTATTTGTTCCAGTTCTTTGAAAAATGTCCTCGGTATTTTGATCGGGATAGCATTGAAAGTGTAGATCGCTCTGGGTAGCATGGACATTTTAACTATGTTAATTCTTCTGATCCATGAGCATGGAATATCTTTCCATTTTTTATGTCTTCCTCAATGTCTTTCAAGAGTGATTTATAGTTTCTAGAATATAGGTCCTTTATGTCTCTGGTTAAGTTAATTCCAAGGTAACGTATGGCTTTCGGTGCTATTGTAAATGGGATGGATTCCCTAATTTCTCTTTCTTCGGTCTCAGTATTTGTGTATAGAAATGTAACTGATTTCTGAGTATTGATTTTGTATCCCGCCACGTTACTGAATTGCTCTATAACTTCTAATAGTTTGGGAGTGGCTTCTTTTGGGTTTTCCATATACAGTATCATGTCATCTGCGAAGAGAGACATTTTGACTTCTTCTTTGCCGATTTGAATACCTTTGATCCCTTTTTGTTGTCTGATTGCTGTTGCAAGGACTTCTAGTACTATGTTGAATAATAGTGGCGAGAGTGGGCATCCTTGTCGAGTTCCTGATCTTAAGGGAAAGGCTTCCAGCTTTTCCCAATTGAGAATAATATTTGCAGTAGGGTTTTCATAGATGGTTTTTATAAAATTGAGGACTGTACCCTCTATCCCTACACTCTGAAGGGTTTTAATCAGGAAAGGATGCTGTATTTTGTCAAATGCTTTTTCTGTATCTATTGACAAATTCATATGGTTCTTGACTCTTCTTATTGATATGATCGACTTGTGAATGTTGAACCACCCTTGCATCCCAGGGATGAATGCCACTTGGTCAGGATAGGTTATCCTTTTAATGTACTATTGGATCCTATTAGCTAGGATCTTGTTGAGAATTTTGGCATCAATATTCATCAGGGATGTCGGTCTCTAATACTCCTTTTTGATGGGGTCTTTGCCTGGTATGGGGATCCAGGTAATACTGGCCTCATGAATGAGTTTGGTAGTTTTCCTTCTGTTTCTGTTTTTGGAAACAGCTTCAAGAGAAAAGGTGTTATTTCTTCTTTGAATGTTACAGAGAATTCCCCAGGGAATCTGTCAGGCCTTGGACTCTTGTTTTCGGGGAGGTTTTTCATCACTGCTTCAAAATCTTCATAATTAATCGGTCTGTTTAAATCATCAATTTCTTCCTGTTTCAGTCTTGGTAGTTTATAGGTTTCCAGAAAGGCACCCATTTCTTCCAGGTTGTTGAATTTATTGGTATAAAGCTGATGATAAAAGCTTCTAATGGTCCTTCTTATTTGTTTCGTGTTGGTTGTTACCTCTCCCTTTTCATTCATAATTTACTAATTTGGGTCCTTTCTCTATTCTTTTGAATAAGTCTGGCCAGTGACTGATCTATCTTATTTATTCTTTCCAAGAACAAGCTTTTAGTCCTTTTGATCTGCTCAACTGTGCTCCTAGTTTCTAATTCATTGATCTCTGCTCTAATCTTGATCACTGGTGATCTCTTGTGTAGGTTAGGCCTGTTCTTCTGTTCCAGCTCTGGCTTCTTGAGGGGAGAAGATAAAAACTGCATTTTAGATTTTTCTATCTTTTTTAATGTTTTTTTATTATATTATGTTAGTCACCATACAGTGCATCCCTGGTTTCTGATGTAAAGTTCGATGATTCATTAGTTGCGTATAACACCCAGTGCACCATGCTATATGTGCCCTCCTTACTACATATCACCAGTCTATCCCATTCCCCAACCCCCTCCCTTCTGAACCCTCAGTTTGTTTCTCAGAGTCCATAGTCTCTCATGCTTCATTCCCCCTTTTGATTACCTCCCCTTTCTTTATCCCTTTCTTCTCCTATGGATCTTCCTAGTTCTTATGTTCCATAGATGAGAGAAATCATATGATAATTGTCTTTCTCTGCTTGACTTATTTCACTTAGCATTATCTCCTCCAGTGCCGTCCATGTTGCAGCAAATGTTGAGAACTTATTCTTTCTGATGGCTGAGTAATATTCCATTGTATATATGGACCACAAATTCTTCATCCAGTCGTCTGTTGAAGGGCATCTCGGTACCTGCCACGATTTAGCTATTGTGGACAATGCTGCTATGAACATTGGGGTGCATATGGCCCTTCTCTTCACTACGTCTGTATCTTTGGGGGAAATACCCAGTAGTGCAATGGCTGGGTCATAGGGTAGCTCCATTTTTAACTTTTCAAGGGACCTCCACACTGTTTTCCAGAGTGGCTGCACCAACTTGCATTCCCACCAACAATGTAAGAGGGATCCCTTTTCTCCACATCCTCTCCAGCAATTGTTTCTTGCCTTGTCAATTTTTGCCATTCAACTGGCGTAAGGTGGTATCTTAGTGTGGTTTTGATTTGAAGTTCCCTGATGGCTAATGATTTTGAACATTTTTTCATGTGTCTGTTAGCCATTTGTATGTCATCATTGGAAAAATGTCTGTTCATATCTTCTGCCCATTTTATTATTTGTTTATTGGTTTCTTATGTATTGAGTTTGAGAAGTTCTTTGTAGATCCTGGATATGAGTCTTTTATCTGTAGCATCATTTGCAAATATCTTCTCCCATTCCGTGGGCTACCTCTTAGTTTTTTTGACTGTTTCCTTGGCTGTGCAGAAGTTTTATATCTTGATGACGTCCCACAAGTTCATTTTATCTTTTGCTTCTCTTGCCTTTGGAGATGTGTCATGAAAAAGGTTGCTTTGGCCGATGTCATAGAGGTTGCTGCCTAAGTTCTCTTCTAGGATTTTGATGGATTCCTGTCTCACATCGAGGTCTTTCATCCATTTGGAGTTTCTCTTTGTGTATGGTGTGAGAGAGTGGTCAAGTTTCATTCTTTTGCATGTAGCTGTCCAATTTTCCCAGCACCATTTATTGAAGAGAACGTCTTTTTCCACCAAATGTTTTATCCTGCTTTATCAAAGATTAGTTGCCAAAGAGCCGAGGGTCCATTTCTGGGTTCTCTATTCTGTTCCATTGGTCTATGTGTCTGTTTTTGTGCCAGTACCATGCTGTCTTTGTGATCACAGCTTTGTAGTACAGCTCGAAATCCGGCATTGTGATGCCCCCAGCTTTGTTTTTCCTTTTAAACATGTCCTTGGCGATTCAGGGCCTTTTTGGTTCCATAAAAATTTAAGGACTATTTGTTTCAGCTCTTTGAAAAATGTCATCGGCATTTTGATTGGGATAGCATTGAAAGTGTAGATTGCTCTGGGTAGCATGTACATTTTAACTATTTTAATTCTTCCGATCCATGAGCATGGAATATTTTCCCATCTTTCAAAAAATATTTTTATTTATTTATTTGATAGAGAGAGACAGCCAGTGAGAGAGGGAACACAAGCAGGAAGAGTGGGAGAGGAAGAAGCAGGCTCCCAGCAGAGCAGGGAGCCTGAAGCGGGGCACAATCCCAGGACCCTGGGATCATGCCCTGAGTTGAAGGCAGATGCTTAACGACTCAGCCACCCAGGTGCCCCTTTGCGGTCCATTTTTTAAATTTTATTTTATGTTTGAATGACGTATGTTAATCATGTATCTTTTATCGCTTGCAAGATTTTTTTGAAAATCTGGCATTTGAAAAAAGTCACCTTTTCCAGGATTTGCAGACAGTCTCCATACAGGAGACCTTCATCAATCACCATACCATGAAGCCTCAAGTTTTTTCAGGAGTTTTCTGAGGTCATGCCTTTCCTGACCCTCTATATGTATCTATAAATTTGCTCAGCATATGCAGCTACTTTTAAATGCCTCAATTTCACTAAGAATTTTACCCTTGCTTTTTCTTGGAGATTTGTCTGTTCTGTTGTATTCCGGTGCCTTTAGATTTTTGTTTTGTTTTGGTTTGGTTTTTAAGAGTTTATTATTTATTTATTATTTATTTATTTATTTATTTATTTATTTATTTATTTATTTCAGGGAGAGAGAGAGAGACAGAGCAGAGGGAGTAGCAAAAGGAGAAGGAAAGAATCTCAAGTAGACTGTCCTGAGTATGGAACCTGGCTCAATCTGACTCAATCTGACTCAATCTCATGACCCTGAGATCATCATCTGAGCCAAAACCAAGAATCAGACACCTAACCAACGGAGCCACCTAGGTGCCCCTCCTGTGCCTTTAATATTTTGACCCTGGACACCAGTGTGTCTGCATATCCCCTGAAGTTTTCACTCATTAACTGTTTTCGGTGGCCTCTAACATAATACGCAAACTAAGCCACAATCCCTGTCAGTGCTCCTTGCCAGGCAAGACAGAAAACAATTTCTCAGGCTACAGTAACAAATCAGAACATTATATTTTAGTCACTTCTCTCTGTCCTGAGGATGAAACTGGAAACTGGGGAGCTCACTCCCAACTGTGTGTACACTGTGCTTCTTTCTAGCACAGTGTAAGAAGAGAGCAAAAGTGCCAGAAAACTCCCTATATTGTATTTTTCTTAGATGTTTGCTTGGTTGTTGCAGCTTCTTAAGTAGTTTCTAGGGTTCCCACAAAGCAAATTTGGGCTGCATGTTGTTATTTGGTGTTTCTATGGGCAAACAAGGGCCTCAAAGCTTTCTATTCTGTCATCTTCCTGACATGACTCTTTCAGTTTTTGTCTACTAAGTCTTATGTCTGAGCTCCCTGGGTATGGTTTCTGTCCATCTATTTTTTTTCTTATATTATGTTATGTTAGTCACCATACAGTACATCATTAGTTTTTAATGTATTGTTCCATGATTCATTATTTACATATAACACCCAGTACTCCTTACACTTGCCCTCCATAATAACCATAACTGGACTACCCCATCCCTTTACCCCCCTCCCCTCTGAAACCCTCAGATTTTTTTCCCAGAGTCCATAGTCTCTCATGGTTCTTCTCCCCCTCTGATTTCCCCCACTTCAGTTTTCCCTTCCTTTGCCTAGTGTTCTCCATGCTATTCATTATGTTCCACATATGAGTGAAACCATATGATAATTATCTTTCTCTGATTTACTTATGTCACTTAATATAATCGCCTCCAGTTCCATCCATGTTGGTGCAAATGGTGGGTATTCATCTTTTCTGATGGCTGAATAATATCCCATTCTATATATGAACCACATCTTCTTTATCCATTCATCTGTTGAAGGGCATCTTGGCTCCTTCCACCGTGTGTCTACTGTGGACATTGCTGCTATGAACATTGGGGTGCATGTGTAAAAGACCCCGAATTGCCAAGGAAATGTTGAAAAAGAAAAAGAAAGCTGGGGGCATCATGTTGCCTGATTTCATGCTATATTACAAAGCTTTGATCACCAAGACAGCATGTTATTGGCACAAAAACAGACACAAAGATCAATAGAACATAACAGAGAGCCCAGAGATGGACCCTCAACTCTATGGTCAACTAATCTTTGACAAATCAGGAAAAAATATCCAATGGAAAAAAGACAGTCTCTCCAATAAATGGGGCTGGAAAATTTGGGAATTAATATACAGAAGAATAAAACTCAACCATTCTCTTACACCAGACACAAAGATAAACTCAAAATGGATGAAAGACCTCAATGTGAGACAGGAATCCATCAGAATCCTAAAGAAGAACATAGTCAGTACCTCTTCAGCATCGGCCACAGCAACTTCTTTCATGACACATCTCCAAAGGCAAGGGAAACAAAAGCGAAAATGAACTTTTGGGACTTCATCAAAATACTTTGTTTTTTAAAATGGAACATAATTTCCAGGTTTTTAAAATATGCCTTGTAATTTTTTGTGTGAAAATTAGACATTTCACTATTATAATGTAGTAACTCTTAAAGTCAGATTTTCCCACTTCCCCACAGTTTGTTCAATTTTTTGGTTGTTGGATACTGAAGTAGTCCATTTTTGGAGACTTTTCCAAACTATTTTGCAAAGACTATTCATCATTTTTTTTTATTATTGAGGTATATTCCTTTACCTTGTGTTCAGCTAAGGTTTTGGCAGAGACTTCCTTAAACGGTGAAAGCTGAAACGAACAAACAAAAACACACCAAAGCTAAAGAGAAATACCACCTCTCTTGGTTTACATTTATTGGTTCCTACTGGGGCAATTCTTCACAACTTAGCTATGGTTGTTCTTACTTGAAGGATCAGTTGAAAATTTAATTTTTAAAGGACATTTCAGGACCTGTCTTTCCTGGGTATGTGCATAGCTATTGAATGTCCTAATTTCCCAAAGAGTCTTACCCTACCTTTTCCTCCAGACATAAGAAGGACTATTGTGTATCTCCACCCATAATCTCTTACCCCAGCATCTTTGGGTTTGTAGTCCACCCTGCTGCTTGCATAAGCAGTAACTACTTCTTTTCATACATGTTTTCTGAGTTATTAGAAACAGAGATAAACACCTTGCATCAGTACTTCAGGTATCCCATACACAGGGTAAAATAGACATATACAATAATTTGAAAATAAGGTTTTCTCTGCTTCTATCAGTTCAAGAGTGGAAACTGGAAAACAAATTGTTCAAACCAATATTAAAATTGTGCTGGGGAGAGGTTAGGGTAAGTGTGACTAAAATGTTACATAATTTTCTATTTTGGGGATGTCTTTTTCTTGATTTGAAATTTCTTCTTCGATTAGGAATTGTAGTAAATTTACTTTTATCCAGAACAAATACAAAGTTGATTCAGACAGTTTCTGGTAGGTTTTTTTTTTTTTCCTTTCAGTGTTTCTGTGGGAGAATGAAAACTTGGAGATTCCTACTCTACATATTGCTGACATCACTTCTAAGTCCCCCCTTTTTTTCTTTTTTAAAAAGGACATTTCTTTTAAAAATATGTTTAATTATCGTAAAAAGAAAATACGTAACATTAATTGATCTTAGAGTTGAGAGTCCATTTCTGGGTTCTCTATGCTGTTCCATTGATCTATGTTTTTTTTTAATAATAATTTTTTATTATGTTATGTTAGTCACCATACAGTACATCCCAAGTTTTTGATGTAAAGTTCCATGATTCATTACTTGCGTATAACACCCAGTGCACCATGCAATACGTGCCCTCCTTAATACCCATCACTGGCCTATCCCGATCCCCCACCCCCCCCCAAAGCCCTCAGTTTGATCTATGTTCTGTATTTGTGCCAGTACCATATTGTCTTGATGACTGCAAATTGTAATACACCTTGATGTCCAGAATTGTGATGCATCCAGTTTTGGTTTCCTTTTTCTTTAGTTTTTATTTTTTTTAATTTTCTTTTTATTTTTTCTTTTTTTTAAAGTTAGTTTCATATGTAGTGTTCATAATTCATCAGTTGCATATAACACCCAGTGCTCATCACATCATGCGCCCTTCTTAATGACCATTACCCAATTATCCCATCCCTCCATACACCTACCCTCCAGAAAACCTCAGCTTGTTTCCTATACTTTAGAGTCTCTCATGGTTTGTCTCCCTCTCTGATTTCTTCCCATTCAGTTTTCCCTCCCTTCCCCTATGATCCTCTGTGCTATTTCTTTTATTCTACATGAGTGAAACCACATGACAATTGTCTTTCTCTGATTGACTTTTTTGCTCAGCATAAAACCCTTTAGTACCATCCACTCCGATATAAATGGTAAGTATTCAATCTTTCTGATGATTGACTAATATTCCAATGGATATATATACCACACCTTCTTTATCCATTCATCTGTCAATGTGAACATCTCAGCTCTTTCCACAATTTGGTTATTGTGGACATTGCTGCTATGAACATTGGGGTGCAGGTGTCCTATCAGATCACTACATTTGTGTCTTTGGGGTAAATGCCTAATAGTGCAAATGCTGGGTCATATGGTACCTCTATTTTTAACTTCTTGAGGAACTGCCATAGCATTTTCCAGAGTGGCAGCACCAGCTTGCATTCTGACCAAGAGTGTAAGAAGGTTCCCATTTCTCTCCATCCTCACCAGCATTGATTCCCGTCTTGTTAATTTTAGCCATTCTGACTGGTGTCATGTGGTATCTCAGGCAGTTTTGATTCATATTTCCCTGATGGCAAGTGATGAGGAGTATTTTTTCTTGTGAGTGTTGGCCATTTGTCTGTCTTCTTTGGAGAAGTTTTTGTTCATGTCTTTTGCCCATCTCTTGACTGGATTATTTGTTTTTTGGGTGTTGAGTTTGAGAAGTTCTTTACAGGTCTTGGATACAACCCTTTTATCTGATATGTCATTTGCAAGTGTCTTCTCCCATTCCATAGGTTGCTTTTTAGTTTTGTTGGGTATTTCTTTTGCTGTGCAGAAGCGTTTTATCTTGGTGAAGTCCCAGTAGTTCATTTTTGCCTTTGTTTCCTTTGCCATTGATGATGTCTTTAGAAAGAAGTTGCTGCGGCTGATGTTGAAGAGGTTACTGCCTGTGTTCTCTAGGGTTTTGATGGATTCCTGTCTGACATTTAGGTCATTCATCCATTTTGAGTTTATTTTTGTGTAAAGTGTAAGGAAATGGTCCAGTTGCATTCTTCTGCATGTGGCTGTCCAATTTTCCCAACATCATTATTGAACAGTCTGTCCTTCTTCCATTGGATAAATTTTTTTCCTGCTTTATTGAACATTAGTTCACCATAGAGTTGAGGGTCCATTTCTGGGGTCTCTATTCTGTTCCAGTGATTGATGTGTCCATTTTTGTGCCAGTGCCATACTGTCTTGATGATCACAGCTTTGTAACAGAGCTTGATGTCAGGCATTGTGATGCCACCAGCTTTGGTTTTCTTTTTCAACATTCTTCTGGCTATTTGGGGTATTTTCTGGTTCCATACAAAGTATAGGATTACTTTTTCCAGCTCTGTGAAAAATACCAATGGTATTTTGAAAGGGATTGCATAGATTGCTCTGAGTAGCAACAAAATGTTCACAATATTTGTTATTCCAATCCATGGGCATGGAATGTTCTTCTATTTCTTAGTGTCTTCCTCAATTAATTTCATAAGTGTTCTATAATTTTCAGTGTATACATCGTTTACCTCTTTTTTCTTCCTAAGTATCTTATGGCTTTTGGTACAATTATAAATGGGATTGATTCCTTAATATCTCTTTCTTCAATTTCGTTGTTAGTGTATAGAAAGGCAAATGATTTCTATGCATTGGTTTTGTATCCTATCACGTTGCTGAATTCCTGTATGAGTTCTAGCAATTTTGGGGTGGAGTCTTTAGGGTTTTCCACATAAAGTATCATGTCATCTGTGAAAAGTGAGAACTTGACTTCTTCTTTGCCAATTTGAGTGCCTTTTATTTCTTTTTGTTATCTGATTGCTGAGACTAGGACTTCTAGTACTATGTTGAACGGCATTGGTGAGTGGGCATACCATGCATGTTCCTGACCTTAGGAGAAAAGTTCTCAGATTTTCCCCATGGAGAATGCTATTTGCTGTGACCTTTTTGTAGACGGTTTTCATGATATTGAGGTATGTTCTTTCTATCCCTACACTGTGGAGATTTTTAATCAAGGAAAGATGCTGTATTTTATCACATGCTTTTTCAGCATCAATTGAGAAGATCATATGATTCTCGTCCATTCTGTTATTAATGTGATACATCACATTGATTGATTTGCAAATGTCGAACAGTACTTACAGCCCAGGAATAAATCCCACATGGGTGTAGCTAATAATCCTTTTAATATACTGTTGGATCCAATTGGCTAGTATCATGGTGAGAATTTTGGCATCCATATTCATCAAGGATATTGATCTATAAGTCTTCTTTCTGGTGAGATGATTTGGGATCAAGGTAATGTGAGCCTAATAGAACAAGTTTTCCGTCCTTTCTATTTTTTTGAGGGGGAGTGTTTCTTTGGTGGCAGAATTTATTTAACTCAATCTTTACCTGTTAACAGTTTGGAAAAGTATTCACCCACAAAAGTATTTAATTTTAAGATTAATTTTTTTCTTGTTTATGATTTTTTTGGGATTGTCAAAGAACTCATACTGAAATTGACTCAGTATAAGTTAATTTATTTAACCTTTCAACTGCAGATGGAGTAGTAGATTACATTACCGATTTTAAAAGATTTGGGTAGAATTTTTTTTTTCTTTCTTACACTTTCTAGCTTCCTTTTTATTTTTTTAAAGTTTTTTTTTTATTTTTTCCCTTTCTATTTTTTTTGAAATAGCTTCAGAACAGTAGGTATGATTTCTTCTTTAAATGTTTGGTAGAATTCTCCTGGGAAGTCATGCAGTCCTGGATTCTTGTTTTTTGGGAGAATTTTGATTACTGTTTCAATTTTTTGCAGCCTATGGATCCGTCCAGATGTTCTATTTCTTCCTGTTTCAGTTTTGGTAGTTTATGAGTTTCCAGGAATGCATCCATTTCTTCCATATTGCCTAATTTGTTGGCATATAGTTGCCCATAATATGTTATTAATATTGTTTGTATTTCCTTGGTGTTACTCATGATCTCTCCTCTTTCATTCATGATTTTATTAATTTAGGTCCTTTCTCTTTTCTTTTGGGTAAGTCTGGTTAGGGATTTATCGATGTTATTAATTCATTCCAAGAACCAGCTTCTACTTTCATTGTTCTGTTCTACTGTTTTTTTGGTTTATATTTCATTGATTTCTGCCCTGATCTTTTTATTTCTCTTCTCCTGCTTGGTTTAGCCTTTATTTGCTATTCTTTCTCCAGCTTTTCTGGTTTAATGTTAGCTTGTGTATTTCAGATTTTTCTAATTTTTTGAGACTTGTATTACCATGTATTTCCTTCTTAGTTCTGCTTTTGTTGCATCCCAAACAGTTGTGTTTTCATTTTCATTCATTTCCATGAATTTTTAAATTCTTTTTAATTTCCTTTTTGACCTTTTCATTCTTTAGTAGGATGTTCTTTAACCTCCAAGTATTTGAGTTACTTCCATATTTCCTCTTGTGATTGAGTTCCAGATTCAAAGTATTGTGGTCTGAAAATATGAAGGGAATAAGGCCAATGTTTTGATACCTGTTGAGACCTGATTTGTGACACAGTATGTGATTTATTCTGAAGAATGTTCATGTGCACTTGAGAAGAATGTGTATTCTGTTGTTTTGAGGGGGAATGCTCTGTATATATGTGGAAGTCCAGCTGGTCCAGGTTGTCATTCAAAGCTCTTTTTTCCTTGATGATCTTCTGCTTATACGATCTGTCCATTGCTCTGAGTGGGGTGCTGAAGTCCCCTACTATTATTGTATTATTACCAATGTGTTTCTTTAACTTGGTTATTAATTGGTTTATATATTTGCCTGCTCCCAAGTTAAAAGCATAAATCTTTATACTTGTTAGATCTTCCTGTTGGTTAGACCATTTCAGTATGATACAGTGTCCCTCTTTATCCTTTACTAGAGTCTTTTTTAATCTAATTTTTCTGATATGAAGATTTCTACTGCAGCATTTTTAGATATCCATTAGCATGATAAATGTTCCTCTACCTCCTCACTTTCAATCTGGAGGTGTCCTTATGTCTAAAATAAGTCTCTTAAGGGGAACCCTCTTACATTGTTGGTAGGAATGCAAGTTGGCACAGCCACTTTGGAAAACAGTATGGAGGTCCCTCAAAAAGTCAAAAATAGAGCTACCCTATGATCCAGCAATTGCACTACTGGGTATTTACCCCAAAGATACAGATGTAGTGAAGAGAAGGGCCATATGGACCCCAATGTTCATAGCAGCATTGTCCACAATAGCTCAATCATGGAAGGAGCCAAGATGCCCTTCAACAGATGAATGGATAAAGAAGATGTAGTCCATATATACAATGGAATATTACTCAGCCATCAGAAAGAACGATTACCCAACATTTGCAGCAACATGGACGGGACTGGAGGAGATAATGCTAAGTGAAATAAGTCAAGCAGAGAAAGACAATCATCATATGGTTTCACTCATTTATGGAACATAAGAAATAGGAAGATTGGTAGGAGGAGGAAGGGAAGAATGAAGGGGGGGTAAACAGAAGGTGGAATGAACCACCAGAGACTATGGACTCTGGGAAACAAACTGAGGGTTTCAGAGGGGAGAGGGTGGGGGATTGGTATAGGCTGGTGATGGGTATTAAGGAGGGCATGTATTGCATGGAGCACTGGGTGTTATATGCAAACAATGAATCATGCAACACTACATCAAAAGCTAATGATGTACTGTATGGTGACTAACATAGCATAATAAATGTTTTTAAGAAAATAAAATAAAATAAGTCTCTTGATTTGTGGAGTCACAAAGTGCAGAGACCTTTGGGGTCCCCGTAACTCACCTGGGAGAAGTGCAGCCAGCTGGAGCCATAGGATTTGGCGGTTTGGCACAGAAAGAGCTCACGTCCATGACTGGGCAACAGCTTTCAGGGCTGTGTGACCCCTGAAGGGACACTTTGGCAGCACCCAGCATGATCTGGGAGCTGTGAAAGATGGTGTATGTGTGAGCCCATGGCCACTAAAAATTGCCAAGTCCCACTGACAAGGGGTGGGCAACTGCACTAAGGCAAAACACCTGAGAAGCTGAGCAGCAGGACCCTCCCCCAAAAGACAGACTGACAGAACAGGTGAATGATAAGCCTATTTCCCACAAGACTGTAAAACTCCAGCTCTAGGGGAAAATAACATAGGGAGCTCCAGGTGTTCCCTCACGACTCATTTATATTTCAGGCTAAAGTCATACATTTCTTTTTTAGTTTCTTTTCTTATTCTTTCTTTTTTTTAACCCTGTTCCCATTTCAAATAGATTATTATTTCCCAACCTATGTTTTAAGTCACTTCTTAACTTTTATTTTTTCACTTATGTTTTATAGATTTATGGTTGCATATCTGTGATAGCTTTCCATCACTTCAGATTTTTACATAGGTGCATTTTCCTTGGGTTGTGGTTGATATTTTGGACTCTTGTCTATTCGTTCAACCATCCCTGAACAGAATGACTAAAAGGAGGAACACCCAACAAAAAAAAAAGAACCATAGCCAATGTCCTCTGCCACAGAACAAATGAATATGGATATAAGTAAAATCTCAGAGATAGACTTCAGTATAGCAATCATGAAGTCAATAGCTAGGCTTGAAAAAGGTATTAATGTCAATATAGAATCTCTAAGGGCAAAAATGAGATCTAATCAGGCCAAACTTTAAAATGCTATAAATGAGATGCAGTCTAAACTGGATACTCTAACAGCCAGGGTAAATAAGGCAGAGAAATGAATCAGTGATCTAGAAGATAAGCTGATAGAAAGGAAGGAAACTGAGGAATATAGGGATAGGGAGCTAGTAGCCCATGACAATAGACTTAGAGATATCAGTGATGCTATGAAACATTCCAGTGTCAGAATTATTGGGATCCCCAAGGAGGTGGAGAGAGAGAGAGAACTAGAAGGTACATTTGAGCAAATTATAGCTGAGAACTTTCCTAATCTGGAAGGAAACAAGCATTCATGTCCAAGAGGCAAAGAGGCCCCCTTCCAAAATCAAAACAAATAGATTAACACTTTGACATGAAATATTGAGGCTTACAAATCTTAGAGCCAAGGAAGCTATCCTGAGAGCAGCTAGGTGAAAGAGATTTCTTACATACGTAGGGACTAACATCAGAATAACATCAGACCTATCCACAGAGACTTAGCAAGCCAGAAAGGGCTGACAAGTAATAGTCAGGGTACTAAATGAGAAGAACATGCAGCCAAGAATAGTTTATACATCACGGCTGTCATTCAGAATGGATGGAGAGATGAAGAGTTTCCAGGACCGGCAGAAACTGAAAGAATACGTAGAGAAAGGGGAACTCTCTTACACTTTTGGTGGGAATGCAAGCTGGGACAGCCACTCTGGAAAACAGTATGGAGGTTCCTCAAGAAGTTAAAAATGGAGCTACCCTACAACCCAGCAATTGCACTACAGGGTATTTACCCCAAGGATACAGATGTAGTGAAAAGAAGGGGCACATCCACCCCAATGTTCATAGCAGCAATGTGCACAATAGCCAAACTGTGGAAGAAGCCGAGATGCCTTTCAACAGATGAATGAATAAAGAAGATGTGGTTCATATGTACAATGGAATATTACTCAGCCATCAGAAAGGATGACTTTCTACCATTTACATCAACACGGATGGAACTGGAGGGGATTATGCTAAGTGGAATAAGTCAAACAAAGAAAGACAATTATCATATGGTTTCTCTCATATGTGGAATATAAGGAATAGTGCAGAGGACCACAGGAGAAGAGAGGGAAAACTGAATGGGAAAAAATCTGAGAGGGAGACAAACCATGAGAGACTCTGG
This sequence comes from Ursus arctos, assembly GCF_023065955.2. Taxonomy (NCBI): domain Eukaryota; kingdom Metazoa; phylum Chordata; class Mammalia; order Carnivora; family Ursidae; genus Ursus; species Ursus arctos. Next base: position 48,736,528 of record NC_079873.1, read on the forward strand.
ACTCCAGGAACAAACTGAGAGTTACAGAAAGGAGGGGGTGGGATGATGGGGTCACCGGTTGATGATGGGTATTAAGGAGGGCATGTGTGGTGATGAGCACTGGGTGTTATATGAAATTAACGAATCGTCAAACACTAAATCAAAAACTAATGATGTACTCTATGTTAGCTGAGCATAATAAAATAAAATAAAATAAAATAAAATAAAATAAAAATACCTGCAAAAATACCCAAAACATAAAAAACAAAATAAAATTATTCTCTGTAAATAGCATATGGATGGATACCATAATTTGTTCATTGTTGTTGTTGTTTTTGATTGGTGCATTTAGCTCATTGACATTCACACTATTAAATGACATGAATTTAATGTCATTGTATCACCTGTAATGTCCCCATTTCTGTAGATTGTCTCTGTTTCTTTCTGTTTTATGTTACTTTGGGACTCTCTCTTCACTTACATGATCCTCCGTAATATTTCTTGCAGGGCTGGTTTAGCTATCACAAATTCTTTTAGTTTCTGTTTTTCCTGGAAGCTCTTTATCTCTCCTTACATTCTGAAAGACACACTTGCTGGATAAAGTATTCTTGGCTGCATGTTTTTCTCATTTAGTATCCTGAATATATCATGCCAGCCCTTTCTGGCCTCTCAGGTCTCTGTGGATAGATTTGCTGCCAATCTAATGTTCCTACCCCTGTAGGTTAAGGACCTCTTGTCTCAAGCTTCTCTCAGGATTTTCTTTTTATCTTTGAAATTTGCAGTTTTCACTATTATATGTCTGTATGTTGATCTAATTTTATTGATTTTGAGAAGAGTCCTCTCTACCTCTTGGACTTGAATGCTTGTTTCCTTACCCAGATTAGGGAAATTCTCAGCTATGATTTGCTGAAATACACCTTCTGGCCCTCTCTCTTTCTTTTCTCTCAGGGACTCCAATAAGTCTAATATTGTTTCATTTTATGGCATCACTGATTTCTCAAAGTCTCCCCTCATGGCCCCTTAGGTGCCTTTCTCTCTTTTCCTCAGCTTCCTTCCTTTCTACCTGTCTTCTATGTCACTTATTGTCTCTTCTGCCTCATTTACCCTAGCTGTTAGAGCATCCAATTTATGCTGCATCTCAGTTACAGAATTTTGAATTTTGCCCTTATTAAATTTCATTTCTCTACTAAGAGATTCTCTAGTGTCTTTTACGATTTTTTCAAACGTGCTATTAACTTTATAATTGTTATCCTGAATTCCAACTCCAACATTTTATTTACATCCCTATCAGTAACAGAGAGTATTACTTCTGGTTCTTTCGTTTGTTGTGAATTCTTCCTTCTAGTCATTTTGCCCAGAGAAGAATGAACAAGTGAACAAAATCAAATATATCAACCACTACCCAAAGGAAATCCACACTAGACAAATCCAAAGAGGTCAGAAAAAAAACAAAAAACAAAAACAAAAACAAAAGGGGGGGGGCACAATGGAAAGAGATAATATAATTCCCAGATACATAAAACACGGTGATCCACTTGGTCCTGGGTGTATTTTGATCTGTATGTTAGAAGACAGTAAATCCCAAAAGTGTGAAGAAAGCAAAACTAAATAATTACAAAAATAAAATTGAATACAGTGACAGGAATCCAAAAATGAAGAATATATCTATAAAATGTAAATGTAAAAAATGAAAGTTAAAAAAAGACTTAAAAAGAAAGAGTTGATAAAATAAGAAACTAGTTGAAAAGAAAAAAAAGAAAAGGAAAATTTTAAAATGAACTATAAACAAATCATGAGGAAAAAACCTCGAATTCTATATATTATTTTCCCTTAGCCCTGGAGATTTGCAGTCCTGTGTTCCTTGTAAACTTGTTGTTCCCCACTTGTTTCAGCTCATCTTCTGGGCGGAGTTGCAACTCCCCTTGCCTGGGGGCCAGGCTCAGTATGAGCTCCTGGTTGCTCTATATGGCTTCTGTTCCCTGCAGGCTTTCCATCCCTCTCTAGATGATGGAAACTAAAATGGCCATGCCCCAATATCACGCCCCAGGGCTGAGAGACTGTGGCCCCCTGTCTTCAGCAAACCCTCAGGGATAAGCAGTCTTCAATATTCTGTGTGCCAAACTTTGTATAATCCTGCAGTGCGTGCCCACACCAGTCCTCCCAGTGGAAGTCAGAGGGTCCCTTCATTTCTGTCATTTGCAGGACCCCCGGACAGTAAGCAATCTCCTGGCTGTGATTTCTCCTGCATTGCCCCTCCTGGGGGAAGGCAGAGGGCTACCGCTCTTCTGTCTTTGCAGTTCCCCCACACTGCAGTGGTTGCCTGGTGAAGTGCACTCCCATGCTGCCCCTCCCATGGGAAGGCAGATGGCCACTGCTTTTCTATTCCTTGCAGGGCCCCAGCCTGAGAGCTGTCACCCAATCATGCTGCATCTCAAGGTTTATGGCCAACTGAGCTGAGAGCCCCTTCCTGGGCTCACTGACCTTCACCTGTTTCTCCACTCCAATTCTCCGGGTATCTGCCTACTCAGGCAACCCTATTCTTTATGTGACCTCAGGGATCTTGAGACCACACTGTCCCACCTAGGATTCTCTGCTGCTACACCACCTGGCAGGACGTCTCTCACTGGAGCAGATTTCAAAATGTTCTGATATTGCAATCTGGGTCTATATCACTTTCTGGTATGCAACTTACAAAGCTTCCTTCCCCCTGCCAATTATCATCTGATGTAACCCATCATATTCACATCTTCACACTGCCTACCTTGCAAAAAGTGATCACTTTTCTATTTGTAAAATTCCAGCAATTATTTTCTTACATCTCAGGTTGAATTTGTAGGTGTTCAGAATGATTTGATAGTTATCTTGCTAAATTCAAGAGACCAGATGAGACAAGGTCCCCTACTCTTCCATTATCTTGCCTCAACATTACTTTGGCTCTTCAGGGTCTTTTATTTTCCATGCAAATTTTAGAATTGTTTGTTCCAGCTTTGTGAAAAATGATGGTGGTATTTGGAAAAGGATTGCATTGAATGTATAGATCGCTGTGGGGAGTACACATATTTTAACAGTATTTGTTCTTCCAGTCCATGAACATGGAATATTTCTCCATATTTTTGTCTTCTTCAACTTCTTTCATATGTTTTCTATAATTTTCAAAGTACAGATTTTTCACCTCTTTGGTCAGGTTTATTCCAAGGTATCTTATGATTTTTTGTGTAATTATAAATGGGATCAATGCCTTGAATTCTCTTTCTGCCACTGCATTATTGGTGTATAGAAATGCAACAGATTTCTGTGCATTGATGTTATATCCTCTGAGTTTGTGGAATTCCTGTATGAGTTCTAGCAGTATTTTAGTGGAGTCTTTTGTGTTTTCTACATAGAGTATCTTCTCATCTGCAAAGAGTGAATGTTTGACTTCTTCCGTGCTAAATCTGGATGCAATTTATTTGTTTGTTTATTTATTTATTTTTGTCTGATTGCAGAGGCTAGAACTTCCAGTATTAGGTTAAACACCCATGGTGAGAGTGAGCATGCCTAATGTGTTCCTCACCATAGTGGAAAATCTCTGTTTTTCCCCATTGAGGATGATATTAGCTGTGGGTCTTTCATATATGGCTTTTATGATATTGAGGTATGTTCCTCTTATCTTTACTTTTTTGAGGCTTTTTTATCAAGAAAGTATGGCGTATTTTTTCAAATGCTTTTTCTGCATTTATTGAGATAATCACATTGTTCTTTTCCTTTCTTTTATTATGGTTGTATATCACACTGATGGATTTGCAGATGTTGAACCAACCTTGCAGCCCAGGAATAAATCCCACTTGGTCATGTTGAATAATCCTTTTAATGTAATTTTGGATCCAATCAGCTAGTATCTTCTTGAGAATCTTGGCATCCATATTCATCACGGATATTGGTCTATAATTCTCCTTTTTAGTGGGGTCTTTTTTTTTAAGATTTTATTTATTTGAGAGAGAGAGAGAGACAGCTAGTGAGAGAGGGAACACAAGCAGGGGGAGTGGGAGAGGAAGAAGCAGGCTCCCATAGGAAGAGCCCGACGTGGGGCTTGATCCCAGAACCCTGGGATCACGCCCCGAGCCAAAGGCAGACGCCTAATGACTGAGCCACCCAGGTGCCCCTTTAGTGGGGTCTTTGTCTGATTTGGGGATCAGTGTAATGCTGGCCTCATAGAATGAGTTCGGAAATTTTTCTTCTATTTCTATTTTTTGGAACAGTTTGAGAAGAATAGGTAGTAATTCTTTTTTAAATGTCTGGCAGAATTCTCCTGGGAAGCCATCTAACCTTGGATTCTTGTTTGTTGGGAGATTTTTTATTATGATTCAATTTGTTTGCTGGTTATGGTTTTGCTCAGGTTTTCTATTTCTTCTTATTTCAGTTTTGGTAATTTATATATTTCTAGGAATTCATCCATTTCTTCCTGATTGCCCATTTTTTGGCATATAATTGCTTATAATACACACTTACATTTGTTGGTATTTCTGTGGTGTTGGTTGTGATATTGCTTCTTTCATTCATAATTTTATCTTTTGGGTACTTTTTCTTTTCTTTTGATAAGTCCAATAAGAGATTATCAGTTTTGTTAATTTTTTCAAAGAACCAGTTCCTAGATTCTATGATCTTTTCTACTGATTTTTTAAATTTCTATATCATTGATTTTATTTCCCTTCTTCTGCTGCATTTAGGCTTTATTTTCTGTTCATTTTCCAGCTGCTTTAGGTATAAGGTTACATTGTGTATTTGAAATTTTTCTTGCTTCTTGAGGAAGGCCAGTATTGCTATATACTTTCCTCTTAAGACTGCTTTTGTTACTCCCAAAGGTTTTGGACTGCCATGTTTTCATTTCATTTGTTTCTGTGTTTTTAAATTATTCTTTAATATCCTGGTTGACCTATTCATTCCTTAATAGAATTTTCTTTAACCTCCTTCTTTAACATCTCTTCCTTCCAAATTTTTTCTTGTGGTTGACTTCAAGTTTCATAACTTTGTGGTTGGAAAATATGCATGGTACAATCTCAAACTTTTTGTACTTGTTGACTTCTGGTTTGTGACCTGGTATGTGATCTATTCTGGAGAATGTTCCTTGTGCATTCAAAATGAATGTGTATTCTGATGCTTTAGGATGAAATGCTCCAAATATTTCTGTTAAGTCCATCTGGGCCAGTGAATCATTAAAACCCTTCTTTCATTGTTTGTCTTCTGCTTTTATTATCTGTCCATTGCTGTGAGTGGTGTATTAATGTCCCCCAGTATTACTGTATGTTATCAATGAGTTTCTTTAAGTTTGTTATTAACTAACTTATATATTTGGTTGCTCCCAATTTGGAGGCATAAATCTTTACAATTTTTAGGTGTTCTTGTTGGATCAATTCCTTTATATAGTGTTCTTTTTAACCTCTTATTACAGTCTTTGGTTCAAAATGGAGAGCGTCTGATATAAGGACGTCTACTCCAGCTTTCTTTTGTAATCCATTAACATGATAAATTGTTCTCCATGCCTTCACTTACAATCTAGAGGTGACTTTGTGTCTAAAATGAGTCTCTCGTAAGCAGCATATTCAATGAACTGTTGTTGTTGTTGTTATTTTAATCCATTCTGACACCCTGTTTTTTGATTGAAGACTTAGCCCATTTATATTCAGAGTAATTGCTGATAGATGTGAATTTATTGTCATTGTATTACCTGTAAAGTCCCTGTTCCCATAGATTGTCTCTGTTCCTTTCTAGTCTTTGTGATTTTTGGTCTCTCTTTCCCACTCAATGGGTCCCGTTTAATATTTCTTGCAATGCTGGTTTAGTTTTCACAAACTCCTTCAGTTATTTTGTTTTGTTTGTCTTGGAAACTATCTCTCCTATTCTGAATGACAGCCCTACTAGATAAAGTATTTGTGGCTGAATATTTTTCACGTTTAGCACGTTGACTCTATCATTCCAGTCTTTTTTGGCCTACCAGCTCTCTGTGGCTAGATCTCCTGCTATCCTTATCTGTTACAAAGACCTAGTAAGTTAAGGACGTTTTTTCCTTAGCTGCTTTCAGAATTCTGAAAATACAGAATTCTTTGTATTTTGAACTTTCACTATGATATGTCTTGGTGTTGAACTGTTTTTGTTGATATTGAGGAGAGTTCTCTGTGCTTTTTGGACTTGAATGCCTATTTCCTTCCCCAGATTAAATTTTATCAGCTCTAATTTGTTCAAATATGCCTCTGCCCCCTTTCTTGATCCTGTTTTGAGACTCCAATAATACAGATATTATTTCACTGTATGGAATCACCATTTCCCTAAGTATACCTTGGTGATCTAATAGGTTTCTTTCCCTCTTCAGCTTCATTATTTTCCATATTTTTATCTTTTATATCAGGTATTCTCTCCTCTGCTTCTTCAGTCCTCATTGTGACTATATGCAGTCTGTTTTGCATCTCAGTTATAACTTTTTTTTTTAAATTTCAGACTGACTACTTTTTAGGTCATTTATCTCTGCAGCAAGGGTTTCTCTGTGTCTTCTAAGCTTTTTTAAGTCCAACTAGTAGTCTTATGACTGTTGATCTAAATTATTGTTCAGATATATTGCTTATATCTGCTTTGAGCAAGTCGCTGGCTGTGATACCATCCTGACCTTTCTTTGGGGAGAATTACTCTCTCTTGTCATTTTGGCTGAGTTTCTATCTTTTGCATGTTATAAGAGCTTATTATATTCCCTGGATCTCATTGTAATGCTGTACTACAAAGAGGTCATACACTTTCCAGGGCCTAGTACTTCAGGCCATGTTTCTAGTGTATGCTGTGTGCACTCTGCTGTTGTTTTAGCTGCTCTTTTCTACCAGTCAGTCATCTGCAGAGTTTCTCCTTGCTTGCATTGGGTAATGTTTGGATCTTTATCTAGGTGTGCTTCAATTTGTTGAAAAAAAAAAAACCTTGGGGGGGGGCAAGAAAGAAAGGAAGAGAAAAGCCTGCTGCAAAAAAAAAAAAAAGATAAAAGGATAAGGAACTATTGTATTGGCACAAAAACAGACACATAGATCAATAGAACAGAATACAGACCCCAGAAATGTACCCTCAACACTATGGTCAACTAATCTTTGACAAAGCATGAAAGAACATCTGATGGACACAAGGCAGTCTCTTCAATAAATGGTGTTGGGAAAATGGGACAACCACATGCAGAAGAATGAAACTAGACCATTCTCTTACACCATACACAAAGGTAAACTCAAAATTGATCAAAGATCTAAATGTGAGACAGGAATTCATCAAAATCCTAGAGAAGAACATAGACAGTAACCTCTTTGACATTGGCCACGGCAACTTCTTTCAAGACACATCTCTAAAGGCAAGGGAAACAAAAGCAAAAATGAACTTTTGGGACTTCATCAAGATAAAAAGCTTTTGCACAGCAAAGGAAACAGTCCACAAAACTAAGAGCAAGCTACGGAATGGGAAAAGATATTTGCAAATGAAATGTTTCTCTTGCCTTTAGAGAAGTGTCTTGCAAGAAGTTGCAGTCTCCAAGGTCAAAGAGATTGCTGTCTATGTTCTTCTCTAGGATTTTGATGAATTCCTGTCTCACATTGAGGTCTTTCATCCATTTTCAGTTTATCTTTGTGTATGGTGTAAGATATGATCTACTTTAATTCTTCTGTATGTAGTTGTCCAATTTTCCCAGTACCATTTATTGAATAGCCTGTATTGTTTCCATTGGATATTCTTTCCTGCTTTGTTGAAGATTAGTTGACCATAGCATTGAGGGTCCATTTCTGGGCTCTATATTCTTTTTGGGGGGGGTCTCTATTTTTTTCCATTGATCTATGTGTGTTTTTGTGCCAATAGTATGCTGTCTTGATGATTCCAGCTTTGTAATATAGCTTGAAGTCAGACATTGTGACGCCACCAGCTTTGGTTTTTCTTTTTCAATGTTCCTTGGAAATTTCAGGGTCTTTTCTGGATCCACAAAATTTTAGGAGTATTTGTCCCAGGTCTGTGAAAAATGTTGATGGTATTTTGATAGGGGTTTCACATAATGTGTAGATTGCAATGGGCAGCATAGACATTTTAGCAATGTTTTTCTTCCAACCCATGAGCATGGAATGTCTTTCTATCTCTTTGTGTCTTCCTCAATTTCTTTCATAAGTGTTCTTTAGTTTCTAGAGTACAGATCTTTTATCTCCTTGGTTAGGCTTTTTCCTAAGTATCTTATGATTTTTGATGCTATTGTAAATGGGATTGAATCCTTACTCTCTCTTTCTTCAGGCAAATTGTTAGTGTATAGCAATGCAACTGGTTTCTGTGCATTGATTTTATATTCTGCCATGTTGCTGAATTCCTGTATGAGTTCTAGCAATTTTGGGGAGGATTCTTTTGGCTTTTCCATATAAAGTATCGTCTCATCTGTGAAGAGAGAGTGTTTGACTTCTTTGCCAATTTGAATCCCTTTCATTTCTTTTTGTTATCTGACTGCTAAGGCTAGGACTTCTAGTACTATGTTCAATTGTGTTCCTGACCTTAAACGAAAAGCTCTGTTTTTCCACATTTAGAATGACATTCACTATGGGATTTTCAGACAGCTTTAATGATATTGAAGTATGTTCTTTCTATCCCTATACTTTGAAAAATGTTAATCAAGAAAGGATGGTGTATTTTGTCAAATGCTTTTTCTGCATCAATTGAGATCATACAGTTTTTTTGTCTCTTTTTTTTAATTAATGTGCTCTATGATGTTGATTGCTTTGTGTATGTTGAACATGCTTGCATCGCAGGAATAAATCTCACCTGGTCGTGGTGCATCATCCTTTTAATGTACTGTTGGATCCTATTGTCTAAGGTCTTGTTGAGTATTTTGGCAACCATATTTATCTGGGATATTGGTCTATAATTCTCTTTTTTGATGGCATCTTTGTCTGCTTTTGGGATCAGAATAATGCTGGCCCCATAGAACAAGATTGGAAGTTTTCTTTCCATTTCTATTTTTTGAACCAGCTTCAGTAGAATAGGAATTATTTCTTCTTTAAATGTTTGGTAGACTTCCCTTAGGAAGCTATCTGGCCCTGGCCTCTTGTTTTTTGGGAGGTTTTTGATAACTTCTTCAATTATCTTGCTGGCTATTTGTCTGTTCAGACCTCCATTTCTTCCTGTTTCAGTCTTGGTTGTTTATAAGTTTCCAGGAATGCATTCATTTTTTCCAGATTGCATAGTTTGTTGTCATATAGTTGCTGATAATGTGTTCTAACAATTTTCTCTATTTCCTTTGTCATGATCTCTCCCCTTTCATTCATGATTTTATTAGTTTGGGTCATTTCTCTTTTCTTTTGCAGAAGTCTGGCCAGGGGTTTACAAATCTTATTAATTCTTTCAAGGAATCATCTTCTATTCTCATTAATCTGTTCTGTTCCTCTGGTTTCTATTTCATTGATTTCTACTCTAACCTTTATTATTTCTCTTCTCCTGCCTGGTTTAGGCTTTATGTGCTGTTCTTTCTCCAGGTCCTTTAGGTGTAAGGTTAGCTTGTGCAATTGGGATTTTTCTAATTGTTTTGAGAGTCTTGGATGGCTATGTACTTCCCTCTAAGGACCACCATTGCACTATCCCATAGACTTTGAAGTGATGTTTTCATTTTCATTAGTTTCCATGATTTTTTTAAGTTCTTATTTAATTTCCTGGTTGACCCATTCATTCTTTAGCAGGATGCTCTTTAACCTCCAAGTCTTAGAGTTCCTTCCAATTTTTTTCTTGTAATTGAGTTCCACTGTCAAAACATTGTCGTCTGAAAACATGCAGGGATAATCTCAATCTTTTGGTATTGGCTGAGACCTGATTTTTGACCCAGTATATGATCTATTCTGGATAACATTCCATTCGCACTCGAAAAGAATGAGTATTCTATTATTTTAGGATAGACTGTTCTGTATATATCTCTGATGTCCATCTGGTCCAATGTGTCATTCGATGCTCTTGTTTCTTTGTTGATCTTCTGCTTAGATAATCTGTCCATTGCTGTGAGTGGGGTGTAGAATTCTTCTACCATTAATGTATTATTATCTATATATTTCTTTACTTTGGTTATTAATTGCTTGATGTAATTGGCTGCTCCCATGTTGGCAGCATAGACTTTAACAATTGTTAGATATTCTTGTTGGATAGACCCTTTTCATATGATATAGTGTTCCTCTTCATCTCTTACTACAGTCTTTGGTTTAAAATCTAATTTGTCTGATAGGAGAATGGCTACTCCAGCTTTCTTTTGCAGTCCATTGGCATGGGAAATAGGTCTGCATCCTCTCACTTTCAAACTGGAGGTGACTTTATTAAAGTTCAAAATGAGTCTCTTGTAGATAACATATTGATGGGTTTGCTTTTTTATCTAGTCTGAAACCCTGTGTCTTTTGATTGGAACATTCAGCCCATTTACATTCAGAGTAACAATGGAATGATACGAATTTAGTACCATTGCTTTGCCAGGAAAGTCCTTGTTTCTGTAGATTGTCTCTGTTTCTCTCTTGTCTATGTTACCTGTGGGGTCTCTCTTCCCTCACAGTATCCCCCTTATTCTTTCAATTTCTGACTGTCTTGAAAGCTCTTTATCTCTGTCTGCTCTGAATGATGGCCTTGCTGAATAAAGTATTCTTGGCTGCAGGTTCTTTTCATTTAGTACCCCGTGTATATTTTGCGAGCCCTTTCTCACCTACCAGGTTTCTGTAGATAGGTCTGATGTTATTCTGATATTCCTCCTTCTGTACATAAGGAATCTCTTTTCCCTAGCTGCTCTCAAGATACTTTCCTTAGCTTTAAGATTTGTAGGCGTCACTATTACATGTTGGGGTTTGATCTTTCTTTATTGATTTTGGAGGAGGTCCTCTCTGTCTCTTGGACATGGATGCTTGCTTCCTTCCCCAGATGAGGGAAGTTCTCAGCCAAGATTTGCTCTAATATACCTTGTAGCCCTCTCTCTCTCTCTGCCCCCTCTGGGATCTGGATATTATGAACATTGGTTCATTTCAAGGTATCATTAAACTCTTGAAGCCTTTCTTCATGGGATGTTACCTGTCGTTCTCTCTTTTCCTCAACTTCCTTCCTTTCCATCAGCCTGTTCTCTAGATCACTTATTTTCTCTTCTGCCTCATTCACCCTAGCTGTTAGAACATCCAATTTAGACTGCATCTCATTCATAGCATTTTTAAGTTCGGCCTGATTATATCACATTTCTGCACTTAGAGATGGTTTATTGTCATTTATGTTATTTTCAAGCCTAGACATTATTTGTATAATTGCTAACCTGAATTCTATCTCTGACATCTTGCTTATACCCATATCCATTTGCTCTGTGGCAGAAGATGTTGCCTCTGCTTTTTTCCTTTGTTGTGAGTTCCTCCTCCTAGTAATTCTGTCCAGTGAAAGATGGGTGAGCAAATGAAGAGAGTCCAAAATATCAACCACGACTCAAGGAAAATGCCCTCTAGAAAAGATCTGAAGTGTTCTAAAGCCACCACAGATATGCAAAAAAAGTCAAACTGAAACAAAACTATTAAAAAGGGGGGGGTGAGACTATAATCTCACAGGGGAGGCAAAGCAGGGTGATCTGCTTGGTTCTGAGTGTATTTTGGTCTGTGTGTTAGACGACACTCTATCCCAACATTGTGAAGAAAGCAGAACTTATATATAGAAAAATAAAATTGAATAGAATGAGAAAAGGACTAGCATGAGGCATAAATCTATAAAATGTAGATGTGAAAAAATAAAATTTAAAAAGTGTTTTAAAAACATATAAAAACATAAGCTGGAAAATAAGAATCTATTTGAAACTGGAAAAGGGTTAAAAAAATGTAAAATTTTAGCCTGAAGGATAAAGGAGTTGTGAGGAAATACTCAAGCTCAATATATTATTTTCCCCTGGTGCTGGAGTTTTATAGTCCCATGGGATCCATAAGCTTGTCATTCACCTGTTCTTCTAGTCTGTCTTCTGGGGGAGGGGCCTGCTCTGTGGCTTCTCAGGTGTCTCTGCCAGGGTGGAGTTTCCCCACCCTTTGTCAGGGGAATGGGCTTAATAGGAGCTGGTCCTCTGTGGGGCTTTTTTTCTCCAGTGGCTTTCTGTGTCTCTTCATATGGTCAGGGCAAAAATGGCCATTCCAGTATCTCTGGCCCAGAGCTGCAAGATCACAGTCTCCCCTCTTAAGAAAACCCTCCAGGTCAATCCCTCTTACGTGTGCGCCAAACCCACAGAATCCCATGGTTCTCCCCTACTACAGTTTGCCCCAGGGGGAGTCCCTGGGGCAAGTGACACTTTGCTTTGTTCTCTGCAACTGCAAGCAGTTGTGGGCTCATGCAAACACCTCGCACCACTGCTTCCAGGTCATGGCTGGGTGCCACCCTACTGTCCTTTCCAGGGCCACTGCCCCCCTGAAAGTGGTTGCCTGGTCATGGGCACAGCCGTTTTGACATTCCCAGGGGTTGGTAACTGCTGGCCCACACATTCCAGTCTTTTTCTGGGTGCTCAGGCAAAGAGCAGTCTCCCTACTGGCCCAGCTCATGGTTTATCGTGCCTGGAGCTGAGTGTCCCTTCTGGGCTCACTGACCATAACCAGTTTCTCCACTCTGCTGCTTGGGCATTCTATTGGTTCAGGCACCCCCATTCTTTCTGTGTCTTCTGGGATCCTAAGACCACAGTGACCTACCTAGAATTCTGCCTTTTCCATCTCCCGAGCCCCTTTCAGAAAGGGATGTGTGTCACTGCAGCAGATTTCTAAGGGTTCCAATTTTGTGCTCCAGTGTTATATCACTTTCCAGTAGCCAGCTTATGGAGGCTCCCTCCCCCCTCTGGTTATCTTCCAATATTTCCCCTCAGATTCACGTCTCTGGACTTCCTACCTTGCAAAATGCAGTCGTTCTATTGCTTGTAGAGTTCCACATACATTTTCTTACATCTTTGGCTGAATTGGTGGTGTTCAGAATGGTTTGATAGATATCCAGCTAAATTCATGGGACCAGATGAAATGAGCTCTGCTTCTCTTCTGCCATCTTACCCCCTTCCAGTTAAATTCATCTTTGAACTCTATTTTCTGTCTCCTTCTGGGACCTCATAATGCATATAAAATTAACTTTATATTGTTCTGTAAATCAAATAGGCTTTCTTCACTCTTTTTCATTATTTTTTTTCTGTTTTTTGCTCTGAGTGGATAATTTCAAGTGACTTATTTTAGAGTGAGACCAGTAATTCTTTATTCTGCATGATTGTGTTTACTCTTTAAGCTCTTTATTGCTTTTTTCAGTTCAGTCATTTTATTCTTCATCTCCAGGATTTCGGTTTGGTTCTTTTTTATGGTTTCTCATTCTTTACTAATCTCATTTTCTTTATATATTGTTTCCCTAATTTCGTTTAGTTGTCTATCCATGTTTTTTTTTTGTAGCTCGTTGAGCTACTTTAAGACAATTATTTTGAATTATTTGTCAAGCATTTTACTTATGCATGTCCATTTCTTCTCCCCCACCCCATTTCTTTATGGTTGGTTACTGGAGCTTTATTAGTGTCCTTTGGTGGTATCATATTTGCCTTATTCTTCATGTTCCATGTAGCTTTGCATTTGTTGTCTGTTCATTTGAAGGAGCAGGCACCTTTTCCACCTGGTTTTGGCGGTAAAAAACTTCTCCTGTCCAATAGGATTGCCTCTAGGAATCATGGTCATATGGGACTGCAGCCACATCCTGCAGATGCTGATGGTTCCACAGTTGGGTCTGTGATTGATAGGCTTGCTACCAGGGATTTTTTCACATCTTTCTCCAGGGGACAAATTTAGTGGTGTGGGGCTTTGAACCCCTGATAGCAGGAAAGACAAGAAGGTTGATAAGGAAAGGCTGGGAGAGAGGGAGAGGGAAAGGGAGGTGAGTCATTTATTTGAAATAATTATTTCATATAGGCATGGGGTTAGAGGCACTGATACAGGAATTTCTCCTTGAACTAACTTTGGAGAGCTATGTTGGGGAATTCTTCAACAGCATAAAAGCAAGAAAGTGTTAGGGTTTCCTTCTTTTTGTTTGTTACAGCTTTATTGAAATATAATTTACACAACAAAATTCATCCTTTAAAAAGTATATAAGTCAGTGCTTTTTAGTATATTCACAGAATTGTGAAGCCATCAACACATTTAATCTAAATCATTTTCATCACCCATCGCAAAAGAAATACTTTACCCATTAACAGTCACTCCTTGTCCACTTCCCAGCTCCTGGCAATCTATTTCTTGTCTCTATGGATTTGCCTATTTTGGACATTTCATAGGAATAAAATCAAACAAAATCTTTTGAGTCTGACTTCTCTCATATAGTATGATGTTTCTAGGTTTCATCCATGTTGTAGCATGTACCAGAATTTTTTTTCTTTTTATGGTTGAATAATATTCCATTACAGGAATATATTACATTTTGTTCACTCATTCATCAACTGATGGATATTTGGTTTGTTTCCACCTTTGGCAATTATTAATAAATGTTCATAAACATGTTCTATGAACATTTATGTACAAATTTGTGTGTAGACATGTTTTCATTTCTTTATGGCATGTACCTATGAGTGGACTTGCTGCTGGATTATATGTAACTCTACATCAAGCTTTTTGAGGAACTCAGGCCCAACTTTTAACAATTTGATTTCTACTATGCCCTAGGCATTGTGTTAAGTGTTTTCCATGTTAGTTGTAAAGTGATTTTCTCCTTACAACAATTATGTAATTACTAACGATTCTTTTCTCATTTAATAGATGGGGAAACTGAGGCTCAGAGAGGTGATGTCATCTGCTTATTGTCCCACAGCTAGGGAGTGAATGATGGAGCTGGGATTTGAACCCAAGTAGTCTGGCTCCAAAGTTCTTGGAGGAGGATATGGCTATGTAGAAATAAAACAATTCTTGCTCCAAAAAATGATGACTTCAGATTAGCATATCCATTTTTTACTGGAAGTTTGGATTTTGGCTTTCATTGACCAAAAGTGGTTTAAAGCGCAAACCCTATAACCAATATGTGCCTCAGTTACCTCATATGCAAAATGATTAAATAATGGCACTTTTCTCATAGGGCTGTTGTAAGGATTAAATTGACTCAATGTATGTAAGTGCTTAGAATAGAACTAGTATATATGGTAAGTGCTCAGTAAATCTTAAATAAATGTGGCCCAGTGCTGTTTCAACTTTTGGATCATGCACTCCATTAGTAAAACATTTCTGAGCACACTTTCCCAATGTAAGTTTACTTATTATAAATTATAATTATGTACTACTGACAATCTATATTGGCACAGCTTAAGTTTCTTCTTATTTTTCAGATAATAGGGAAATTTTAATATTTTTTCCTGTATTCCCCATGAATAATCTTGTGTGCTTCACCTAGTACCAGATGGGGCACCCAAGCCTAAGTGGGAGCAGAAGTGACTTACTCCAGGTTCTCTAGTACTGCTATGATACAGGGAGGTTGGGCCTATATCTTTTATGTAGGTAGGGAAAGGGCTAGGTGCAGGCAAGGTGAAAAAGAGACTTTAAATGTTACAAGCATGAGCTCTTTCTCTTAGGGGTTTCCTCAGAGGGAAGGGAAGTACCTGGTTACCCATAAAATAATAAGAGTGGTTTCCATTTTATAGACATTAAAAGGAATGATCTCAATCTTTCTCTGGGTAGGTATAAAGTCCAGGTGAGTGCCAGATGTGATGAGCTCTTTTTATTTCTCAGAACTGAACAGCAGAAGAGTCTAGGAAAGGTCCCCTGTCTCAGCCATGTTGGGCTTCCAGCCTCAATGAGCACTGAGGACATGCTGAGTCCAAACGTGATAGAGTAAAACTCTCAAGATAGCTTTGTACAATTTTGCTCTCTTTCCAGGGCACAGGGAGCTGGACAGGGCTCTAGCAGCCTTTGAGTCACCATCTTCAGTTTACAGAAGAGGGAACTATGATCCTGAAAAACTTCCTTTCTTCCTTCCTTTCCTTGAACTTCACATTTATTTAGTGTAATAATAATAATAACAGCCTTCATTTTATTGAGCTATTGTAGATGCTTGACATGTATTAACTTATTTTTTCCTAATAATAAATCTTTATGAAGGTCAGAAATTCTTTTGACCTCAAGTAACATAAAAATCATCTAACTATGACTTCATTAAATTGGAGTTTCTTTTCTTCACACAGTAACAGTCCAGAGGTAAGTGGTTGCTGCTTATTTCTGTAGTTTACTGATGTCATCAGGGACCTAGTCATCTCTTCTCATCTTTCCTTGCTACCAGCCTTAGCATATAGCTCTTTAGACTCATGCTTGCTATTTCATGTTCACAGATGGATGTCCCAGCCCCAGGCATCATATCTACACTCAAAGTAGGGAGAAGAAGGGAGGTGTTGGTACCAGCCATATTTCTCTCTTTATCAGGAGAGTAAAAGATTTATCAGAAACTAGCCCCGTACCAGCAGACTTTCTCTTATATTTCTTTATCAGATGCAGTTATATGGCTACCTCTTGCTGCATGAGAAGCTGGAAAAATGGTACTTAACTGAGCACATTGTTGTTTCAAACAAATTTGGGGTTCAAGTTGCAGATAAGAAGGTATAAATGCATACTAATGGCCATTAACAGTTTTTCAGTCATAGAGAAATAGTACTATAATCCCTATTTTACAAATAGGGAAACTGAGGTGAAATAGTTAAGTAACTTACCCAAAGTCACATAACCAACACACAGTAGAACCAGGATTTGATGAGCACTGGGTATTATACGAAAGTAATGAATCATTGAACACTATATCAAAAACAAATGATGTGCTATATGTTGGCTAATTGAGCTTAAAAAAAAGTACTAGGATTTGAACTGAGACAGTCTGGTTCTATACCAGTGTTTCTGAAATATTCTTTTTGACAATCTACCATTAAAATAAACAATGTTAATATTGTACCCAGTACACATATCTTTCAAATTAAAATACTACATACTTTTTTTTAACCTGCAACACTCTATTCTTTTCTATTCTATCCCATTCCAGTCTATTATTTCAGTTTTTATTTATTTTTTTAATGTTTTTTTATTATATTATGTTAGTCACCATACAGTACATCCCTGGTTTTTTATGTAAAGTTCGATGATTCATTAGTTGCCTATAACACCCAGTGCACCATGCAATATGTGCCCTCCTTAATACCCGTCACCAGTCTATCCCATTCCCTCATCCCCTCCCCTCTGAAGACCTCAGTTTGTTTCCCAGAGTCCATAGTCTCTCATGCTTCATTCCCCCTTCTGATTATCCCCCCTTTCCTTATCCCTTTCTTCCCCTACCGATCTTCCTAGTTCTTATGTTCCATAGATGAGAGAAACCATATGATAATTGTCTTTGTATGCTTTACTTATTTCACTTAGCATTATCTCCTCCAGTGCAGTTTTTAAATTGCTGATCACACTCAACTAAACTGATACCATGACCCTGCAATTTGAAAATAATTTCAGTGCATTGCCTTGCTTCAATACCACTTCCTTAATGGGATTTCTGGGGTAACAAGAAGGATGTCCTGGTGCTGTTCACTCTGAGATGCTGCCTGAAATGCCACTATTTCTTTCTTTCCTTTTGTCTAAGTAGTTGTCTCTTATCGAGTCTCATCCTGGAAAGGGAATGCCTTATTTGAAGGCTCCTATTTTATACAGCCAGAAACAATTACAAACTGAAAAAAAGCACCAATGCTTCAGTGAGAATGTATAACACTTCATACGATATATAGTGAAGACTAATTCCTGTGTCTTAGCTGAATCTCCCCAAGAAGCCCATCTCCTAATATGAGGGGAGTAGGTAAGTTATACAGGTAAGTGAAAGCAGCCACTAATGGGTGTGTTATTAAACCAGCTACTACCGTGGGCAATCAAAGCTTAATCTCTGGAAAAGCTCCAGGGAAAATTGTCAAACACACTTTTGAATTATCACATCTGATGAGCAAAGGAATTAGGACAATTATACCTTCCCTCATCAGTCATTGGTTAAAGGCTACTCCCAGGGCAAGGAAAGCAGTAATTCCCAGGACTGCAGTAATTCTGGCCTGCTATATTCTAGATATTATATATATATATATATATATATATTTTTATATTTAAATATATATATTTTATATTTATATTATATATAATCATATATAATCAGTCCATTTTTATATATATGTGTGTGTGTATATATATATATATATATATATAGAGAGAGAGAGAGAGAGAGAGAGAGAGTTGTCTTAGCTAAGGCTGAACAGGATATAGGGGTATGGAATCTTCTGACCCAGAGGCTGGACATTTATGAGGGGTCTAGCTGAAGCACTTCATGTGGTTGGTTTGCTATGACAGCTTGGAAGCTCCCATCTCTCATCCCCAAAATTCACACAGAGAAATTTGTACTTGAAGATCATTTACCGTTCAAAAGCACAATGTAAGTAGGTGCATAGGGTGGGGCTCTGGGTTGCCCGGCATCAGCCCACATCTTGAGGAGACTGGAGACTGAGATCAGTCATGGGGCAGTGATGGAGCCCCAGTAAAATCTCAAGAAGTTTGGGTGAACTCTTATTAGCAATACTCCATGAAAATTGTCATATTAATGTCAAAAAAGTAACACTCTCCCAAGTCCACAGGGAAATGACAGCTAAAGCTCTCCATGTGGTACTTTCTTGGACTCTGCCCTGTCTGATTTCTTCCCTTGACTGATTTTAATCTGCACCCTATCGGTTTTAAAAATCATGATTATAACAGCCAGTTCTGTGAGTCTTTCTAGTGAATTATCAAACCTAAGGGTGGTCTTGGGGACCCATGGACTTGCAGTTGGTGTCAGAGGATGATCTTGTGTGGATTGTACCTCCTAACATCTCAGTTGCTCTAACCTCCACAACACGGTAGAATTTTCCCTGTTTTCTGAGGCCTAGTTCAAACCTTTCCTTCTTTGGTAGAGGTTTCTAATGTTCATCTATATCTAGTTCTCCTGCCCTTCTGAAATTATATGACTTTTATAGTTTCCTGTTTCCTTGAAGTTGGATGAGGCAGTTCTGGCCCTTTGGGTTGTGACTGGAAGCAGGAACAGAGAATTTAAGTGTAAATGGGAAACACTCTAGGGCTCTTTCTCCAGCTGTAGTGATTATGGAAGTATGTGTTAAGATGGAGGTGTAGCAAGGCAGAAGCAGGCCAGACTGTGTACTTCACATGGCAGATAGTTGCTTTGGAGAGTTACATAGACCTAAAGAAAGATTTGCATGGGCAAGAAATAAACTCTTATATGTTAAGCCATTGAGATTTTAGGAATATCTGTTTCTGCAGCATAACCAAATTTATCCTGAATGGTTACAAAGATTTGCTCAATCAGAATTAACCATTCCATTCTCTGAGTGCCTCCAGGCCCCCATCCATCCCGGTTATGACCCATGTTTATATGTTCTCACTAAACTCTGAGTGACTGTGGTTAGAGACTTTTAGTCATGTTGGTATCTCTAGTGTATCTACTACAAGGTCTGGCCAAGATTACATACTCAGAATATGTGGATTGAATCTGATTCAGCTGGTTGACAGATCTGTGGAGAAGCATGTTTGTTGTGGAGATGGACATAGCCTTGTCCATGAAGCTGCCTAAAATGACCCATTGGTGAGCTAACTAGAAATAATAGAGGTTTCTAAAGAACACAGGGTTACTGCATGCCCATGTGCCATCCCTGTCCCCCGCTCTTTCTCAACTATATGAGAAAATACTGTCTCTGTGACACGTCTGCAGAAGGAGGTCACAGCCCAAGACAGAAATGGGAGAGATGGTACCAGAATAGTGTGCTTCCAGGGGACATGAATCTTACCACCAAACAGCCCTCTTCAACTGTGTTGCAAACCCAGTTGACCTAATCTACCTATAACCAGGCTGAACTGTAGTCCTGCAGGTGGTGGGACTTGGGGGAATGCTAAGAAGTCTCATTTTGCTACCTTGAGCCTGGCAGGTAAAGGCCTGGGCAAACAAGATCTATTTCATCAGCCCCATATCTTAGGACAGAAGCCTCTGGGAGCCAGTAGTGAGCAGGCCAGCATGAATAAGGAAACCCTAAAGGGGCCAAAAGCTAAGTGAGCCAAGCAGCACAGTAGTGGCCTCAGTGACTAAAGCATTGAAATAAGCAGAAGACTTGGTACTTATCCCACTTGCTCTTGGTACTAGAGACAAAAGGACCCATGGCTGCATTCACATGTTGGAGGTCTGTATTAGAAAACTTGAGGGCTCTCGAGGAGAGTTTAGGAGTGACACTCATTCACATGTTAGATCATTTCATATTTTTGCTTCCAGCCCTTCCCCAACCCATACAGCTGCAGAAACACTCTGAGAGTAAGTTGCTCTGAGATCAGTTTGAATGGGGGTGAGTTTTGGGTGATAAATACTCACAAGCTTGGGAAAGTTGACTAGTCATTTCAAATGAGCCTCGGGCTTCTCTTATGTTAAATGCTAATGTTAATAACCCCATTAGCAAATAGTTGTCAAGAGGATTACATGAGACCCTATATATGGTAAGGTCATTGAAAATAGGAGCAATTGTTATATATAAATAAGTCATTAGCCTCCTGCATCAGACCTGGTGGGAATCTTCCCAGGATACAGATAGGTCAGGGATGACTTGTTCTAGGAAGAGGTCTTTCTTGGAAGCTGGGAAGAATCTGCTTTCTCTGTTCTAGTTCTGGCCTCCTGGGCACACAAGAGATCTCTCTCTCCACCCCTGAGCCTCCCAGAAGATCTTGGGGGAAAAGTAGAATAAGAAGCCATCATCCTTGATACAATGATCTTGGGATCAGCTAAGGCCCTCCCCTTTGAAAGCCTCCTAAAAATGATACTTTAAATCTACTGTCCCTTCTGTCCCTAGTCAAGGGGAGAAATTTAGTAATTAGAAAAGGCAAATTGGAAACTTAATTAGGCAAGTGGCACATTCATCAATGAATATAGGAGCACTCTCAACAGTGACTATAGGGTGCTTTGTAACAAAACTGATGTCAGCAAGTGGGTAAATGCTCTTAGCAAACAAGCTTGTAAGTAGTAGAACCATTATTTAGGGTAATAAAGAATATGGATGATCACGTGGACCATATAGGGCTTTCGGAAATAATTCTGGTGATAAGACATGCTTGATTTTAGGTACCTTAGGAGAGAATCAGCTGCATCCCAGAGTGTAAGACCCCCCAGCATTTGTCTCCCCACTCTCCATTCTAGGACCCTCAGAAGGTAGTCAGGGAGTACTCAGACGAGAGGCAGTCCTCTTGCTCTGCAGGGCATAATTGAGATTCACCTTTGGAAGCTGATGAAACTGGGAACTGGCAAGATGGAGAAGGGACTGCTGAGAACTGAGTGTTCTGAGTTTGATGAATAAAGATTGCAGATCCCATGGAAAAGGGAAAAAGTGGGGACAGTAGAGAAAGAGGTTAAATTATGAGAGAGCCAAGAAATGAAGAAAGGGTAAAGTTTATTGAAGGAGAAGTTTTAATAAATACTTTCTCCAAATCCAGGATTAGGGGTATCCCTTAGTCCTAGATAGGCAGGGCTCACACCCTAACTGAGAGGTACAACACCTTCTCTTCCTCCTAACTCTGTAGCTTAGAAGAATTATCTTGTCCCTTTTAGTAAATAAGCATTTTATTAGTGTTAGCGCTTAGTCACTTGAGACGGGCAGGGGAGGCAGTGCCAGAACAAACCCACTATTGCATCTCTGAAGGGCAGAATAAGACACCACATGGGGGCCTAGAATTGACTTGCAGTTAAGGGCTTAACAACAGTTAAGGTCAGTACACCCACTTTGGGGGATGGATAAGGAATGTGTCTACCTATGAGGAGACAGAACCAGAATATGATATGGCCTCTGGCTAGATCCAAAAAGCAGCCTTTAAGCTCCCATGAGTGCCCAGGGCAAGTACTGGATTTGTAGCTGCAAGGAAAAGGAATGGGGTCAGGAATGGGTCCCCAAGTCTTATCAAAGGGACAGGTGACATGAAGAACAGTCCCATTTATAAAGACACTTGAAGTGTCCCTGGTTACAGGATCAAACTTGTTTCTGGTGGCCCACTTTTCCAGAAAGGACACGGAAGGTCACAGACAGCCCATGAGATGCCTGGCAATGGAACAGCAGGGCTGGTAGGCCAAGACTAGGTTGGGATAAGCTGTCCCCATCAAGAAAATTTCCTTTATTTTGCAATTAGTGAAATGCACACACACAGGCAAGAAAACTCTGCCTAGAGGTGTCTTTTTACTTCTTTTATTGAACTCCATAAATATTTTCATAAGGCTTTGTGTCATTACAACATCATAGTTTTGTTGTTAAACATTTTTTTAAACACACAACTTTGACACTTGTTTGACAGGGTCAAACAATCAGAAGAAACAAAATAATAAACTGGCAAATGCAGAGCAGCAGGGGTAATCAAAATCACTGTTACCCATCCATCCACCCCAGCCCACCCCAGCCCCAAAGCACTAAAAGATCACTATTCGCTTCACACTGGAATTGTTAGAACTCTCTTGTTGCTGTCCTTGATAAATCCATTAGAGTTATACACATAGAGAGAAGAGGAGCGAGGGAGAGAGAAAGAGGAGTTAGAATTCTGTGTTAGGACCATCCCACAACAGGGCCAAAACACACTAGCAAAGCCTTTTGAAGAGCAAATCCAGGCCTCATTGAGTTGAGAAAAGGGGAGCTTGGGGGCCATGCACACATAGAGGAGATTTACAGAGTTCTTGGGGATAGCACTGCTGTGGGGACACAGAATAGACCTGGACCCTGATCCCAGGTAATAGGTCTCCCCTTGGGGCTGTTTGTCACTGGTCTGCTTTGCTGCCATAGGCTGGGGGAACATTCCAACCAATGGTAAACTGATTTCTTGTTGTTTTCACAAGTTATTGGCATCTGGTGAGGCCAGCGGTTTGGGTAGATGAGAGGTGGGTGGCAAGAGGTGATATTCCTGATCCTGGAGCTCTGGGCACAGGCTCAGGGGAGAAGAGCATTAAGGGAGGGCAAGGGGGCCTGGCTAAGAGATACTGTAGGCCCAGGGACTTGGCCAAGCATCCCCTCTTGGTTTGCTCCTAGCCCCTGGAGAAATATGTCAAGGTTAAACCTAATGGAGAAGAACAGAAAGTAGGAAAAGAATGTATACTTAAGGGAGGCCTACACAGCCACTGAAACACATGCTCTTTCCCAGGGAGGACATTGTAGCTTAGGCACTGCATACCAGATTCCTTGCCAAGGGGTGGGGGGCTTAAGTAGTTGGGTCATTTGCTGAGCAGTTGTGGCCAGTCCCGAGCCCCAGCCCCCTGCCCAGCTCAGACTTACCCTTGGCTTACCCCACAAGTCTGATTTGAATGTGGTGGAATGGAAACAAACAGCTTGTAATTTGATTCCCACAGAGGAATAATTCCCAGGCTGGGCAGGGCCTCGTCTGGGTCAGGAGGCATAAAGCAGCAATCAAGTCAACTATGCCGAGGGCCTCATGCAGCCATGGCTGCTGCTCAGTAAGCTGAGGTCCTTTCATGTTGAAGTTTTCTCCTAGGGTCCAGAACAGACTCACAATTTCCAGATTTCTCATTAGAGTGGTTCTCCATGGCAGGGCCCATTCTCACTCCTTTGTACTTCATTCTCCTTGCTGTTCTAGGTCTGTCCACCTGAAGGGCTATGTGAGGAGGAGGAATAGGTACTCCTGCACCCACAGGGAGCCTGCCTCTTAGTGGGAGAAGTTAGTTTTGCGTTAAGTATAAAGCCTGCCAAAAATTAGCCTGAAGGTAGTGTCTCTACCTCAGATCTTTTCTCCATAGGGAAGTCTCCCTGGGCTTCCCACTTACTTGCCTCCAATGTCCTGGGATGGGAGAATGTTGGAAATAGGGCCTTCTTAGAATGACAGAAGTTCTTTATGCTAATAGCGGCCATTTTCCTGTACCAGGAGAACAGGAGAAAGAAGGACAACAGGGAAAGGAGAAGGAAGGAATCATGGAAGATTGTCCATGCAATCTGTTAACAATGGGGGAAGTCTCAGATAACTTGAGTGGTAGGAACTGCAGGTACGTATCTTGGGGTAGGGCTGCCTCTTTCCATACCCATTCCTGTTCTTTCCTTTAAGAGGTTATGATCAGCCTTGGATCCTGTCCAGGTCAATAATTTGATGGCAGCTGATGATCTTGGTCAGGTGGGCTCTGTCTTGACCCTTTCATAGACTCCTATAAATGCTGCCTGTAATCTGAAACTGGAAGCAGGGATGACCAGGACCCTGTAATGATTTCATCGGGGAACCCCAACTTTAAGCCCACTTGGCAGTAGAGGCAGTTGAATCCCTCCCCCAGGAAGCAGAGTCTCAGCCCCTTTGCTTCAAGTTCAGATCTTTCAGGTTAGGGGAGGGGGAGGCCTATAAGGAACACCGTAACCAAAGCAGCTTGAAGAAGAGAATAATTGGCTCAAACTAAACCCCAGATACAAAACTACTCATGACCCAGCAGTGCTACAACATGGGAACCCCTAGTGCTAGGAGAAGAGCCCAAATGCAGAATGTTCCCTGAACAGAAGTTCTCTCCAGAATTATTATACTCTGACTCTCCCTGGATTCTGTTTGGTTTCGATCCCTCTACAACACCTAAAACACAGTGAAAGCAATAGAAATATTGAGCAGTTATGTCACAGGGCACAACATAGCATGTCTAGACTGGCACGACTGAGGACAGAAGATGCAGGGAAAAAGCTGTCTGGGGCAACTGCCGGGCTGTAGAAACATTCACAGGTGGTCAGCTGAGGGAGAAGAGAAAGGGGAATCCTCCCTTTACCCATTGAAAAGTAAAAGAAAAAAAAATAAATTTCAAGCTCCCAAACTCCATCACATCAGAGTAAATTCAAAAGTTATTAGCATCAGTATCATCAGGAAAGAAAAAAACAATACAAATACATCTATGGTAATAATGACAAGTCAATGAATCACTCACAGGGGAGCAAAGAGATTATCTCAACAAGAAAAGGAACACATAGAAATGTCAATTTCTGAAAATAAAGGGGAAGGGGACAGGATAAGAACAGAAAACTTCTAAGAAGGGATCACATATTTAGAAGTCATTGGTACCTCTTCCTACCAACTACAGATTTTACTTCCCCAAAACAACAGAAAACTTTTTTTTGGTCCTTCTGTGTGTGTGTGTGTGTGTGTGTGTGTGTGTGTGTGTGTGTGTGTGTATGTGTGTGTGTGTGTGTGTACTCAAGGGTCTATGTGTGTATACGTGTCTCTCTATATATAAATATATATATAGGTATATATATTTATATATATATAAATTTCAACAGTGCTTCTCCAAAAAAATGTCCATCTATAAATATAATTTTATTTACTTTATTTTAAAATTATCTGCCTCCCTGTAGGTATTATTTTTTGAAGGGGGTTAACCTGCTGAAGTTTTGCCAGAATGGTGACTGGCTGCGCTTGGGTTCGGTGAACTCAAAGACCTGCGACTGAGCGATGCCATCGGGGACCAGGTACTGGCCCTGGTTTAACGGGTCCTGCGGTGGTGGGTAGGAAGGAGGAACTGAGCGGGCAGAGTTGACACCTAGAGTAGATGGGAGATCAAAGGGAAAGAGTGTAAGTTAAGTAGCAAGGAGCTTCTCAAAGCACCCAGTGACCACTTTGAGCAGACAATTAAAGGCAGCCTATTTTAGAGAGTGTGAACTGGAACAGAAAATCATCCAAGGAAAGAAAGTGCATTCCGTAATAGATTTTGGAATGGTGTGGTGACTAACGCAACAATACACACTTCCCATTTACTCAGGTATCACTGAGAATCTTGTGGTATTGTCATCAGTGGTTTTATAGATGAGGACACTGAGATCTGGGGTGAAATGTCATACCCAAGGTCATAAAGCAAGCACTAGGATCCACATTCTTTGATTTCTCAGTTCAGAGCTCTTTTCTTTTTTAAAAAATAGATTTATTTATTTATTTATTTGAGAGAGAGAGAGAGAGAGAGAGAGAGAGAGCTAGAGTGGGGTGGGGGAGGAGCAGAAGGAGAGGGATAGGAGAGAGAAACTTAAGCAGACTCCAAGCAGAGCAGGGAGCCCAACAGAGTTCTCAGTCCCAGGACGCTGAGATCACAACACAAGCCCAAACCAAGAGTCGGATGCTCAACCGTCTGCACCACCCACGCACCCCCAGAGATCTTTTCAAGAGACCATAATCCATTATGCCAGACTTGGTCCTGCAAATCACCCAAAAATTTCCATTTAATTTCAAAGGAATTTGGTTTTCTCCCTCTTCAACTCCCCCTAGAAGTGTCAAAAGAGCCTGATTAAGAACTACTGACTTCAAAGTAGGTCTTTGGTTGGAAAACGGTTTTCTAAAAGCTAAGGTACAAGTGATCCAGTATTCTACACCAGGTTGTAGTGATGAAATCATATTTAATATGAAAGTGACATTGGTAGATGAGGGAGAAAGAAAAGAAGACATGGTTCATGGAACACAAGGAAGACTTGGAATATATCTGCGACCTTTCAAAGGGAACAATTAGATGACTGCACCTTTCACAGAAGTGTTTGCAACTTTCAAAGCAAAATTCACATGAATAGGGGATTCCAGGGTGTGCAGGGGGGTAAATTTAAAGTTTAATCCTAACCTATATTCAGAACATAATAGCATACAGCCTATGATTCAGAATGCAATGAAGACCTCTCTGCTGCTCCCAAATAGCTTCCTCATCTGCAGACCAATGTCTGAAATTTCAATATTACAGCTTTTGTGTTTGCCTTTTTTGATGACTTGATCCCGTTACCCTAGAAGTAGTATCATATTGAGCCATCGTCAGCCATTAGCACTTCAGTAGGAAGCAATGAGTTATTTTCTAAAAATCAATATTGTTTCACTTTGTTTTGGTTCTAACTTTTGTTTTCCAGATTTATTGAGATATAACATTCTGTAAGTTTAAGGTGTACAACATGATGATTTGATGCACATATATATTACAAAACGATTACTACAATAAGGTTAATTAGTATATCCATCACTTCACAAAATTACCTTTTTTTTTTTTTTGCGGTAAGTGCATTTAAGAACTACTCTCTTAGCAGCTCCCAAGTTAAAATATTAGCTATAGTCACCATGCTGTAGATTATATCCCCAGAATTCATTTTATAACTAAAGTTTGTGCCCTTTGACCAACATCTTGATACTTCCCCCAACCCCAGCCCCTGGCAACCACCAATCTAGTTTCTGTTTCTATAAGCTTGTTTTTAGATTCCAATATAAGTGAGATCATGTAGTATTTATATTTTTGTTTTACTTATTTCACATAGTATAATGCCTTCAAAGTCCATCATGTCTCCATAAATGGCAAGATTTCCTTATTTTTATGGCTGAATACTATTCCACTGCATATATCACATTTATTTTATCCATTCATCTGCTGAAGGATATGTAGGTTGTTCACTGTATTGGCTATTGTGTATAATGCTGCAATGAACATGAGGGTGCAGACCTCTCTTTGAGATTCTGATTTCATTTTGTTCCCATATATACTCAGAAGTTGGATTGCTGGATCAGATGACCACTCTATTTTCAACTTTTTGAGGGCCTCCATACTGTTTTCATAGTAGCTTACAAGTTTATATTACTACTATCACTGTCCAAGGGTTCCCTTTGCTCCACATCCTCACCAGCACTTGTTATCTTGGGTCTTTTTGTTTTTGTTTTTTGTTTTTTTCTTATAACAGCCACTCTAACAAATATAACATCTCATGGTTTTGATTTGCATTGTTCTGATGATTAGAAATGTTGAAAACCTTTTCTTACACTTGTAGAACATTTACATGGGCATTTGCATGTTTTCTTTGGAAAAACGTCTATTCAGGTCCTTTGCCCATTTTTTTTGTAGCCGACTTGTATGTGTTGCTCATATGTATTTGGATATTAATCCCTTATCAGATATGTAGTTTGCAAATATTTTCACTTATTCTGTAGGTTGCCTTTTCATTTTGTTATTTCTTTTGCTGTGCATAAGCTTTTTAGTTTGATGTAGTCCCACTTTTTTTTTTCCTGTTGCCTGTATTTTTGGTGTCATATTCAAAAACTTGTTAGCAAAACCATGTCAAGGAATATTTTCCCTATATTTTCTTCTAGGATTTTATGGTGTTAAATCTTACACTTAAGTCTTTCATTTGAGTTAATTTTTATTTCTTTAATGTTTTTTTTTATTATATTATGTTAGTCACCGTACAGTACACCCCTGGTTTCTGATGTAAAGTTCGATGATTCATGAGTTGCGTATAACACCCAGTGTGCCATGCAATATGTGCCCTCCTTACTACCCATCACCAGTCTATCCCATTCCCCCACCCCCCTCCCCTCTGAAGCCCTCAGTTTGTTTCTCAGAGTCCATAGTCTCTCATGCTTCATTCCCCCTTCTGATTACCCCCCCTTTCTTTATCCCTTTCTTCCCCTACTGATCTTCCTAGTTCTTATGTTCCATAGATGAGAGAAATCATATGGTAATTGTCTTTCTCTGTTTGACTTATTTCACTTAGCATTATCTCCTCCAGTGCCGTCCATGTTGCAGCAAATGTTGAGAACTCGTTCTTTCTGATAGCTGAGTAATATTCCATTGTATATATGGACCACAACTTCTTAATCCAGTCATCTGTTGAAGGGCATCTCGGTTCAGCTGAGTTAATTTTTCTGAGCAGTGTAAGGTAAGGTCTAATACATTCTTTTTCATGTGAATATCCACTTTTCCCCAATACCATTTATAAAAGAGGCTATCCTTTCCCCACTGAGTATTCCTGGCCTCCTGATAAATATTAGTTGACTATGGGTTTATAGTTGGGCTCTTGACTCTCTCCCATTAGTCTATATGTCAGATTTTATGCCAGTATCATATTGCTTTGATTCCTATAGCTTTGGAATAACGTTTGAAATCAGAAAGCATGATGCCACCAGCTTTGCTCTTTCTCAGGATTAATTTGGTTATTCAGGGTCTTTTTTTGGTCCCATAGGAATTTTAAAATTGTTTTATCTACTTCTGTGACAAATGCCATGGAATTTGAGATAGGGATTACAGTAAATCTACAGATGGCTTTGGGTAGTAAGGGCATTTTCACAATATTAATTCTTAAAATCCATGAATACAGACTATCATTCTATTTATTTGTGTTCTCTTTGATTTCTTTTATAAATATCTAATAGTTTTCAGTGTACAGATATTTAACCTCCTAGGTTAAATGTATTCCTAAGTACTTTATCCTATTTCGTGCTATTGCAAATGGAATTGTTACATTTTCTCTTTTCAGTGTTCATTGCTACTGAAACACAAGTGATTTTTGTACTTGTATTTTGTATCCTGAAACATTATTGAATTCCATTATTATTCTAGTATTCTTTTTTTTTTCAGATTGGCTTTTTAAGAAAATATTATTTCTTAGGAGAGTCTTTAGAAATTTCTTATATAAAAGCTTGTCATCTGCAAACAGAGACAATTTTACTTCTTCCTTTCTGAATTTTATTCGTTTTCTTGCCTGATTGCTCTGGGTAGGACTTCCAGCAGTATGTTGAATAGAAGTGGTGAGAGTTGGCATCCTTGTCTTATTCCTGATATTAGTGGAAAAGCTTTCAACCGTTCACCATTGAACATGCTTGTTAATAGTGGTAGGCTTGTCACATAAGGCATTGATTATGTTGAAGTATGTTCCTCATATACAAAATTTATTGAGAGTTTTTATCATGAAAATAGGTTGAAATGGTTTCACTCACATGTGGAACATTAGGAATAACACAGAGGACCACAGGGGAAGGGAGGGAAAACAGAATGGGAAGAAATTGGAGAGGGAGACAAACCATGAGAGACTCTAGGCTCCCGGAAACAAACTGAGGGTTGCAGAAGGGGAGGTAGGTGGGGGGATGGGGTAGCTGGATGATGGGCATTAAGAGGGCATGTGATGTGATGAGCACTGGGTGTTATATGCAACTAATGAATCATTGAATACTACATCAAGAACTAATGATGTACTACTATATGTTGGCTAATTGAACTTAAAAAAAAAAAGAAAACATGCTGAATTTTGTCAGATGCTTTTATTGCATCTATAGAGATGTGATTTTATCTTACATTCTGTTAGTGTGATGTATCACATTTATTGATTTGCATATGTTGAATGATCCCTGCTTCCTAGAGATGAATCTCACAGGATGATGTTGTAAGATCCTTTTAATGTGCTGTTGAATGTGGTTTGCTAGTATTTTGTTGAGAATTTTTGAGTCTATATTTATCAGAAATATTGGCCTGTGTTGTCTTGTATTGTCTTTATCTAGCATTAGTGTCAGTGTAACCCTGGCCTCATAAAATGAGTCTGGAAGTGTTCAAGTTTTTGGAAGAGTTCAGAAGGACTAGTGTTAATTCTTCATTAAATATTTCATAGAATTCACCAGTGAAACCTTCGGGTCCTAGCCTTTTCTTCTGGGGAGGTTTTTGATTACTAAGGCTATCTTCTCAGTCGTTACTGGTCTGCTCAGATTTTGTATTTCTTTTTTTTTCTGTCAGTTTTATTGAACTAAAATAGACATATTGCATTGTATAAGATTAAGGTGCACAACATAAAGATTTGATGTATGTATACAATGCAAAATTATAACCACATTAAGGTTACTTAGCATCTATCACCACACAGTTACATATTTTTTCTTTTGATTAGAACTTTTTAAAATTTATAATAATTTTTATTATGTTATGTTAGTCACCATACTGTACATCCCTAGTTTTTGATGTAAAGTTCCACGAGTCATTACTTGTCTATAACACCCAGTGCACCATGCAATGTGTGCCCTCCTTAATACCCATCACAGACCTATTCCAATCCCCCACTCCCCTCCCCTCTGAAGCCCTCAGTTTGTTTCCCGGAGTCCATAGTCTCTCATGGTTCATTCCCCCTTCTGTTTACCCCCCTTCCTTCTTCCCTTTCTTTTCCTACCAATCTTCCTACTTCTTATGTTCCACAAATGAGTGAAACGATATGATAATTCTCCTTCTCAGCTTGACTTATTTCACTTAGCATTATCTCCTCCAGTCCCATCCAAGTTGCTGCAAATGTTGTGAAATTGTTCTTTTTGATGGCTGAGTAATATTCCATTCTATATATGGACCACATCTTCTTAAGTCATGTGTTGAAGGGCATCTCAGCTCCATCCACAATTTAGCTATTGTGGACAATGTTGCTATGAACATTGGGGTGCATATGGCCCATCTCTTCACTACGTCAGTATCTTTGGGGTAAATACCCAGTAGTGCAATCGCTGGATCATAGGGTAGCTCAATTTTTAACTTTTTAAGGGACCTCCATACTGTTTTTCAGAGTGGCTGCACCAACTTCCATTCCCACCAACAATGTAAGAAGGATCCCCTTTCTCCACATCCTCTCCAACAATTGTTGTTTCCTGCCTTGTCAATTTTTGCCATTCTAACTGGCGTAAGGTGGTATCTCAGTGTGCTTTTGATTTGAATTTCCCTGATGGCTAATGATTTTGAACATTTTTTCATGTGTCTGTTAGCTATTTGTATGTCTTTACTGGAGAAGTGTCTGTTCATATATTCTGCCCATTTCTGATTTGTTTATTTGTTTCTTGTGTATTGAGTTTGAGAAGTTCCTTGTAGATCTCGGATACCAGTCTTTTATCTGTAGTGTCATTTGCAAATATCTTCTCCCATTCCGTGGGCTGCCTCTTAGTTCTTTTGACTGTTTCCTTGGCTGTGCAGAAGCTTTTTTTCTTGATGAATTCCCACAAGTTCATTTTTGCTTTTGTTTTTCTTGCCTTTGGAGATGTGTCACGAAAAAAGTTGCTGTGGCTGATGTCAAAGAGGTTGCTGCCTATGTTCTCCTCTATGATTTTGATGGGTTCCTGTCTCACACTGAGGTCTCTCATCCATTTGTAGTTTACCTTTGTGTATGGTGTGAGAGAGTGGTCAAGTTTCATTCTTTTGTTGTTTCTTGTTTTAATGTTTTTTTATTATATTATGTTAGTCACCATACAGTTTCATTCTTTTGAACGTAGGCGTCCAATTTTCCCAGGACCATTTATTGAAGGGACTTTTTTCCACTGGATGTTTTTTCCTGCTTTGTCAAAGATTAGTTGACCAAAGAGCTGAGGGTCCATTTCTGGGTTCTCTATTCTGTTCCATTGGTCTATGTGTCTGTTTTTGTGCCAGTACCATGCTGCCTTGGTGATCACAGCTTTGTAGTATAGCTTGAAATCCAGCAACGTGATGCCCCCAGCTTTGTTTTTCCTTTTCAACAATTCCTTGGTGATTCGGGGCCTTTTCTGGTTCCACACAAACTTAAGGGTTATTTGTTCCAGTTCTTTGAAGAATGTCATTGGTATTTTGATCGGGATGGCATTGAAAGTGTAGATTGCTCTGGGTAGCATACACATTTTAAATATGTTTATTCTTCCAATCCATGAGCATGGAATATTTTTCCATCTTTTTGTTTCTTCCTCAGTGTCTTTCAACAGTGATCTGTAGTTTGTAGAATATAGATCCTTTACCTCTCTGGTTAAGTTAATTCCAAGGTAACGTATGGTTTTTGGTGCTATTGTAAATGGGATGGATTCCCTAATTTCTCTTTCTTCGGTCTCGTTATTCGTGTATATAAATGCAACTGATTTCTGAGAACTGATTTTGTATCCCTCCACATTACTGAATTGCTCTATAACTTCTAGTAGTTTGGGGGTGGAGTCTTTTGGGTTTTCCATATAGAGTATCATGTCATCTGTGAAGAGACACAGTTTGACTTCTCCTTTGCCGATTTGAATACCTTTTATCTCTTTTCGTTGTCTGATTGCTGTTGCAAGGGCTTCTAGTACTATGTTGAATAATAATGGCGAGAGTGGCCATCCTTGTGGTGTTCCTGATCTTAAGGGAAAGGCTTCCAGCTTTTCCCCATTGAGAATGATATTCGCTGTAGGCTTTTCATGGATGGTTTTTATGAAATTGAGGAATTTACCCTCTACCCTACACTCTGAAGGGTTTTAATCAGGAAAGGATGCTGTAGTTTGTCAAATGCTTTTTCTGCATCAGTTGAGAGGATTATCTGGCTCTTGACTCTTTTCTTGTTGATATGATCTATCACACTGATCGATTTGCAAATGTTGAACCACCCTTGCATCCCAGGGATGAATCCCATTAGAACTTTTAAGATTTACTCCCTTAGAATCTTTCAAATTTATGAAACAGTAGTAACTTCAGTGACCATGCTATATAGAACTTATTTATTTCATAAGCTTGTATCCTTTGACTACCTTTACTCATTTACCCCACCTCATACCCCTGCATCTGGCAACCACCTATCTGTTCTGTTTCTATAAGTCCAATTTCATTATATCCCATATGTGACATCATACAGTATTTGTCTTTCTCTGAATTATTTCACTTAGCCTAGTACCTTCCAGGTTCATTGATGATGTAGCAAAAGGCATGATTCCTTCTGACTAACATTCCATGTGTGTGTACTTTATCCACATTTATTTGCCAAAAGACATTTAGGTTGTTTTCATGTCTTGACTATTGTAAATAATGCTGCAATAAACATAGGGAGCAGATATTTCTTTGAGACAGTGATTTTATTTCATATATATATATATATTCTCCATCCCAAAATGGAATTGCTGGATCACATGGTAGTTTTATTTTTAATTTTTTGACGAACGCCCATACTGTTTTCCATACTGGTTGTACCAATTTACATTCCCACAGTATACAAGGGTTCCTTTCTCTCCATATCCTTGTTAATCCTTGTTATTGCTTGTTTTTTGATAGCCATTCTAATAGGTGTGAAGTGATATCTCATTGTGATTTTTATTTAAATTTCCTAATGATTAGTGATGTTGAGCACCTTTTCATGTACTTACTGGCCATTTGAATATTTTCTTTGGAAAAGTATCTATTCAGGTCCTTTGCCTCTTTTTTAATTGGGTTATTTGTGGGTTTTTGCTATTGAGTAGTGTGAATTCCTTTAATATTTTGGGTATTAGCCCCTTATCACATATGTAGTTTGCAAATATTTTTCCGATTCCATAGGTTGCCTTTTTATTTTGTTGATTTTTCCTGTGCACAACCTTTAAATTTGATATGATTCCACTTGTTTTTCTTTTGTTACTTGTGCTTTATATGTCATGTCCAATATTTCATTGCCAAAACCAATGTCAAGATTTTTCTCCCATGTTGGCTTATAGCAATTGATTATTCTAGGCTTTATATTTAAGTCTTTAAGCCATTTTGCATTAATTTTTGTGAGTGGTGTAACATAGGGGTCTATTTGATCCTTTTGTATGTGAAAATCTAATTTTCCTAGAACCACTTATTGAAGAGGCTGTCCTTTATTGAATAGTCTTGGCTCCGTTTTCAAATTTTACTTGATTGTATATAAATGGGTTTATTTCTGAGGTCTAAATCCTTTTCTGTTGGTCTATGTATCTGTATTTTTCCCCAGTACTAAACTGTTTGGTTACCATAGTTTTGTAATACAGTTCTTTTTAAGATTTTATTTATTTACTTGAGAGAGAGAGAGTGAGAGCAAGAGAGCACAAGCAGGGGGAGCTGCAGAGGGAGAGGGAGAAGTAGACTCTCTGCTGAGCAGGGAGCCTGATGCAGGGCTCGATGCGGGGCTCAATGCGGGGCTCAATCCCAGAACCCTGAGATCATGACCTGAGCCAAAGGCAGACGCTTAAACTAATGAGCCACCCAGGCACCTCTGTAATACAGTTTGAAATCAGAAAGTGTGATGGTTCCAGCTTTGTTCTTTCTCAAGATTGCTTTGGCTATTTAGGGTCTTTTATGGTTCCATACAAATTTCAGAATTGTTTTTCTTATTTGTAAAAAATGTGGTTTGAATTTTGACAGGAAATGCACAGAACGTATAGATGGTTTTGGGTAGTACAGACATTTTAACAATGTTAATTCTTCCAATCTAAAGACACAGGATATCTTCCAGTTTTGTTTTTAATTTTTTTTTCATTAATGTCTTAGAGTTTTCAGTGAACACATCTTTCACCTCCTTGGCTAGATTTATTCCTAAGTATTTTATCATTTTTGATACTATTATAAATGCATTGTTTTCTTTGTTTTTCAAATAATTCATTTTTGGTGTATAGATGCTACTGAGTTTTGTATGTTGATTTTGCATCCTAAAACCTTACTGAATTCATTAATTAAATCTAACAGCTTTTTGGTAGAGTCTGTAGGATTTTCTACATACAAAATCCTTTCTTTTTCTTTTCTTCTCTCTCTCTTTTTTTTTTTCCCGTGAGTGCCAATTTTAGCCCTTTAGTAGTCCATGCCACTGGTACTTAGGTTTGAGCCCCTAGCCCTGATTTTCCCTCTGGGCTTCTCCCACAGAGTTCTCTCCAATCCCTGGTCTCTCCTGTCCAGGCCTTCAGCCAGGCCGGCTGTTCCCTAGCCCCCTTCTTCCCCAGCTTAATTATGCTTGAGCACTATATTCCTCCATTCTCCTTTCTATAAAACTTCTGACTAATTTAGCTCTCTTGTCTTAATCTGCCAGATGGGGAATATATTTCTCCCTTCCCCTGCCCCTTCTTTATTTTCTGAAACTTATTTGCCTTCTTTGGGTCTTCAAACTGAAATCAGAGCTATAAAACACACCATGACAGGCATGATGAAACAATCTCTGTTCAAAATGTTTATTCATACTGTATTCTGAATGTTCGGTTTTGTGTGCTGAAGATTTTACCAGTAGCAACAAGCCATTAGACAAGTAAGTATCAAGTGCAAATCAAGTTAGACCAGCCACAGGTCCCATTCTAAATGACTGGTCAGAACAGATAAATCCAAAGTGGAAAGTGGAAATTAAGTTCCTTCTAATTAGGAAATAGGGTTTTATATATCCTCTCCATCAATATGTTTTTGTCTTTCTTTTTATCTTCTATGTATTAAGAAAGAAATAAGTATCCAGAGAATGGGGAGGTTGAAAAGCAAATTAAATTCATCTGGTATGGTTAATCTTATTTGCAGTCTGAGCCAGTTTTGATTCTCAAACTTGAGCCTGTATCAGAATCACCTGTTGTAGGTCTGGGGCAGGGCCTGAGAATTTGTGTTTCTAATACATTCTTACATGTTACTGATGCTGTTGGTCTGAGGATCACACTTTGAAATCAGGAAGTGAGTCCTCCTGCTTTGTTCTTCCTTTTCAAGATTGTTTTAGACGTTCTGGATCCCTTGCAATTCCATATGAATTTTAAAATCAGCTTGTCAGTTTTTCTGAAGAAGATATCCAGATGGCCAACAGATACATGAAGAGATGCTTGGCATCACTAATCATCAGGGAAATGCAAATAAAAACCACTATGAGATATCACCTCACAGCTGTCAGAATGGCTAAAATAAAAAAGACAAAAAAATAACAACTGTTGGTGAGAATGTGGAGAAAAAGGAACCTTTGTGCCCTGTTGGTGGGAATGTAAATTGGTACAGTGACTGTGGAAAACAGTAAGGAATTTCCTCAAAAAATTCAAAATAGAAATATTATATGACCCGATAATTGGATATTGAACAAAAAACCCCCACAAATAGCAAAAACACTAATTCAATAAAGATACATGCATATATCCCTATGTTTACTGCAACAGTATTTGCAGTAGCCAAGATTTGGAAGCAACTTAAATGTCCATCAATAGAAGAATGGATAAGGAAGATGTGTGTGTGTGTGTGTGTGTGTGTGTGTGTGTGTGTGTGTGTAATGGAATATTACACAACCATAAAAAGGGATGAGATCTTGCCATTTGCAACAGCATGGGTGAACCTAGAGGGTATTATACTAAGTGAAATAAGTCAGACTGGGAAAGACAAATATCATATGATTTTACTCTTGTGTGGAATCTAAAAATAAACCAAATGAGTAACAAATAAAAAGCAGAATCAGACCTATAAATACAGAGAAATGATGGTTGCCAGAGGAAAGAGGGGTAGGCAAAATGTGTACAGGGAAGTGGGGAATACAGGCTTCCAGTTATGGAATAAATAAGTCATGGCACAGAATAGGGAATATCGTTAATTATATTATAATAGTATTGTATGGTGACAGACGGCAGTTACACTTGTGGTGAGCACAACATAATGTATAGGGAAATTGAATTACTATGTTGTATACCTGAATCTAATGTAACATTGTGTGTCAATAATACTCAAATAAAAAATAAAATAAAAATAATCAGCTAGTCAGTTTCTACAAAGAAGTGGACTGTGATTGAGGGATTATTTTGAATCTATAGATCAATTTGGGGAATATTGCCATTTTAGCAATATTAAGTCTTATAATACATGAACATGGGATGTTTTGCTATGTAGAGCTTTTTAAATACCTTTCAACAATGTCTTGTAGCATGGAGAGAACAAGTTTTATACTTGTTTTATTAAATTTATTCCTAAACACTTTATTTTGTTAATGTTATTGTAAATGGATTTTCTTAATTTCAAGATTGTTCTAATAAGTGTATAGAAATAAAATTAATTTTTATATATTGATCTTATATCCTGCAATTTTGCTGAATTCATTTATTAACTCTAATAGTGGTGTGTGTGTGCATGTGTGTGTGTGTGTGTGTGTGTGTGTGTGTGTGTGTATTCTGTAGGGTTTTCTATATGTAAGATTGTGTTATCTGCAAATAGAGGTACAATCTACCTCTTCCTTTCCAAACTGAATGCCTTTTGTTTCTGCTTCTTGCCTCATTGCCTTGGCTAGAACCTCCAGAACAACACTGAATAGAGGTGATGAGACTGGACATCCTTGCCCTGTTCCTGATCTTAGGGGGAAAGCATCAGTCTCTCATCACTAAGCATGGTGTTAGGTGTTTTGTAGATGCTCTTAAATATATAAAATCTTATCATAGTCAAACAGAATCAATTTTACTTCCTCCTTTCTGATTTGGATACAATTTCCTTCTTTTTCTTACCCGATTGCTCTTTGGTTAAGACTTCTAGTACTATGTTGCATAGGAGTGGTGAGATTGGGCACCACTGTGATCTTATATTAGAAGAATAGCTTTCAGCTCCTATATCTTTGGGGTAAATACACAGTAGTGCAATGGCTGGATCACAGGGTAGCTCAATTTTTAACTTTTTAAGGGACCTCCACACTGTTTCCCAAAGTGGCTGAGATGCCCTTTAACAGATGACTGGATTAAGAAGACGTGGTCCATATATACAACGGAATATTACTCAGCCATCAAAAAGAAAGATTTCACAACATTTGCAGCAACATGGACTGGACTGGAGGAGATTATGCTAAGTGAAATAAGTCAAGCAGAGAAAGACAATTATCATATGGTTTCACTCATTTATGGAACATAAGAAATAGGAAGATCGGTAGGAGAAGGAAGGGAAGAAGGGGGGGTAAAGAGATGGGGGAATGAAGCATGAGAGACTATGGACTATGAGAAACAAACTGAGGGCTTCAGGGGGGGTGGGGGATTGGGATAGGCCGGTGATGGGTATTAAGGAGGGCATGTATTGCATGATGCACTGGGTATTATATGCAAGTAAAAAATCATGGAACATTACACCAAAAACTAGGGATGTACTGTATGGTGACTAACATAATAAAAATTATTATAGGAAAAAAAAGAATAGCTTTCAAACTTTCACCATTAAATGCGATGTTAGCTGTGGATTTGCCATATACTGCCTTTATTATATTGACGTAGTTCCTTCTACACCTAGTCCAATCAGAGTTTTTATCATGAAAGGATGTTAAATTCTGTCAAATGTTTTTTCAGCATCTATTGAGATGATTATACGATTTTCATATTTCTATTAATGTGGTGTATTACATTTTTTTGAGTTGCATATGTTATCCCACCCTTGCATCTCAGTAATGAATCCTACTTGATGATGCTGTATGATCCTTTTAATGTGCTGTTGTATTTGGTTAGCTAGTATTTTTTAAGAAATTTTGCATCAGAAATATTGTCCTGTGGTTTTCTTTTCCATAGTGTCCTTATTTGGATTTGGTACCAGTGTAATGCTGGTCTCACAAAATGAGTTTGGGAGTATTCCTTTCTCTTCAATTTTTTTTGAAGAGTTTGAGGATTGACATTCTTTAAATATTTGGTACAATTCACCACTGAAACAATCTATTCTTGGGCTTTTCTTTGTTGGGAGGTTTCTGCTTACTAATTCAACCTTTTTACTTATTTTTAGTATGTTCTTTCTTCATAATTCAATCTTGGTACATTGTATAATTTTTTGGAAATTATTCATTTCTTCTAGGTCATCCAATTTGTTGATATACACTTGTTCACAGAACCACTCTCATGATTCTAGTTCTGTGGTATCATATGTAACATCTCCTGTTTAATTTCTGATTTTATTTGAGTCTTCTCCCTCTTTATTAGTCTAGCTAAAGGTTTGTCAATTTTGTTCATCTTTTCAAAAACCAGCTCTTAATTTAATTGATCTTTTCTATTGCTCTTCTGGTCTCTATTTCTCCTCAGATCTTTGTAATTTTCCTTTCTTCTGCCAACTTTGGGCTTAAATTTTCTTCTTTTGCTTGTTCCTTGAAATGTAAAATTGGGTTGCTTATTTGATTTTTTTCTTTGTGTAGGCATTATGGCTATAAATTTCCCTCCTAGAACTGATTTTGCTACATCCAATAACTTGGTATGTTGTGTTTTCATTTACATTTAGCTCAAGATATTTTATTTCTCTTTTGATTTCTTCTTTAACTCATTGGTTGTTCAGGAGTGTGTTGTTTAATTTCCACATATTTGTGAACTTTCCAGTTTTCCTCCTGTTGTTGATTTCCAGTTTCACACATTGTGGTTGAATGATACCTGATATGATTTCAGTCTTCTTAAACTTGTAAGACTTGTTTTGTGACCTAACACATACTACCCTAGAGCATGTTCCATTTGTACTTGAGAAAATACCTGCTGCTATTGGATGGCATGTTCCTCATAGGTCTTTTAGGTCTTTCTTATTTGGCCTAAATATATTTCCAGTCCAATGTTTTCTTAATCATTTTTTGACTAGGTGATCTATCAATTGTTGCTATTATTATATTTCTGTTTCTTCCTTCAGATATGTTAGTATTTGGTTAATGCATTTAGGTGCTCTACATTGGGTGCATATATATTTACAATTTATATATTTATGTTCTGGGTACATATATATTATATCTTGATGAATTACCCCTTTATCATTATATAATGACCTTCTTTGTCTCTTGTGACAGTTTTTGACTTATATTCCATTTATCTGATATAAGTATAGCTACCTTTGCTCTCTTTTTGGCTTCCACTTGCATGGAATATACTTTTCCATCCCTTAGCTTTGAGGCTATGTGTATCCTTAAAGATGAACTTTGTCCTTTGTGGACAGTGTATAGTTGTGTCTTGTATTTTTATCCATTCAGCCATTCCATACACGTTGATAAGAGAATCAAATCCATTTACATGCTGGAGGGGAGGTGAGTGGGTGGATGAACTAAATGGGTGATGGGCATTAATGAAGGCACTTGGTGGGACAAGCACCGGGTGTTATATGTAAGTGATAAATCAATAAATTTTACTCCTGAAACCAGTACTACACTACATGTTAACTAACTTGAATTTAAAAAAAAAATAAACTATAGAAAAAATAATAAAGTAATTATTGATAGGAAAGGACTTACTATTGTTATCTTATTATTTTTCTGTTTTATACTTCTTTTGTTCTTTTCTTCCTCTCTTGCTATCTTCCTTTATGAATCAGTGGTTCCTAACTGGTATGCTTTGCTTCACCTCTTTTTTGTGTGTGTATCTACTGCAAGTGCTTGCTTTGTTGTTACAATGAGGTTTACATAAAACACCTAATAGTTACAATAGTCTGTTTTATGATGATAACAAATTACATATGGATACATAATAAAACTCTACCTTTTTACTCCCTAACCCCACATACTATGTTTTTGATGCCACAATTTACATCATTTTATTGTTATCCAGTAATAACAATTGTAGCTATAGTTTTTTTTTTTAAAGATTTGACAGAGACAGCCTGCTAGAGAGGGAACACAGGCAGGGGGAGTGGGAGAGGAAGAAGCAGGCTCCCAGCAGAGGAGCCCGATGTGGGGCTCGATCCCAGAACTCCAGGATCACACCCTGAGCTGAAGGCAGATGCTTAATGACTGCGCCACCCAGACACCCCTGTAGCTATAGTTATTTTTAATCATTTCATACTTTATCCTTTATAGATACAAGTAACTAACACACCAAAATATTGGAATATTCTGAATTAAATTATATACTTGCTTTAGCTGTGTGTTTATATTTGCATATGCTTTCATGTTACTAAATAGCATCCTTTCATTTCAGCTTGAAAATTCCTTTCAGCATTTTTTGTAAGACAAGTCTAGTGGAGATGAACTCTCTCTCTCAATCTCTGTCTCTGGGAAAGTCTTTCTCTCTCTTTCATTTCTAAACTTTCCTGGGTATAGTATTCTTGGTTGACAATTTTCTTCTTTCAGAACTTTGAAAGAAGAACATCCCACTCTCTCCTGGTCTGCTAGGTTCCTGCTGAGAAATCCCTGAATAGCCTTATATGGGCTCCCTTGTATACGAGGACTTTTTTCTCTTGCTGCTTTTAATCTTTTCTCTTTGGCTTTGATTTTGGACAGTTTTATAATGTATCCTGAAGATCATTTGGGTTGAAATTGTTTGGAAACCAATGAACTTCATGAAGCTGAATATTCAAATACCTATCCAGAATTGGAAATTTCTCAGCTATTTCTTTAAATAAGCTTTTTCCCCCTTTCTCCCTCTTTTCTTCTTCTGGGATTCCAATATTTTATAGATTGCTTCTCTTAATTTTATCCCATAACTCACATTGGCTTTCTTCACTTTTTAAAATTCTTTTTTCTTTATTCTATGCTGGATAATTTCAAAT
Organism: Ursus arctos; assembly: GCF_023065955.2. Classification (NCBI taxonomy): domain Eukaryota; kingdom Metazoa; phylum Chordata; class Mammalia; order Carnivora; family Ursidae; genus Ursus; species Ursus arctos. The sequence continues at coordinate 48,778,429 of NC_079873.1, forward strand.
GACCTGTCTTTGACTTCACAAATTCTTTCTTCTGTTGTTCAAATCTGTTGTTGATGCTCTTTATTGCAAATCCGCCCCCCACTTCATTCATTGTATTCTTCAGCTCTATAATTTCTGTTTGGTTCTTTCTTACGATTTTCCCTCTCTGTTAAATTTCTTGTTTTGTGTAATGTTTTCCTGATTTTGTTGAATTGTCTATGCTTTCTTGTAGCACACCAAACTTCCTTAAAACAACTATTTTGAAATGTTTACTAGAAAAAATTACATATCTCCATATCTTTGGGGGTCAGTTTCTAAAAAACTGTGTTCCTTTGGTGATGTCATGTTTCCTTAATTTTTCATGTCCCTTGTAGTCTTGAGTTGCTATCTTTGCATTTGAAAAAGCATTTACTTCCTCTAGTCTTTATTGACTGGCCTCTTTTTTCTATGCATCTAAAAATAATCATTTTTTTCTCCGTGGGTGGTCTGGAACTTTTCTGCTGGACTTTTGAACTTTAACAAAAGCACACTCATCTGTGGGTGACTGTCAAAATCAATGTTTTTTAGGGTGAAGACAGTAGAAAATTATTCTGCCATGTTGATGATGTCCTCTAACAGGCAATTTTCAAAGGTGGTAAGTGTCAGAAATATGAGCGTACTATGTGCCAACAAGCGATATGAAAATATTAGGGAGGAAGTGTTCATTTTCATTTGTCAATTAAGCTTTTTATTTTGAGAGTATTGTAGGTTTACATGACGTTGTAAGAAACAATACAGAGATATGCTTTGTAGCCTTTACTCAGTTTCTTTAGTGATAACATTTTTCAAAACTGTAGTACAATATTACAACCAGGATATTAACATTGTTATAGGACACAGACAAGAAATAGAACATTTCTATATGACAAAATCACTAGTTGCTCTTCCATAACCACACTTACTTCTCTCCTGACCTCACCCCCCACTTAACCATTGGCAACCACTAATCTGTTTCCCATTACTAAATGATATTATTTCAAGAATGTTATATAGATGGAGTCATACCATATATAACTTTTAGAGAATGTCTTTTCTCACTCAGCATAATTCCTTGGAGATTCACCCAAGTTGTTGCATGTACCAATAGTTGGCTCCTTTTTATTCATGAGTAATATTCGATGCTATGGATATACCATAATTACTCGCTCACTGAAAGACAACTGAGATGTTTCCAGTTTGGACTATCATGAGCAGAGCTGCTATAAATATTTGCTTAGAGTTGTTGTTTTATTTCCCCTCAAAGATTTTTTTAAGTTCAAGTTAGTTAACATAAAGAGGGTGTGTGTGTGTGTGTGTGTGTGTGTGTGTGTGTGTGAAAGTAAGTTTTCATTTCTTTGGGACAACTGCCCAGGAGTATAATTTCTGGGTTATACGGTAGTGGTATGTTATGTGTCTTAAGAAACAGCCACATTATTTTCAGAGTGGCTGTACCACTTAGCATTCTCACCAGCAAGGTATAAATGGTTCAGTTCCTCTATGCCCTTGCCAGCACTTGGTGTTGTTACTATTTTTTTTATTTTAGCCTTTTTAATAGGTATGTAGTGATATCTCATTGTAGTTTTCATTTACATTTCTCCAATGATTAATAATGTTGAACATCTTTTCATGTGTTTAACTGCCATCCATATAATCCTCTTTAGTAAAATATCCATCTTTTGCCCATTTTTAAAATAGAGTGCATAGTTTTTTACTGCTGAATTTTGAGGGTTCTTTATATATTCTAGATACTAGTGTTTTTTGAGATACATGGTTTGCACATATTTTTTCCTATCCTGTAGTTTGTCTTTTTATCCTCTGCACATGGTCTTTTATAGAGCAAATGTCTATTTTGATGAGGTCCGTTGTATCAATTTTTCATTTCATGGTTCCAGCTTTTGTTGTCAAGTCTAAGAACTTCTTTGCCTAGCCCCAGATACTGAAGATTTTCACTTTTTTGAAAAAGTTCTATAGCTTTAAATTGAGGTCCACTATCCATTTTTTTTAAAGGTAAGGCAGTCTTTATACAAGCCCACCGAGGTGGGGTTTTACAGTAGGGGGAATGGGGCTCGACTCAGAATGCAGCATGGCCAAGTGGGAATAAGTTAATTTTTATAAGGTATGAGTTTAGGTTGAAGTTTTTTTGTTTTGTTTTGTTTTGGTCTATGGCTGAAACAGCATTTGTTGAAAAGGCTACCCTTCTTCTGCTAAATTTCTTTTGCATCTTTATCAAAAATTATTTGGGCATATTTGCATAGGTCTATTTCTAGTTTCTGGTTTCTCTATTCTCTTCCACTAATACAATAGGTCTATCCTTTTGCCAATACCACACTGTCTTGGTTATTGTAGCTATATAATTTGTGTTAAAATCAGGATAGACTGATTACCCCAACTTTATTCTTCTTTTTCAAGATTATTTTAGTTACTTTAGGATATTCATTTGATTTTGAGATGGTCCTATAGCCTCTGGAGATGAGAGCTGTGCTCGTGGCCCTAGAGAGCTCCATGATGATGGACTGAAATATGTTGATAGACCAGGAATTAGTATTCAAATTCCAATAAGTTATAATCAATTCTTAAATCAAGACAGTGTAAAGGGTAAACATAAAGTAAAAAGGCCTTCCTTAGGGCTAGGCTTTGTCCTCTTTGCTTATATTACAGATGGGCTTCCCCTCCTCCAGAGCAGTAGAGTGAGTTGATAAGGTCCCGTGGCATTATAGATGCGGTTAGAAGAGGACACTAGAGTAATTACCAATGCAATTACATCTGCATTAGAGAAATCTTAACAACAATGTTCCCATCACTTCCAGAAAGCAGTCATTGGAAGGGTTAAAGAAACTGGCTTTTATGGGTATCTGAAAGAATTCCCTTCTTGTTCTTCCCATGTACATAATATAATATTGAATTCTTAAGTTTGACAATTGTTTCCACATGTGTAGTTACCTTGAGTCTCAAAATACATCAGTCATTACAGTTCTGGACTAGGAGAGTCTTGAAAACTAGAAATAGAAATAATGGAGGAGATTCGTAGGAATTTTGGGAGGTTTGAAACTAAATGAGTTTCTTTGAAAACTTTAGAATTGTTGTTAAATGTGGAAAGCTGTTCAGGTGAACCAGTGTTTAGATACTGGGGAATAAGAGAGAACCTGAAAGGAATAGCCTTGTGACTAGACAGGGTGGAAAAGGAACTGACACAGAAGCTTGGTATGAGTGAGCAGGACTGTTTTCTGGTTTGTTGCTTTATGGATGTCCCTCTGCTTTAAGAGTTCATAGTGAAAAAAAACAGCTAACCTCAGATAGGCTTGAGGGAACCTGAGCTGAGGTAAAGGGGTCCCATCATATCGTGAAGGTCAGTGGAGGGAATCAGAGTAAGAGAAGCTCAAGGGTTAAGAGCCTCCAGGAAACAGGCTGGCCACTAGGACAGTAGCCTCTTTATAGCCTGAGGACTCCCCAACTGCTTGGGGTTCTGTTCTGCTTGTATCTCCATCTAAGGAAGGAGCACAGTCTCTCACAGCATTGCCCTACTCATCCAGACCATATCTTCACTGACATTAACTCCAGATGCTTTCTAACACTATCTCTTATGTTTTCACTCTCAAGAGGTTAGGAGTGATTGCCTTTTTAAATTCCCTATCTGAAGATAATCACATTTCCATGATGAGAGAGAGAACCAGTGAGTGCCTCCCAAGGGTAAGAAGTAATAAGCAGTTAAAAGGAAGGCATGTCTAACCAGAGGGGCTCCAGCTAGGTGCACTGTTTAATTGGAAATCAGGTATTCACAGGCACACAGCTTCCTCAGTGGAAAGAAGCTTCATTTGGGAATAATTAAGGGTGCTTTATATGGCCACTAGAATTTCAGGCACCTTGAATCTAATCATTTTGTATGGTGACTCATTCTGAACCAAAGAGACTACTGAGAAAGCAAGAGGAAGGGCCTGGGGAAAGTGAGGTCTCATTAAGATCACCTACCCCTGGAGAAAATGACAGTGGCAGTCAGGAATAGAAGCAGTTGTCAGTAATTGAGGTGAGACAAAAAAAGTGAGCTGTTCTTTCCCAGCACAGAGAATCAGCAGAACCCTGAGATGGTGAGGGAAGAACAGTGGACTTGGAATCAAGATGAGTTAAGTTCACAATCACTTCACCCCAAAGATCTTGTTTCCTCATCTGGAAAATGAGGCTAATAATGCCTACCTTTTCAGAAGAACCATAAAGATAAAATTAAAGAACTTATATAAAATGACTGGTACTAAATAGGCTCAAAGGGTAGTTACTTCCTTTTGTTCAACTAAGCATTTTAATTATGTCTAGTTCATGAAAATGAGAAAATAAAGCTTCATTTCATATTTAAATTGATTCTTAAGGTATTTTCCTTTTTTTTTTTTTTTTGAGAGAGAAAAAGAGAGCCAGTGTGGGCACATGGCGGGTTGGGGGGTGGGTGGGAAGAGAGGGGCAGAGGGAGTGGGAGAGAGAATTTTAAGCAGTATCCACACCTGGTGTGGAGCCCAGTGCAGGGCTTGATCTCAGGACCCTGAGGATCATGACCTAAGCCAAAATCAAGAGTTAGATACTCAACCAACTGAGCCACCCAGGCACCCATATTTTCCTTTTTTAAGTACTTTAGTTTATGGTTCAGAGAAAGAGAATGAATATCTGAATTTTCTGTCTTGGTTCAGTTTGAAGTTCTCCATTCTGATTTGAGACTCCTAATCTTGCAAATGCCCCCAAACAAATGAAAGAAAATTGTATACATATTCCAAATATACTTATTAATAAAATTTACACAGTTATTATTGTCCATCTATCTCTAAATTGTGAATAAAGTTTAGATTTTCTCTCTCTTTTACTTATGTAAAAATGAAAAGAAATAGAAATTCTATTTTCTCCTGTACCCAAAGAACTATCTTTGGACATAACTACCTCACACTACTTACTCTTAAGCCTTACATCTATAAGACCATTTGCCACCTGTTATCAGGGAAACCTGGAAACCCAGACACTCCCCATCATTCCAAGTGAACTTCAGCCTGGAAACAACCCTGGGGATATGCAATCACATAGTTTATGGCTTCCCAGTCTCGCAAAGAGAGTAAGTGGCGCTGGTGGGGTGGCAGTGGTTAAAGGCAACTTTACCTTTTTGTTTAGGGACTTTTCTCACAGTCAATGCAGCCTGCCTCTTCTGGTTTTCAGAAATTTCAAAGCCTGTAACATAAAAATACATGACTCTGTTATAAAAAACAGACCTTTCTTAAATGTACAAATTAGTACAACTTTTCTGAAAGAATAATTTTGGCAAGATATATCAAAAGTCTTGAAAAGCAAATAAATAAATGGTGAGAAACTTGAACAAATATTTAGCCATAACAATGCATTTCATAGTATACAGGGGCAAAAAAAAAATGAGAACATGAATTAAGAGTCTGTTAAATGAAGAATGGATGAATAAAGTATGGTGTGAAGTAAAAAAATATTGCACAACCAAAAGCAAAAACAGAAAAGGAAATAATGAGTCAAAAGACAAGAGATTACAATAAGAACATTTTTTAAAGAAAAGTTTCAAAAAGAAGAAAAAATAAAATAGCAAAAAGTAATGAAATAACAGAAATGTCTATTCTTTTTTATTTTTTATAATAATTTTTTATTATGTTATGTCACTATACAGTACATCCCTAGTTTTTGATGTAATGTTCCATGATTCATTATTTGCATATAACACCCAGTGCTCCATGCAATATGTCCCTCCTTAATACCCATCACCGGCCTATCCCAATGCCCCACCCCCCTCCTCTCTGAAGCCCTCAGTTTGTTTCCCAGAGTCCATAGTCTCTCATAGTTCATCCCTCCTTCTGTTCCCCCCCCTTCATTCTCCCTTCCTTCTCCTACTGATCTCCCTGCTATTCTTTATGTTCCACAAATGAGTGAAACCAGATAATTGTCTTTCTCTGCTTGACTTATTTCACTTAGCATAATCTCCTCCAGTCCCGTCCATGTTGCTGCAAATGTTGTGAAATTGTTCTTTTTGATGGCTGAGTAATATTCCATTATATATATGGAAATGTCTATTCAAGTCCTTTGTCCATTTTAAAAATTAAGTTATTTGTTATTTTGCTATTGAGTTGTAAGAGTTCGTTATATATTTTGGAAATTAACCTCCTATCAAATACATCATTTGCAAATATTTTCTCTGATGCCATAGGTTGCCTTTTCATTCTGTTCCTTTGCTGTGTAAAAGCATTTTATTTTGCTGTAGCTTTGCTTTGTTGAACATGCTTTTGGTGTCATATCCAAAAAATCACTGCAAGATCAATGCTAAGGAGCTCTTTCCCTATATTTTCTTCTAGGAGTTTTACAGTTTTGGGTCATACAATTAAGTCTTCAATCCATTTTGAGTTAATTTTCACGTATGGTGTAAGGCAGGAATTCAATTTCATTCTTTTGCATGTGGATATCCAGTTTTCCCAGCACCATTTATTGAAGAAACCCTCCTTTCCCAATTGTGCATCCTTGGTACTCTTGTCAAAAATATGTTGACTGCATATGTGTGGATTTATTTCTAGGCTCCCTATCCTATTCCATTGGTCTATATCTTATCTTTATGCAGTACCATACTGTTGTAATTAATGTAGCTTTGTAATATATTTTGATATGATACCTCCAGCTTTGTTCTCCTCTCTCAAATATCTTTAGCTATGAAGGGTCTTTTGTGGTTCCACATGAATTTTAGGATTATTTCTATTTTAGTAAAAAAAAAATACCACTGGAGTTTTGATAAGATCACATTGAATCTATAGCTGGCATTGGGTAAAGTGGACATATTAACAATATTTAGTCTATTTATTTATGTGTTCTTTAATTTCTTTCAGCAAGGTTTTATAGTTTTTAGTGTACAAGTCTTTCACCTCCTTGGTTAAGTTTATACCTAAGTATAATCACATCCATTTTGATGTGATTATAATTGGGACTGTTTGCTTAATTTCTTTTTCAGATAGTTCATTGTTAGTGTATAGAAACACAACTGATTTTTGTATGTTGATTTTGTACCCTTCGACTCTACTGAATTCATTTATTAGATATAAAGTTTTTCTGTAGAGTCTTTAAGGTTTTCTGTATATTAAATAATATCATCTATAAACAGAAATAATTTTACTTCTTCCTTTCCCATTTGGATGCATTTTATTTTTTTTTCTTGTCTAATTTTCTCTGGCTAGGACTTCCACTACTATGTTGAATAGAAGTGATGAAAACGGACATCATTTTCTTGCCATTGATCTAAGAGAAAAAGCTTTGTTTTTCCCCATTGAGCATGATGTTAGCTGTGGGCCCTTTCATATATGGCCTTTATTATGTTCAGGTAAATTCCTTCTATACAGAATTTGTTCTGAGTTTTTATCACAAAAGAATGATAAATTATGTCAAATCCTTTTTCTGCATCTATAGATAGGATCATGTGATTTCTATCTTTCATTTAATTATATCGCATTAATTTATTTGCGTATGTTAAGCCATTATTTCATCCTAAGGACAAATCTGACTTGGTCATGGTGTATGATCCTTTTATTGTGCTGCTGCATTCTGTTTGTTGCTGTTTTAACAAAGTTTGTTTCATGTGTGTTCATTGGGGATGTTGATCATTAGGTTTTTTGTTTGTTTGTTTTTGTACTGGACAACTTAATATTGTTAAAATATCCATTCTGCTGAAGGCCATCTATAAATTCAAAGCAATCCTATCAAAACTCTAGCTCCATTTATACAAGATATGAATAAGATCTATAGATCTGCTGTACAACACTGAGCCTATGGTTAATATTACTATATTATGCACTTAAAAATGTGTTAAGAGAATAGAGCTCATGGTGCTTTTAACACTTAAAAGAACAGGGTTGAGGTCTCCCCACAAAGGGGAAGAAACTCTGCCTCAGCTTTAGCCCATGCATGTGGAGTCCCATCCTATTCATGATCTTCCTGCCTATAGATGACAGCTTTGGACTACAGCCACGAGTTTAAACCTGCCCGTGATCTTGCATTCTGACTGCCTGCTCCACAGATATTGGAGTTGCTTAGCCAGGTTCTGTAATCATATAAGCCAATTCCTTAAAATAAATCTCTTAATAATACATGTATGGTTGTGCTTCTGATAGAAGGAGTTATAGTTAGGTTCTGTATTTCTCACGTGGAGAGTTATGTATGATAAATTAAATTAAAAAAAAACAAGATACAGAGTAATATGTTTGGTATAATTTTGTACGTAAAAAAGTTTTTAAAAGTTTTATCTGTATATATGTATATATCAACATAAGTATGGAAATAGGCACACCACACTTACACTGATTATCTCACACAGCATAGCAGTGATAGAGAAGGGAAAATAATGCTAAACATAGACTTTCAGTACTATGTTGGACAGAAGTAGTGAGAGTGGACATCCCTGTCATGTTCCTGACCTTAGAGGAAAAGCTCTCAGTTTTTCCCCAATGAGGATGATATTTGTTGATTTTCATATATAGCTTTTATGATATTGAGGTATGTTCTCTCTATCCCTATACTGTAGAGAATTTTAATCAAGAAAGGATACTGTATTTGGTCAAATGCTTTTTCTGCATCAACTGAGAGGATCCTATGATTCTTGTCCTTACTTTTATTAATGTGGTGTATCACATTGATTGATATGCAGATGTTGAACCACCTTGCAGCCCAGGAATAAATCCCACTTGGTTGTGGTGAATAATCCTTTTAAAATACTGTTGGATACTACTGGTTAGCATCTTGGTGAGAATATTGGAATCCATGTTCATCATGGATAGTGGTCTACAATTCTCCTTTTTCAGAAGAAAGAGAAATTAAGGAATTGACCTCTTTTACAAGTGCACCAAAAACCATAAGGTACCTGGGAATAAACCTAACCAAAGAGGTAAAGGATGTGTACTCTGAAAACTATAGAACACTTAGGAAAGAAATTGAGGAAGGCACAAAGAAATGGAACAACATTCCAAACTCATGGATTGGAAGAACAAATACTGTTGAAATGCCTATGCTACCCAAAGCAATCTACACATTCAAAGCAATCACTATCAAAATACCATCAGCAATTTTCACAGAGCTGGAACAAGCAATCCTAAAATTTGTATGGAAGCAGAAAAGACCCCAAATAGCCAAAGGAATATTGAAAAAGAAAACCAAAGCTGGTAGCATCAAATTCCAGACTTGAAGCTATATTACAAAGCTGTAATCATCAAGACAGAATGGTACTGGCACAAAAACAGACACATAGATCAATGGAACAGAACAGAGAACCCAGAAACGGACCCTCAACTCTGTGGTCAACTAATCTTCGACAAAGCAGGAAAGACTATCTAATGGAAAAAAAAAGTCTCTTCAAGAAATGGTGTTGGGAAAATTGGACAGCCACATGCAGAAGAATGAAATTGGACCATTTTCTTACATCATACACACACACACACAACCTCAAAATGAATGAAAGACCTAAATGTGAGACAGGAATCCATCAAAATCCTGGAGGAGAACACAGGCAGTAACCTCTTTGACCTCAGCCACAGCAACTTCTTGCTAGACATGTCTTCAAAGGCAAGGGAAACAAAAGCAAAAATGAACTATTGGGACTTCATCAAGACAAAAACCTTCTGCATAGCAAAGGAAACAGTCGACAAAATCAAAAGACAACCTACAGAATGGGAGAAGATATTTGCAAATGTCTTATCAGATAAAGGGCTGATATCCAAGGTCTACAAAGAACTTATCACATTCAACACCCAAAAAACAAACAAACAAAAAAAATCTATCAAGAAATGGGCAGAAGACATGAACAGACAGGTCTCCAAAGACATACAAATGGCCAACAGGCACATGAAAAAATGCTCCACGTCCCTTGGCATCAGGGAAATACAAATCAAAACCACAATGAGATACCATCTCACACCAGTCAGACTGGCTAAAATTAACAACAGGAAACAACAGATGTCGGTGAGGATGTGGAGAAAGGGGAATTCTCTTACACTCTTGGTGGGAATGCGAGCTGGTCCAGCCATTCTGGAAAGCTGTATGGAGGTTCCTCAAGACGTTAAAAACAGAGCTACCCTACAACTCAGCAATTGCACTACTAGGTATTTATCCAAAGGATATAAACATGATGATTTGATGGGGCACCCCAATAGCCAAACTACAGAAGAGCCCAAATGTCCACTAACAGATGAATGGATAAAGAAGATGTGATATACACACACACTGGAATATTCCTCAGCCATCTAAAAAAAATGAAATCTTAACCATTTGCAATGACTTGGATGGAACTAGAGGGCATTATTGTAAGTGAAATAAGTCAGTCAGAGAAAGACAAATACCAAATGATTTCACTCATATGTGAAATGTAAGAAACAAAACAGATGAACATGGGGAAGGGAGGGAAACATAAAGGGAAACATAAAATGAGATGAAATCTGAGAGGCAGACAAACCATAAGAGACTCTTTAACTATAGGAAATAATCTGAGGGCTGCTGAAGGGGAGATTGGTGGGATGGGTAACTGGGTGATGGGCATTAAGGAAGGCATGTGATATAATGAGCACTGGTTGTTATATGTCACTGACGAATCACTGAACTCTACCTCTGAAACTAATAATATACTATATGTTAATTGAATTTAAATAAAATAACAAATTTAAAAATGAAATGATTTAGGGAAATGCAGATGACATGATTTTAAGTGCAAAATGAGGATATAAAATTAGAACTGTTCATCATGGAGAAGGAGAGGTTAGGGGGAGTCAGAAAGAAAGATTGAGCCATCTTAGTCCTAGTATTTTCTTTTATTTATACACAAAAAAACAGGAAGGAAATATATCAAAATATTTACAAAAGTTATCTTTCTCGAGGTAGAATGTTTTTATGTGATTTTTAGTTTTCTCTTGCATTTTTCTGTGTTTTCCCAAAAATTGCCTACAATAAAAGTGCTATTATTAGAAAAAAACCTTAATGTTTTAGAAAAGATAATATAGATGTGTCAGAAAGTAATTTCTGTAGCTCTATCCAAGTTTTCGTTATTTTTTATGGCTGAGTAATAATATTCCATTGTGTGTGTGTGTGTGTGTACATTGTGTGTACTACATTGTGGATGGAGCTAAGCAAAATAAATCAGAGAAAGACAAGTACCATATGATTTAATTCATATGTGGAATTTAAGGAACAAAACAAATGATCATAGGGAGAAAAAAGAGAAGGAAACTAAAAAGAGACTCTTGAACTATAGAGATCAAAGCAATTGTTACCAGAGGGGAGGTTGTCTGGTGGAGGTGTTAAACAGGTGATGCGGATTAGTGATGAGCACCAGGTGTTGTGTATAGGTGTAGAATCACTAAATTGTACACCTGAAATTAATATTGCACTGTATGTTAAGTAACTGGAATTTAAATTAAAACTTTAAACAAAATTTAAAAAAGAATGCAATTTCTGTAAGCTTTTTTATTAGAAGCAGATTCTTAAAGTTACAGGTTATTAGGGCACTGTGTGGGAAATATCACACTGGAACCAGACATAATGGTGGGGATCTTCTAGTTGATCTAGGGTCTGCATAAAGCACACTAAGACAATTTCTTTAATAGGTCTAACAACCTAGGTGGTATCAGAGGCTACTGCTGCCTGCCACTAAGAGAAGCAGCCCAGTAGCATTTTTTGTGTGTGTGTGTGCAAAATGGTGGTTTATTAAAGCATGGGAACAGGACCCATGGGCAGAAAGAGAGGCTGCCCTGGGTTGTGAGGTGTGGTTGATTATATACTATGGGGTTGGGGGAGGTAAGGAAAAAGGGAGGTTTGGAAAGAACTTTCATATGCTAAAGAGGACCTACAAGATACTGGAGGCCTTACCATTGTCAAGTTAAGGTTGTTTACCCCTCTAGTAAGGCATTAACATGAAGATAGTTGAGAGCTTCTTGGAGGAACAGTACACTCTGCCCACTTCTGTCAATGGGGTGCAGGTTATAAGGACATTTAATTATACTTACATTCGTTTCTGGAAGCTAAGCCATTGGTAGAAATGCTTTGTTCTTGTAGACTGCTAAGACATTTGTAAACTGAGGGAGACAAGTCTTGCAGGATTGTCGTCTCTATAGGTTAACTATTTCTTTTTCCTTTAGGGCAGCCAGGAGTGCCTGAGGAATGTCACATATATACCATGGGGGGGGGAGCTGTCTGGTGTTAGCTTCTGTTTGTCCTCAGCTTGCCTTCTGTTCCCTCATCATTTTCCCCCTGTACCATTTCTGTACCACTCTACATCATCTCCCATTGCAGTGCTCATATGCTAAAAGCTTTTTGGCTTTAATGGGGCTCAAAGTGAATTATTAATGTGCACTCTACCCAGAACCTAAGGAAAGAACTAGGATTAGACTAAGCAGTGTCTTTCTAATCATCCTTCCTTATGTCTGAACCATTTAAATCCCCAACACTAAAGAAGAGAAGAATCCATTTGCACTAAGACTCACTGGGTAGGCCCATTTTTCTAGAGGCAGTTTCTAACAGCTTGAGCATACAAGTGTTTTAATATAAAATTCTACTCTCATTAAAAGTGGGGCAAAAACTGTGTCTTCTCAAGGAATTACAAAGCCTGCTATTTGGTATTTTTATGCTAGAATGGCAGGACCATGAGCAAGAGACCAGACAGTACTTTGTAAACCACAGAGCTATAGTCAAAGCACCTAAATCCCACAGTTGGAAAGCAGCATGAAAAATCTCTCTACTAGTTGTATATCCTCTGGAAAGGGGGAACAACGTATTTAAAGCCAAAAAAATGTGGTTTAGTGTGACTGAATCATACAAGTGATCATGGTTTTAGACCCAGTTATATTTTCTACAATTTATTTTAAAATGATTTCATACAGAGTGTGATATATACATGCACATTAATTTTAATCTATGCTCTAGGGGTATTTAGTTAACATCTGAAGTGTCTTAATCAGGCAAACACACCTAAGAGGTGATTTCTTTTTTTTTTTTAAGATTTTATTTATTTATTTGAGAGAGAGAGAGATTGACAGCCAGTGAGAGAGGGAACACAAGCAGGGGGAGTGGGAGAGGAAGAAGCAGGCCCCCAGCAGAGCAGGGAGCCCGATGCGGGGCTCAATCCCAGAACCCTGGGATCACGCCCTGAGCCAAAGGCAGATGCTTAAGGACTGAGCCACCCAGGCGCCCCCCAAGAGGTGATTTGTTAACACATTAAATACTCAAAAGTCTTTGCTCCAGAGGCCTCTGCTTCCAGCAGTTCAGTCACTTTAATGCAGGAGGCCTAATTAGCCTAACACATGTTAAAAATGAATTTTCATTGGTAAAATGAATTTTATTCAAGGTGTGTACTAGCCACAAATGTCTTACAGGCTTTTTAGCCCTCACAAGACCTGCGTATAAAAATCCAGTGAGCTCTATAGCTTTCAACCTTCAGAAGGAAGACTTAAAACTCAAGATTGAAACAGGTGTTATGTCTTGTCCCCCATCAGAGAATTTTGTCACCAGACTCTAACTAGAACTCTAGTTAGTTGAATCCTGTTGCTATAATATCACCAACTCTTCCTTGACTAACCTCTTTACAGAAGATGCTGTCATGTATCTAAGAACAAAACTGGGGTTTCACTGAGATTACAGAACAGGTTTATGACTGCTTTTGTGTTTGTTTGCTAATAAATGTATGCTTGGGAGAACTGAGACTGAGGTTTGCTTCCGTGTGATAGTCTTATCTAGTCATGAGACTCTAAGGGAGGGCAAATTATAACTCTTGCTTAACTCTGACTAGTAGAAACTACTGATACCTGCCAAAAAGGACCTAATAATAGGAAACCACCAAAGTGGATTAGGTCAGTTTGTAACACGAATTGTTGGAGAGGATGTGAAGAAAGGGGATCCCTCCTACATTGTTGGTGGGAATGCAAGTTGGTACAGCCACTCTGGAAAACAGTGTGGAGGTCCCTTAAAAAGTTAAAAATTGAGCTACCCTATGACCCAGCCATTGCACTACTAGGTATTTACCCCAAAGATACAGACGTAGTGAAGAGAAGGGCCATATGCACCCCAATGTTCATAGCAGCATTGTCCACAATAGCTAAATCATGGAATGAGCCGAGATGCCCTTCAACAGATGACTGGATTAAGAAGATGTGGTCCATATATAGAATGGAATATTACTCAGCTATCAGAAAGAACGAGTTCTCAACATTTGCTGCAACATGGAAGGCACTGGAGGAGATAATGCTAAGTGAAATAAGTCAAGCAGAGAAAGACAATTATCATATGGTTTCTGTCATCTATGGAACATAAGAAGTAGGAAGATCGGTAGGAGAAGAACAGGATAAAGAAAGGGGGGTAATCAGAAGGGGGAATGAAGCATGAGAGACTATGGACTATGAGAAACAAACTGAGGGCTTCAGAGGGGAGGGGGTGGGTGAATGGGATAGGCTGGTGATGGGTAGTAAGGAGGGGACGTATTGCATGGTGCACTGGGTGTTGTACGCAACTAATGAATCATCGAACTTTACATAAAAAACCAGGGATGTACTGTATTGTGACTAACATAATATAATAAAAAAATATTATTATAAGAAAAAAAAAGAAAGAAATCTTCCCTGTTTCTAGAAAAATGAAACTAATTCAAATCCTCTATGGTCTTCATAGCCATATTCTTCTTTTTCCTCTCAGGTCACTTACCAATTTTTTCATCTTCCTGTACCATTTTCCTCTCTTCTCTGAAAGCCCTGAGCCAGCGTATCTTCTCCTCCAGCTTTTTGGCAAAGAATAGATGTACCTCCTCGGTCTCCTTGTTGTGAAGTTTGAAGGCATTTTTCATGCTGACATTAAAGTCATCATCTCTGCCATCTTCAATGTCAACTACCTCATATTTATCCATGTCAATGCGGCCTTTGTAGTACAGGATGTCTCTTCGGATCAGGTCCTAGATGGGAAGGAAGAAAAGGCTTTTTACTAGAGGTATGTGGACAGTAGAACATGAGAGTTGGCTCATGGGCACAGCAGGACATTGAGACTGCCATTGTTTTGGAGTACCAACAGGGGTTGGTTTGGTCAAATTTAGGCAGGTTAGTTTAGCAGTATGACACTGATAGGTTGGGTAACTAGATGCTCTTAGAGAAAGCCTTTGTCCTACATCTGTCTCAGACCCCAGCATCAATCCTTATAGGTGTTTGTAAGACACATATATGGGGAGTATGAAGCAGTAAGGAACACAAGCATTGCTAGCAGGGCCTTTTCTTTTCCAGAATATTTGCAAGCCTTCCAGAAGTTTGAAAAAGGCTGGATGGTTGCCTGGGGTGTACGTGGGAATTCAAGCAGACTAAGGAGACCTGCATGACCTACATATCAAGTGGGGATGAGTAGGTAGCCACAGGCTGGCCAGGAAGGATTACATGGAAAGGGCTGAACACTTAGCACTCTGGGGAATTTTGGAGAAGGCCTAGGTGGCAGGAAAAGTGGGGGTAAGAGTGAATAAAAAGCTTCATATATTACTCAGCCATCAGAAAGAATGATTACCCAACATTTGCAGCAACATGGATGGGACTGGAGGACATTATGCTAAGTGAAATAAGTCAAGCAGAGAAAGACAATTATCATATGGTTTCACTCATTTGTGGAACATAAGGAATAGCAAGAAGATCGGTAGGAGAAGGAAGGGAAGAATGAAGGGGGGGTAAACAGAACAGGGAATGAACCATGAGAAACTATGGACTCTGGGAAACAAACTGAGGGCTTCAGAGGGGAGGAGCGTGGGGCATTGGGATAGGCCGGTGATGGGTATTAAGGAGGGACATATTGCACGGAGCACTGGGTGTTATATGCAAATAATGAATCATGGAACATTACATCAAAAACTAAAAAAAAAAAAAAGCTTCATATATTAACCTGAATAAGAGAGAAAAATAAGAGTTGTAGATGGATACAAATGGTATATTGCCTATCTTTTATTATTGTTGTTTTACTCTCTGGTACACAGAATTGGATAAATACTAACTCTCTGTCCAGGAGACACTCATCATTAGTTCACACAAGGTGCTCTTATTTCTCTATTTATTTACTTACATTTAATAATACATTAAGTTTTGGTGAACTTGTCATCCAATTTAAAAGCTATGATGCTGAACAGACATTCCTCCAAAGAAGACATACAAATGGCAAATAGACACATGAAAAAAAATGCCTAACGACACTCGGCATCAGGGAAATAAAGATCAAAACTACAATGAGATACCACATCACACCAGACAGAATGCCTAAAATTAATAAGACAGGGAACAACAAATGTTGGCAAGGATGTGGAGAAAGGGAAACCCTCTTATACTGCTGGAGGGAATGCTACATGGTACAGCCACTCTGGAAAACAGTATGGAGGGTCCACAAAAAGTTAAATAAAGAGTTACCCCATGACCTAGCAATTACACTACTAGGTATTTACCCAAAGGATACAAACATAGTGATCTGAGGGGGCACCTGCATCCCAATGTTTATAGTAGCAATGTCCACCATAGCTAAACTATGGAGAGAGCTGAGATGTCCATCAACAGAAGAATGGATAAAGAAGATGTGCCCAAACTATTAGAAGTTATAGAGCAATTCAGTAATGTGGCGGGATACAAAATCAATGCTCAGAAATCAGTTGCATTTCTATACACGAATAATGAGACTGAAGAAAGAGAAATTAGGGAATCCATCCCATTTACAATAGCACCAAAAACCATACGTTACCTTGGAATTAACTTAACCAGAGACGTAAAGGAGCTATATTCTAGAAACTATAAATCACTCTTGAAAGACATTGAGGAAGACACAAAACGATGGAAAAATATTCCATGCTCATGGATCGGAAGAATTAACATAGTTAAAATGTCCATGCTACCCAGAGCAATCTACACTTTCAATGCTATCCCGATCAAAACACTGATGACAGTTTTCAAAGAACTGGAACAAATAGCCCTTAAATATGTATGGAATGAGAAAAGGCCCTGAATCGCCAAGGAACTGTTGAAAAGGAAAAACAAAGCTGGGGGCATCACAATGCTGGATTTCGAGCTGTACTACAAAGCTGTGATCACAAAGACAGCATGGTACTGGCACAAAAACAGAACACAGACCAATGGAACAGAACAGAGAACCCAGAAATGGACCCTCGGCTCTTTGGGCAACTAATCTTTGATAAAGCAGGGAAAAACATTCGGTGGAAAAAAGACAGTCTCTTCAATAAATGGTGCTGGGAAAATTGGACAGCTACATGCAAAAGAATGAAACTTGACCACTCTCTCACACCATACACAAAAATAAACTCCAAATGGACAAAGACCTCGATGTGAGACAGGAATCCATCAAAATCCTAGAGGAGAACATAGGCAGCAATCTCTACGACATCGGCCAAAGCAACCTATTTCATGACACATCTCCAAAGGCAAGAGAAACAAATGATAAACTGAACTTGTGGGAATTCAAGATAAAAAGCTTCTGCACAGCCAAGGAAACAGTCAAAAAAACTAAGAGGCAGCCCACGAAATGGGAGAATATATTTGTAAATGATGCTACAGACAAAAGACTGGTATCCACGATCTACAAAGAACTTCTCAAACTCAATACGTGAGAAACAAATAAACAAATCATAAAATGGGCAGAAGATATGAACAGACACTTTTCCAATGAAGACATACAAATGGCTAACAGGCACATGAAAACATGTTCAAAATCATTAGCCATCAGGGAAATTCAAATCAAAACCACACTAAGATACCACCTTACGCCAGGTGAATGGCAAAAATTGACAAGGCAAGAAACAACAATTGCTGGAGAGGTTGTGGAGAGAGGGGATCCCTCCTACATTGTTGGTGGGAATGCAAGTTGGTACAGCCACTGTGGAAAACAGTGTGGAGGTCCCTTAAAAAGTTAAAAATTGAGCTACCGTATGACCCAGCCATTGCACTACTGGGTATTTCCCCCAAAGATACAGACATAGTGAAGAGAAGGGCCATATGCATACCAATGTTCACAGCAGCAGTGTCCACAATAGCTAAATGGTGGAAGGAGCCGAGATGCCCTTCAACAGATGACTGGATTAAGAAGTTGTGGTCCATATATACAATGGAATATTACTCAGCTATCAGAAAGAATGATTTGTCAACATTTGCTGCAACATGGACGGCACTGGAGGAGATAATGCTAAGTGAAATAAGTCAAGCAGAGAAAGACAATTATCAAATTCTTTCTCTCATCTATGGAACATAAGAACTAGGAAGATCGGTAGGGGAAGAAAGGGATAAAGAAAGGGGGGATAATCAGAAGGGGGAATGAAACATGAGAGACTATGGACTCTGGGAAACAAACTGAGGGCTTCAGAGGGGAGGGGGGTGGGGGAATGGGATAGGCTGGTGATGGGTGGTGGGTAGGGCACGTATTGCATGGTGCACTGGGTGTTATTTGCAACTAATGAATCATTGAACTTTACATCAAAAAAATAAATAAATAAAAGACTTACAACAGTAAAAAAAAAAAAAATCCTAACTCTTCACACTCTATGGTAAACTGGGCTTTTTGGTATGTCTGGGAAAGGCTGTCTTTAAGAAATCCCAACATAGTTCTGTCAATCTCAAAATCCAAGGCTGTGAAATACATGTGTTGTTGAATTGATTTGCAAAATAATGCCCTCTACATTGTTCTTTTTCTTTCCATAATAATTGTGCATATAAATAGGCTATGAGTACAGATGGGTTCTGATCTGTTGGGTGCTCCTGGCATCAAGTTCACAGGAGAGGAAAAGGTCAGCTATACAGAGTGTGCCAATGTTGCTCCAAGTCTGATTCAGAGCCTGGGTTCCTTTTTACCATGCTCAAAATTGAAAAGCTCAACTAAAATCAGTTGCATTTCTATACACTAAGAATTAGACTGAAAGAACAGAGATTAGGGAATTGATTCCATTTACAGTAGCACCAAAAACCATAAGATATCTAGGAATAAACCTAACCAAAGAGGTAAAGGATCTGTACTCTAGAAGCTACAGAACACTGATTAAAGACATTAAAGAAGACACAAAAAGATGGAGGGGGCACCTGGGTGGCTCAGTCGTTAAGCGTCTGCCTTCGGCTCAGGGCGTGATCCCAGAGTCCTGGGATCGAGCCCCACATCAGGCTCCTCCGCTGGGAGCCTGCTTCTTCCTCTCCCACTCCCCCTGCTTGTGTTCCCTCTCTCGCTGGCTGTCTCTTTCTCTGTCATGTAAATAAATAAAATCTTTAAAAAAAAAAGATGGAAAAACATCTCATGCTCATGGATCAGAAGAATAAACATAGTTAAAATGTCTATGCTACCCAGAGCAATCTACATGTGAAATACCATCCCAATCAAAATATCCATGACATTTTTCAAAGTGCTGGAACAAACAATCCTAAAATTTGTGTGGAACCAGAAAAGACCCCGAGGAATTGCCAACGAAATGTTGAAAAAGAAAAACAAAGCTGGGGGCATCACGTTGCCTGATTTTAAGCTATACTACAAAGCTGTGATCACTAAGACAGCATGGTACTGGCACAAAAACAGACACATAGACCAATGGCACAGAATATAGACTCCAGAAATGGACCCTTGACTCTATAGTCAACTAATCTTTGACAAAAAAGGAAAAAACATCCAATGGAACAAACACAGTCTTTTCAACAAATGGTGCTGGGAAAATTGGACAGCTATATACAGAAGAATGAAACTTGACCATTCTCTCACACCATACACAAAAATAAACTCCAAATGGATGAAAGACCTCGATGTGAGACAGGAATCCATCAAAATCCTAGAGGAGAACATAGGCTGTAACCTCTGCGACATCAGCCACAGAAACTTATTTCATGACACGTCTCCAAAGGCAAGGGAAACAAAAGCAAAAATGAACTTTTGGGACTTCATCAAGATAAAAAATCTTCTGCACAGCCAAGGAAACAGTCAAAAAAACTAAGAGGCAGCCCACGGAATGGGAGAAGATATGTGCAAATGACACTACAGATAAAGGGCTTGCATCTGAGGTCTATAAAGAACTACTCAAACTCAACAACCAAGAAACAAATAATCAAATAAAAAAATGGGCAGAAGATACGAACAGACACTTCTCTAATGAAGACATACGAATGGCTAACAGACACATGAAAAAATGTTCAACATCATTAGCCATCAGGGAAATTCAAATCAAAACCACACTAAGATACCACCTTACGCCAGTTAGAATGGCAAAAATTGACAAGGCAAGAAACAACAAATGTTGGAGAGGTTGTGGAGAAAGGGGAACCCTCTTACACTGTTGGTGGGAATGCAAGTTGGTACAGCCACTTTGGAAAACAGTGTGGAGGTCCCCTAAAAAGTTAAAAATAGAGCTCCCCTATGACCCAGCCATTGCACTACTGGGTATTTACCCCAAAGATACAGACGTAGTGAAGAGAAGGGCCATATGCACCCCAATGTTCATAGCCGCATTGTCCACAATAGCTAAATTGTGGAAGGAGCGAAGATGTCCTTCAACAGATTAATGGATAAAGAAGATGTGGTCCAT
This sequence comes from Ursus arctos, assembly GCF_023065955.2. Lineage (NCBI taxonomy): Eukaryota > Metazoa > Chordata > Mammalia > Carnivora > Ursidae > Ursus > Ursus arctos. Next base: position 48,798,983 of record NC_079873.1, read on the forward strand.
ATATACAATGGAATATTACTCAGCCATCAGAAAGAATCATTACCCAACATTTGCATCAACATGGATGGAACTGGAGGAGATTATGTTAAATGAAATAAGTTAAGCAGAGAAACACAATTATCATATGGTTTCACTCATTTGTGGAGATGAACCATGAGAGACTATGGACACCGTGAAACAAACTGAGGGTTTTAGAGGGGAGGAGGGTGAGGGGAATGGCTAGCCCGGTGAAGGGTATTAAGTAGGGCACATATGGCATGGAGCACTGGGTGTTATATGCAAACAATGAATCATGGAACACTACATCAAAAGCTAATGATGTAATGTATGGTGACTAACATAACATAATAAAAAAAAATCAACAAGCTGAATCCTGGCCTAAAGGATGCGAGGGTTCCCATGCGCTGACTTCTATAATCCTCAGGAATACTTTGTGAGACATGTACATAAAAAGTGGGCCCTATCAGTCCAATCTAATTACAAAAGCAGGACAAGCTAAGGAGAATGGATTGATGTAATCTAGTTTGATCTCACAAAGACCTGAAACCTGCCTTAAAATACTTAATACAAATACACATAGACCTGGGAAGCCAGGTCTGGACCACACAGCTAATAGGTGGGTACCCACCTGACTAGAATAGGCAGCCTTTAACCTCCCACTATTCCTAACTTCAGCCAAGGAGACAGGAAAACTGAAGGACTCCATAACATTATTATTTTTTTTTTTACTCCTTTTCCTGCTTCTTTTCTTGCTAGGACCTACATCCCTACCCCACTTTACACATATTTTGTAATGCAAACAGCATATGTCCTCCTTATAAGGGATAGGAGTTAATGATTTCTCTAGAGTAGGTAACATCTAAGTAAGGACCAGGTGGGAATGACTGGACAAAGCTACCATGTGTATATTCTAGAAAACCGTGGCTAGACATCTCAATGCCAAGGCCCTCTGGCTCCAAAGAATAATACCTAGGCCCTTGTCTTTGTTCTAACTGGTACCTAGATGCCTGAGAGGACACATATTATCAGACCACCATCCTCAATAAAACTCCCCAGATCCTGAACAAAGATGAGATTCCCTCCTTTCCTTTGTTGGTCTCCCAGACACTCTGTTTGCATCTGCATTCTCTGTATCTTCAGTAAACTCTGCTTTCACCTCCTGCTGGCTCATGGTTTATTTCCATCCTTCATGAAGCCAAGAACACTCTTGGCTGATCCTGTAGGATCCCCTTTGGGTCTCTGGACCCAGCCTGAAGGCATCACCTGCAGCTTTCTTTAACTCTGAGTTGGTGTGTCATAATCATTGTTAGCCTTCAAAACCTTTACTAGTTTTCACACACACACACACACACACACACACACACACACACACACACAAAAGGAAAGGATGTACATGATCTTGGAGCTAAATTAAAAGCATCAACTGAAATGCTTATTGTTTCTTTAGGTATTTAATGATAACAAGAAACTTGAGAGAATTCTGCCTCTTCGGTAGGGGAATAGGACTAGAGAAATGTGTCATTAAGGTTCTCCCTTTGCCTACTCTTTCTAACTCCCCAGAGTGTTGAATATGAGTTTTCAGGCACCAGATTAGTCATAAAGCCAAGTTTATGGATGTGATAGGAATGATTAAGAATAACCTACTGTTCAAAAAATTCCATCAGAAATCATACCCAAGGCCACAAAGCAGCATGCAACATGTGCATGGAAGGGTTGTGAGTTATACAGACTCCTAGCTATTTAACCTACCAGCTGTGGCCTCACAGGTGCACTACTATGAACCTCAATTTTCTCTAAGATGGTTGTAAATCTCAAATCTAAAATGCAGTTTCCAGGTCATGAGGCCAGCCTTGTCTAATAAATATGGTGCCGAGCTTTCTTGGTCCCAGACTAATTTTTTATAGGCTTTTTAAACTCCTCTGATGAACCTAAAAATCTCACTGCCTCCTTTGGTTCATTCAAACTTTCAAAATAAGCTAAATATTGTGACAAAAAATAAATCAAAGCAAAAGTAACTGAATATTTTAAAATTTACATAGCTACCTCTATGTCCTTGGAAATTCCATATACCCTTTCAGGGTGGGTGTGGTCACAGATCTATACTTAGGCTCACACTGGTGTGTCCTCCCTGCCCCAACAATCCCTCCTATTCCAATCATTCTAGCCTTTAGGTCAAATTTACACATTCTGCTTCCTCAAGTTTTCCCTGACTGCATCCTCTAGCTCAAGTCATTACAGTTTCCCTTTTCTGAATGCTAGCACTGATAATGAAGACCCTTACACAACTTAAACTCAGCCACCACACTCCGAGTTACATTAGTTCTGTTTCACAGCTTACATTCTGCCCATTTAAGCTGTGCCCAGTAGTGCACCTCCCTTGCTCTTGCCTCACTCAGGGGCTGCCCGGGGAACAATAGCTGACAAAGCCTCAGAAGTTTCTCTGCTCAGCTACTGCACATGGCAAGGGGACAAAGCCCTCTTGAGTCCTGGTTGTCTGAGGTCCTATTCAGACCAGGCTGCCCAAATGCCACTTGTTAATGGTGGTCTGAGTGCTTTCATAGGGACACGGTGAATAGGTGCTCACCACAGATGCTATTTAGGTCATCACAAGTTCCCTACCTACATGGGGTAGTTTCCAATAGCATGCCGGCCTTCCACGTTTTCCCTTCCACTCATCCAAGTTGGAGGATATCAAGGGAGCCACCGGACCCCACCATCACCACCTAAACCCCATGAATACCCAATGAGGCCAAATTCCATTATCTCCAAGCTTTTTGAATTATGTAATGTCAGGAATTGGAGTAGGCTCCTTGCTGGATCCATGGCTAGGCTTGGTGCTTGTCTGCAGACTGCCAGGGACGTTCTGGAGAAGCATTGGCTCCCTTGATATCCTCCAACTTGGATGAGCTGCATTTCCCCCAACTTTATTGAGGTTTAATTGACAAATAAAGATTATATATATTTAAGGTATACAATGTGATGTTTTGATATATGTATACATTGTGAAATGATCACCACAATCAACCTAATTAACATATACATCATCTCACATGGTTACTTTTTTGTGATGAGAACACTTAAGATATACTTTCTCAGCAAATTTCAAGTACACAATACAGTATTGTTAGCTGTAGACACTGTATTGTATAATAGCTCTCCAAAACTTACTCATCTTACTTAATGAAAAGTTTTCACACTTTGACCACTATTTCTCCATTCCCCAAATCCCCACCAGTCCCTGGCAACAACCATTCTACTCTCTGCCTTTATGACTCCAACTGCTTTAGATACCACATGAAAGTGAGAGCTTATGGTATTTGCCTTTCTCTGTCTTATTCTACTTAGCATAATGTCCTCTAGGTTCATCCATGTTGTCACAAATGACAGGAGTTCCTCCTTCCTTTTTAAGGTTGAATAATACCCCAGTGTGTGAGTGTGTGTGTGTGTGTGTGTGTGTGTGTGTGTGTGTGTGACATTTTCTTTATGCATTCATCCTTCGGCAGCTAAATGCTTTGCATTTATTAACAAATAATCTTCACAACAATCCTACAAGTTAGGTACTGTTATAATCCCATTTTATGAGGAACTATAGCTAGAACAGTTGTTAAGAAGCTCAGTCAGGAACAAAAACTACTAAATGGTAGAGTTGGGCTTTGAGTCCAGACTATCTGGCTCTAAAATCTGTGCTTATTTAACCACTGCATACACTGTCTCCCAAAAAAGATTTGCTGAATGAATGAATAGTAACACCAAATATACAGTAATAATATCAATAGCTAACATTTACTAAATATTTACTATGTGCCAGGTACTGCAACTGTATTGTTTCATTTAACTCTCACAATCTCTCTTCTATGTAAATACCATTATGATTTCCATTTTGCAAATGTGAGGATAATACTAGGCACAGAAAATTTGCCCAAGGTTACACAGCTCATGGAGAAAATTGGTGCCCTTTTGTCTGGCCCTAGAACCCATGCTCTTAACAGCATACTTTGCTTTCCCACTACCTTAGGTGGTCCTCCTCAAAGCCTCCTGAGATGAATTCTATCATCAACCTGATTTGGCACTGAAGAAAATAAGAACATAAAGTTAAAAAACCTGGCCCATGGTTAGAGACAGTAGAGCCTAGGACCCAGATGTTCTGGTTTCAAATCCCCATCTCTTTTCTGCTCTATCCCCAATCTCAATTGCCATTGTTGCATTTCTGAGTCCCAGATGGTTCATCTTCCAAGTTTGGCCCTCAGTACAAGAAGAAATGGCCCAACACAGAAAGTTATTTGAACAGAAGAAGTCCTCTCTCCAGCATTATTACACTCTGTTTAGTTCCTGATCCTCCCAGAATACAATGAAACCAACATATATAACTAGTAGTTATGACACAGAGGACAACAGAGTATGTCCAGGCTGGTATAATTAAAAAGGATATAGGGAAAAAGCTGTTTGGGACAACTTCAAAGCTGTAGGAACATTACTGGATGACTGAGGAGAAAGGAAAGGGGATCTCTACCCCTCCTCAGGAAAAAAAAAATGAAAGGAGAAATAAAGGAAAAATTCCCCAAAGCAGCAAAATAATTTCCAATATAATCATCTATGGAAGAAAATAACAAAACACATGCATAACTAAAGTAACAGGGCAATGAGATGCAGAGGAGCAGAGACAGCCATCATGGAAGACAAGAAGAAAGAGAACAAAGAATCTTACTCTAGATTTTTAAAAGAAAATTGACAAAGAGGGAAAAGAGCAAAAGTTAAAGAAGGAATCACAAAATTAGAAGCCACTGGCACCATTTCCCACCTACTATAATGACCACTTCATTGGGAGCTGGAGATGATGGAAAGGGAGGGGCTGATGCTTCTGAGGTGCCCATCTCCCTCAGGAAAGAAGGGGTTGGGGTTACCTTCTTGCAGAGGACCATCTGGTGGTCAAACAGGAAGAAGACCCGCTGCTGGTTGCGGCCATAGGGCTGGTAGATCCAGGCCATTTCCCCAGTGTAGATCAGCTCCGAGCTCCTGTCTAGGATGTCCTCACCCTGGGAAGAACATGTGATAGTGAGAGGCAGCCAGGCAGGAGAGATGGACCTGTAACCTTCCTGGAAGCACCTAAAGCTGGGCATAGACTGGGGCAGAAGGAGTACAGAAAAGGCCTGCTGGGGAAAGAGGGACACAGAGGACTCCTGGGAATCCTTAAAAGGTTCCGTGAGCTGGAAAGACCCATTCTCTTGTTCACCCTCAGGCCAAATGAGCCCTACCACCCAGGACTGCTATAGTCCCTCTGTGCCAGCTGCTCTCTAGTCCTACAGGCACCAAGGTTCATTCTGGTTCCATGAGTTCCCCCCCACCCTCTCTCTTTCCTTGTCTTTTTCTCTATGAATTTCTCTTTCTGCACCAGTCCTTCATCCCAGATCTAGTCTCTTAGTCTCTTTCTTATACCTGAAAAGTAAGCCTAAGGAACTAGTAGAAGTCTCTCTGCTCCGCAAATGAGTAAAAAAGGGGATGGGGAGGGCAAGGAGACAATGATAGAGGGAGAAAGGGAGAATATATTCAGTCTCTTAATTTTTTTTCTTCTGCTCTCAGTTCATTAAAATATATTGATTTAATAGGAAACTTCACAACCACATGATTCTTTGGTCTGTTATTCATAGCCTGAAACCACTTCCCCTCCTTGCTACACAGTCAGACAAAAAAAAAAAAAAAAAGATACCAACACATCGGACTTTTGGCTAATTCAATTCTATAGAGTTTTCAAGGCCCCCTTTTCACAGTAACTCTGCTAGGTCAGACGTATGTGGGGATATATGTCAGATGCCAAAACAGATTTGGCCCCTGTTCTCAAGAAGCTTACAGTCAGTGGAGGAAATGAATACGGGTTTGCACAGAACTCATGGAACACAAGGAAAACCACACCAAAGCCCTGGGCACAGGGGTATGTGTTCCAGGAAATATATAAAGATAGTGATAAAAATCAGTGGTCCAGGACTCAGGAGAATTAATATTAGTACCTATAGGGGTGCCTGGATGACTCAGTCAGTTGAGCATCTGACTCTTGATTTTGGTTCAGGTCATGATCTCAGGGCTATGAGACTGAGCCCTGTGTTGGGCTCCATGCTGAGTGTGGAGCCTGCTTGAGATTCTCTCTCCCGATCCCTTTGTCGCCCCTCCCCTTCTCTAAAAAATATGCTAACACCTATATGCATCAGACATTGTGCTACATACTTTCACTCTATCTCTTCTGAAGCACACAAGAAGCCTGGGAGGTAGATAGTCTCACTCTCATGTTATAGTCCAAGGTACAGAAATGTCAGGTAATCAACTAAGATCTCCCAGCTCATTAGCTAGATATCCATGACCCAACCCCAATTCTGCGGCTCCAAAAAGTATACTCACTCTTTCCACTACATTATGCTATCTCTAGGCCAGTCAGTCCCTTCTTCTCTCTGGGTCTCAGTTTTTCCAGATGTTAAATGTGGTATATGATGATGACCTCCAAGGTCCTAGCCCTGATATTCCAATGTTAAGATCTCAGCCTTGCACCCAAAAACTTCAAGTCAAGGTTAGAGATGGAGATCCCTGCATCCCTCCAGAAATAATCAGAACAGCCTAGACATGGCAGTGGGCCAAAGAGAGGGGTAGCTAGAAATGGTATTCTTGAGCATACCACTTTTTTCCGTCTAAGGAATGAGAAGGAAAAGGGGAGTTCAGTGGAAATATTTTGTAATAATATAACCTCAAAAACAAAGCTCACAGAGACTGGGACTCCAGACTCCATTTCAGGGGTACCTTGGAACTTGAGTAAACATTCATCGTTGAGGGGTCCACACACTAACACAGAACTTCTGGGAGAGAAAGCTCTCAGGGTGAGGGATTTATGCAGGGCTTTCCTGTTGGATGGATGGGAAGCTGAGAATAGTACCAGTCTGCATTGTTCCACCCTGAGGCAGGCCAGGAAGATGTGCCACAGTCCATTTTGAATATATAAAAAGTGAAAGAAAGCCATAAAAACAGGCCAATGCCAGAAAAAGTTGGCCAAGATGACTTTTTTTTTCAGTATGACTTTTAAAGTTATACCCACTGTACCAGTCAGGAATACTATTTTAAGTACTTGCTACATGTAACTCCACCAAGCAAAGAAAGGAAGAAAGAAAGGAAGAAAGGAGGAAGGAAGGCAGGAAGGCAGGAAGGCAGGAAGGAAGAAGAAAGAAAGAAAACACCCCTATGCTCACCAAACTGATTGATGTCAGGTTACCCATATATCCTCTCTGTGTGTCAGTTTTCTCATCTTTATTGTATTTTTTTTAAAATTCTAAGGTCAATTTTTATTTCTACAGAAAAGGTAGTCAAAAGAATATAAAACACATGTAAATAATATTACTGAGTGAGCTTCAAGTGGAGTTTGACTCTGCAAAGACTGAGTCTAGAGGGAGAGGGAAGGCCATCTTGTCCCTGGGCTGGTGAGCTGCTCTGAAGGAAGAGACCAGCAGGCCACTGGCAACCTCACACTGGTGCTGGCTATAGCTAAGTCCTGCCAATTCCAGCCAATTTGAACCCTGGAAAGGGTCAAATTGTGCCGAGGGAGGGTCACAGTGGGGCTGTACTACATTTCCTCATCTTTAAAATGATTTTTTTACACTGAATTTCCTCATCTTTAAAATGAGGGTAATAACAGTACTAATCTCTTTTGGCTGTTGTGAAGATTATGTAAGTTAATATATACAAAGTTCTTAGGAAAGTACACTTTATACTGTGAGTTCTACATAAGTGGTATCTATTATCTTGAATATCATTATGCACTCTATATCCTATGTCACATATTCCTATTTAATACTCACAAGAACCCAATGAGGAATGTACTGTTATTACCCCCAAAACCAAGGTCAGAGAAATTGGAAGTAATTTGCCCAAAGAATCCAGAATCCAGGCCAGACTCCCTCCAAAGCCACCAAACCACAGCAGAATCATAATCCCTAGTGGAACAACTAGCTATCTTGGAAGATTTCTGAGGTGAGAATCTCACAAGACTTGGGTTCTGGGCCCAGTGTTGCCACCAACTCACTCTGTACCCTTGGGAAGTAGCTTAACCATTCTCAATTTGTTCTTTCAATTGAATAATGGATAATACAACGGTTTCTGATTAGTTCACTTCACATGGATGCTTGAGAGCAAAAATCAGGTTGCATAAAGAAAATGGCCCTCTCAGAGTTCAGATTTCTCACCCTTTGCCTCTTCCACCCCACTTGCACCATATGTTACTTTGCCTTGTCCCCAAAAGTGCAATCCCTTCCCACTACCACCTCCCCCATAGACATTATTTTCTTCCATTCCTCCAGGATTTTGCACACACTGTTCCCTCTGCCTGGAACATATTTGCCCCAGTGGAAAACCAAGGCCACTCATTCACCTTAATAGCCCAATGCCCAACACCCCATTCTAGTTACAGGCTGATTGTTCTGATGTGAGGCTGTGGCCTGAACAGATCTGGGGAAAGAAGGACAAGGGAAATGCCCTACTTTTCATACAGTTCATTTTCAATGCTGCCTATTGACAGGATGGCAGGGAAATATCAAACCCAGCCAGCCCTACACTTGATCTCCTGGTCCCAGAAGTATGACTCATCAAGCCACCTTAGCTTTTAAATAGATGGTTTTGCTGTTTCCATCACATTGGGTGTTTGTGTTTCCTCTGACTTTTTGGATTCAATTATCCAGTGGCAAACTGAAACAGGCCTTTGGGTATTATACAAGCAGGCTCTTAGGAGAGGGGTGCTACCACGATCACATACAGTCAAGTTCTCAAACATGAGCTACAAAGTTTGGCTCCTGGTAAAAAATCTCCAGGAAAAAAAAAGATTAAAAGGAAGCTGCCAGGGATATATTCCTTTTCCCTTCCTTTCAAGTGGATCTAATGAGTGGGAAAGGCAGCAATGTGACAGCTCAACCAAACATTAGCATCAGAGAAATTAGAAATGTAAATTTCCCTGAAACTATAGTCTGTGAGAACAGGTTCTTCTCCCTGTTGTTCCCCTAAGCCACTCTAAGGTAAGGATTTGAGGTATGGGTGATACTTTCACTCATCCATTTATTTTTAGGAGCCCTGGGGGGTGGGACAGAGCAGGGGGTACTTCATGAACTCTAGTCCTCACAGGAGGTCAGGGAGCAGGGATGATAACTGGAATTGAACAAAAAGACCCTGAATATTTATGGAATAAGTTGAGGCAGGGTCAGGTCTGGATATAATACAAGGCCTCCTACTCTCTAGCCAGATGTTCTGATTTATTGAGTAGATACCAATTGCCTGTATGCTGCCAACCCTCAACCCTCTTTCTCAATTCCTCTTCAAAGGAGATTAAGCTCTGAAGATTTCCCCTATGATGCTTTTTTTTAGTTTGACGAATTAAGTTGAAATTATTATGTGGATGCTTTGACAGCCACCCTGTTTGTTCAAACATCTGGGGGAGGGCAAGAAATCATTTTCTTGATTTGCAAGGCTTGTCCACAGCAGCCCTCAGCAAGCTGGGAGGACCTCTCTTTGCTTGTGCAACTGCTTGGACAAGTAGAACATACAAGAACCTATACCAGGGAACCAGTGAGGTTTGGCTACTTATGTCAATAGGTAGCAAGCCATGGAGTGGATATGTCCTATTGCCTTTTGGGGGTGGTTCTCCAGCACTCATACACCTTTAGCCATACTAGAGTTTGGATATTTCCCCCAAGGAAGTCTTACTGCCTTGCTTAGATCTGGACCCTTTACAGCAGAAACAAGTCCCTACAGTACCACAAAGGAAAGCAGCTGGGCTGTAGGAAGCAGAAGGTTGAAAGAGTATGTAGTGCAACAGAGATTAGAATACCACAGAGATAATCTGGAGACCCAATTAAAATTTTAGCTTTGTAGTCTTGGTCAGAAATAGGCTTCTCAGATTTCACCATCATTACAATGCAAGTGTGTATGTATGTGTGTGCATGTGTATACAAGCACATTTGCATGACCACAGCCAGAACTGTTGATAGGGAGAGTAGTCCCCTAAAAGCCCTGGTGACTGACATTCTAGAAGTCTTGAAGACTAGATATGACAAACATGAGACATTTTAGGCCTGCCCTCTGAAATGTACCCATTAGGATTCACTGGAGAAAAGCTTCCTAGAAGACAACCCCTCTAGAGCTAGTAAGTTCCACAGTGACCCCAGAGTCTGAAAAGGGAACCATAAGGAATTTTTCTTCTTATCAAATTAGATGAAGAAGGGCTTCACCAAGCAGCAGGGTGTCAGGGTTGTACATATGGGCTTGGTTGAGATTAGAAAATAATCAATCAAGCTAACAAAGGAGGCAGAGAGTGACCATTCTCCCATCAATCCTGGCTCAAAATTGTCTTTTTGTTTCCCATCCCCCCACTTCTAGACAAAAACACACGAAATTCCTTCTTAGATGCTGAGTCTTTAAATCATAGTTCAGTGCTTTCGAGTTTGGTATTAATAAGGCTCCATGGATAGGCCAAGGAATTTCAGGCTATTGTTGGTCCTCCATGGCTCCACCTTCAAGGACTGGAAGCCTAGAGCATATGGAGGAATTAGATCTTCCAGGCATTAAGGAAGAGGGAAGATGTTCCAGGGACTATGAAGGCAACTGCTGCTGGGAACTTCCTTTTACAGAGAACCCTGCAGGAGGAGAGAGAAAGAGGTCTGCTAACCAACCACAATTTCAGAGTGCCTTAGAGTTGATGGGCTTTCTAGAGGTCATTTGGTCTAGGCTTCTGCTTCTGATCAGGCAACTAAACAAAGTAAGCCAGACACAAGGGAAGCAGGAACCACGATTCCCTAATAAGTTTGGGCCAGTGTTGGTTTCCTCTTACAAGCAACAGTTTCTTTATATAGATTCGTTCCTTTCTCTTAATCTCAAACAATCGCTGCTTTTTCTACTCTTACGGGGACATTATCCTTTAAATAAGACTGAAAAATATGCCAAATGCTCGAATGTGCCAAGGCTGGTCTTTTCCAGCCATCTACACTAAGAAGGATCAGAGGTAGCAGAATAAATGAAGGATGATTTTTTCTGGACTTTGGTAAAATAGCTGTTTGCAAGGCTGATGCTTAATCTTCTTAGAATGTGCCACTGCTTGAAATATTAGGGAGATACTACCTCTCAATCACAGGAAATGATACCTGAGTTGAGGCAAGTGGAATAAGGAACTGGTTAAACTTCTGCACTCTTTACTATGAAGCTTAAGTTTGCTGCCCCCTCCCTGGTAGCATGACCAGCCTTTCCCATCTTGGTTATGTTAGCCTGTAGACTGTCAGATTTTACAATTTGGGTCTGAGAGATCAAAGTGAAATGCCATGACCCTTGGTTTTCTCAGTGGGCACAAGAGACAAACACTAAACGGTGTACTCAACACACACACCTGGGAGGCCTTAAAATTCACAGCTCTGTTTCTATTGAACAGAAACTCAAGAACCTCAACAGAGCAGTGGCATTAACAGAAGAAAAATCTCCATTTATTTGTTAAGTTGTATATATATCCTCTATAAGTGAGTATCTAGGAAAGGAAGGCTTTAGTGACTTCATTCACTGAAGACTTTCTGAGTTCAGAGAAGTTGTGGCTGTTTCCGATGAAATAGGAGGCTGTCAGGAATTATTTTTATAAGCAGGTGATAAAAAACAGAATTTGGTCTGTCGGTTGGACAGGAATGATGACCTTGGCCTCAAGTGTGCAAGCTTAGGTAGACCTAGTAAATGTGTCAGGGCAACATAATCTCACCAATGGAAAAAAGAAGTACATTGGCTGGCCTGCATCAGAGAACCAACCTTATATTCTGTGTCTGGGAATGAATTAGTACATACCACTTCTTACCCAAGTGTTCACCTGGTGGTGATAAAACTCCAGGACTGGAAAGAGGCTTGAAAGTCTATTGAGTCAATCCATTTTTTTTCTGGCAACACCCAAAGAGATGAACATTTCCTTTCTTAACAAAATGTTGCCTCAAAGATTTCTCCAACCTTCTTAGAAAGCCATTAAAGTACACAACACCTCTCATTAGTAGAATGTTTTACCTTGGCTCTAATCTAAATCCTTTCTGCTGCTCTTTTAATTTAATTCCTTTTCATCCATCTTTGGCCAAGATGTGATGTTCTAGTTAAGCTATTCAGACTCCCCAGTGCCCCTAGTGGTAAGAATCCTACCTCCCAGTCTAGGACAGATGCCTGCCACTGGGCAATCTTGTCAATATTCTCCAAACGCCGCTTGCGCTCATTGATCTGCTGAGTCACGTTTCTCATGACAGCTAGAGCAGCTGCCACATACCTGTAGTCACTGTGAAGACAGAAAAGTACAAGCTGGATGAATCAATGTGTTAGAGAACCAATGTGTTGGGTGCCAACCCTACAATCCATTCTTCTCTTCCTACTTAGTAACAGAGCCCTGATTTTCAGATGGAACCCATGGTACATAGAGTAAAAGATTACATTTCCTATCTTTCTTTACAGTAAGGGGTGACTGTGATTAGTCCAGTGATATGCAGATAGAAATTTTGGGCAGAGATTTTCAGAAACTTCCTTTAAGGAAGATAGCATATGCTGTTTTAGCCCTTCCTCAATCTCGATGTTTGAATATAGATGTGATGGTTGAAGTTCTAGTAGCTATCTTGGACCATAAGAAAAAGGTCCCTACTCCTAGGCATAGGATAACAGAAAGTTGGAAGGAGCCCAAGTCTTTGATGACCATAGAGCTACTATAGCAGTCATGGACTGTCTACCTGCAGACTTTTATTTTTTACATGAAAGGGAAATAGACCCTTATCTTTTTTATAACATTATTTTTGTGTCCAATCTGATACAACCAGCCAAGGATCAAGAAGGCAAACTGAGGGCTTCAGATGGGAGGGGGTTGGGGGAATGGTATAGGCTGGTGATGGGTAGTAAGGAGGGCACATATTGCATGGTGCACTGGGTGTTATACGCAACTAATGAATCATGGAACTTTACATCAAAAACCAGGGATGTACTGTATGGTGACTAACATAATACAATAAAAAATATTATTATAAAAAAGAAAAAAAAAAGAAGGGAACCTTATACATGGCATAGCTCAGAGCTTTACCATCCCTTCCACCACTTATTTCTAGGGAACTCTGCCCAAAGTCACTGTGAAGTGAAATAATATCTACTCTTTTCCTCCAGTATGATATACAGATAGGATGTAGCACAGTGGTTAAGAACAGACTCTGGATCCATATTCTTTGGGCTCAAACCCTAGTTTTGTCACTGACTAGTGGTCTTTGGCAAGTCTTAATGACTCTCTCAATGACTCAGTTTCTTCATATGTGAAATGGGAAGAATTATAGGAAGGTTTGTTGAGGGCTTAATCATCCACATAAACTGTTTTGCTCTTGGCCTATAGTAAATGTTAGCGGTATTATTAGTACAAATCAAACATTTCTCTAGTATAGACACCATACGGGTTACCTCCCAAAACCTCTAGTCCCAGAAGTGCAACTTCTGGGCCGTTTCCTGGGACTTTGGATGGCCTACTTGTTGAAGGTTATACCATCCTGTCCAGTTTTCTCTGCTTGTCCGATCTGATTTCCAATCAAATGATCCCTGTGAAAGGCACACTGAAAGTGAGATCCCAGCCATTTGGTGGAGCTACCAATAGACTGAGAGGGCAAGAGGATGGATTATGATTCAGTCTTAACTAACCTTTCCTTAGAAAAGCTAAACATGCTTTATGGTCATTAACTATCTCACTGTCCCAGCACTAATTAGAAAGAAGAAAGGAGGGAAAAAAGATACATAGCAACTATCTTTTTTTTTTTTTCCTAATACACTGAAGTGTGGGGTGGTTGGCCAGTCAGAGACACAGAGAAGGTAGTTCTAACTGCCAGGTCAGACACCATGCAGCACCTCCTCTTAGATGGCCTCCCTGCATTCTGTGAACACCTGCCAGACCACAGTCTTCAAACGTTACTAAATTTTATCACTTCCAGGAACAGGATGCTCATTATACATCCTAACCAGTTTATTCTGTCTCAAGACAACTTTGTAAAAAAACAAACAAAAAAAACCCCCAAAACAAACAAACAACCCCTCTTATTTATTCTGAACCTTAATAAATGTTAGCTATTACCAGTTTTTCTTCTCGATCCAACTGCTGACTTATATTGAACTCATGGTTGACTAATGCTTCCTAAGTCTCTTTAAAATATGCTGTCTAGGGGTGCCTGGGTGGCTCAGTGGTTAAATGTCTGCCTTCAGCTCAGGTCATGATCCCAGGGTCCTGGGATCTAGCCCCACATCGGGCTCCCTGTTCAGCGGGGAGTCTGCTTCTCCCTCTGCCCTTCCCCCTGCTTTCTCTCTCTTTCTGAAATAAATAAATAAAACATTTAAAAAAATATGCTGTCTAGAAGCTGTATGTCTCTAAGCCTGTCCTCAAACTCTAAGTCTCCCTCTTGATTTCTTGGACTGAACTGCAAAACCTTACATTTGTTCTTTTTTTAAAATCCAATTAGCCACCATCATTAGTTTTTAATATAGTTTTTAATGATTCATTAGTTATGTATAACACCCAGTGCTCATCACATCATGTTCCCTCCTTAATGCCTATCACCCAGTTACACCATCACCCTACCCACCTCCTTTCTGCAACCCTCAGTTTGTTTCCTGGAGTCAAGGGTCTCTCATGGTTTGTCTCCCTCTCTGATTTCCTCCCATTCAGTTTTCCCTCCCTTCCCCTATGGCCCTCTGCAGTATTCCTTATATTCCACATATGAGTGAAACCATATGATAATTGTCTTTCTCTGACTGATTTATTTCACTTAGCGTAATAACCTCCAGTTCCATCCATGTCGATGTAAATGGGAGGTATTCATCCTTTCTGATGGCTGAGTAATATTCCAGTGTATATATGAACCACAACTTCTCTTTTTCAAGATTTTGTGTATTTATTTGACAGACAGTACAAGTAGGGGGAGTGGCAGGGAGGGGGAGAAGCAGGCTCCTGCTGAGCAGAGAGCCCGCGGTGGGGCTCAACCCCAGGATCCTGGGATCATGACCTGAGCCAAAGGCAGACACGTAACTGACTGAGCCACCCAGGTGCCCCTGAACCACAACTTCTTTATCTATTCATCTGTTGAAGGACATCTCAGCTCCTTCCACAGTTTGGCTATTGTGGATATTGCTGCTATAAACATTGGGGTGCAGGTGCCCCTTCTTTTCACTACATCTGTATCTTTGGGGTAAATACCCAGTAGTGCAATTGCTGGGTCGTAGGGCAGCTCTGTTTTTAATGTCGTGTTTTCCAGAGTGGCTGTACCGCTTGCATTCCCACCAACAGTGAAAGAGGTTTCCCCTTTCTCCACTTCCTCACCAACATTTGTTTCCTGTCTTGTTTTTTAGCCATTCTAACATTTGTTCTTGTTATATTCTATCTTTTTACAGTTACTTGCTCCAGCATATGGGCAATCTGTTGGGCTCTGTATGACTACCAAAGTTTCTCCCTAGCAAGGCTATCTGAGCCTGCTATTTGGAAGCACAGTAGGGTGATGACAAAAGGGGTAGGTGCAGTGTAGAAGCTGCTGACATAAATAAGTGCCCCTGTTCTTTGGGCCCATTTACTATCTCCTATGCCATTCCTCTCTCTGGTTTGAAGGTACCAGGAAAATGACTTAAACCACTTTGGGGAACTAAAGCATAAAGTTATGCTGTCCAATATGGTAGCCACTAGGTACATTTATTTAAAATTAAATATAATTATTTTTTATAATAATATTTTTTATTATGTTAGTCACCATACAGTACATCCCTGGTTTTTGATGTTCAGTTCCATGATTCATTAGTTGCGTATAACACCCAGTGCACCATGCAATATGTGCCCTCCTTAATACCCATCACCAGCCTATCCCATTCCCCCACCCCCCTCCCCTCTGAAGCCCTCAGTTTGTTTCTCAGAGTCCATGGTGTCTCATGCTTCATTCCCCCTTCTAATTACCCCCCTTTCTTTATCCCTTTCTTCTCCTACCGATCTTGCTAGTTCTTATAAAAAAATAAAAAAATTAAATTAAATTAAATATAATTAAAAAATTAGTACTTCAGTTGCACCAGCTACATTTCTCAGTACTCAAGTCATATGTGGCCAGTGGCTACTACAGTGGACAGCACAGATACAAAACGTTTACATTATTGTAGAAAGTTCCATTGGACAGCACTGGAATGAGAATGCCTATTACCTCTGACCCCGTGTACTACTCAGCCATGGGTTCATTATGGTCACGGTGCCATACTGTCATTCAACCTTCACCATTTTTAGCCGACTGCCTTTCTTACGATGGTTAGAGGGGGACGGTCCCCATATTTAACCTTCCCCACTAGCTTTAGGAGTGGGTGAGAGAAGAACTGAACAGTTGTGGTCTCACCTAAACCCTACGCAGAGCCCCCAGCCCTTCAGATGAGGTCTGGGCCCAGCCCCTGGATAAGATCTACTGAACCAAGACATGTCAGCTAACCTCCCTCTTCTATAGAGTCTTTCTTCCTGTTAGCTTAAGAAAGGTTGGAAGGCAGGGTGGGGACACATCACCCTTCTGTAAGAAAAGGCAGTATTATTATCCATTTATTACTCTCCATCAATCTAATCTTTTCCTTTAGAGGCCATTCTGACTGCTTGCATTTCAGACCTACTTTCCTTCAAGCTGGCAGCAGCCTCTAAGTGACTTCAGATCTAAGCTACTATGACATGCATCACAGGAGCTGTCATCTTAATACAGCACCCTGAGGCCTGCCAAAAGAAGTGCCCCATGGTCTGGGGATAGTGCTGGGCCCAATAGGTCACCCTGAAGGAGGACTGGTATTCCTGTATCCTGCCAATGCCTGAGCCACTCTCTCAGCACTCTGGAGCTCAGTGGGTAGAAAGAGAGGGGACCAGGGACCCAGAGGGCAAGAAGACCTTAAGGCAGGGGTTCCAATGACAACATGAAAGACCACAGGGATGGCAAATCCCAGGCAGATATCCTACCTTACTGTCTCCCACTGAACTCAATGAGGCTTAAGAAACTCACATAGTTGGGGCATCTGGGTGGCTCAGTCCTTAAGCGCCTGCCTTCGGCTCAGGGCGTGATCCCAGAGTCCTGGGATCGAGCCCCGCATCAGGCTCCCTGCTGGGAGCCTGCTTCTTCCTCTCCCACTCCCCCTGCTTCTGTTCCCCCCTCTCGCTGGCTGTCTCTCTCTCTGTCAAATAAATAAATGAAATCTTTAAAAAAAAAAGAAACTCACATAGTTCTGGGCTGTGCTTTGAAAATGGTCTTTCTGGGACTCAAACAATTGTGCAATATATAATTTACTTATTAATATTATCAATCCACAAGTATGATTTTTAGAGCCCTCTGCTAGATTCCATGAAACAGATACTCAGGAGTAGGTGAGAGATGAGCTATAATATAAAAACATTTGAGAACCACTCTTTGAATATACTGGTTTTAAAACCATTGGTCTGAAGGTTGCTCCTCTGAGATTTTGGTACAATAATGATCACTTCTTAGCACCCTGAAGTATAACTGTGGAGGTCATTTAGGCTCATGACATCATGGGCTGGCAGAACTAGAAGAGGCCTTCCAGACTGGCTAGTACAATGGCTCATAAACTTTTTGGGCATGAAAATTACCTGGAGGGCTCTTTACAAAGCTAGGTTCCCAGACCACTGTCCACACTTTGCCACATAGACTTGCTTTTTGGGCCTCAGTCTTTGTAGCCATAAAATGAGGACGTCTGACTAGAAGACCTTCCTTTAAGGGCTTTCCATTTTAGGTGCCATAAATATTTTCCATTTTTATTTTTAAAATATCCTAATTTTAGTGGGAGTTCTTCAGCGTCTTATTAGCTCTCACAAGAAACTGTAACCTTAGAAAACTTGGGACTCAGTTCTAGCAATGGTCTATATTAAGTCTTCTAAAATAACATTTAGTCACCTCCAAATTTCATGTCTAATGAGTATGCCCACCATCCCCCAGCTAGTAAACAGCCTCAGGGAGAAGGGAGCAGAGTCCTCTTTTGGGAGGTCCTTCACTACCTGCCTCTCTCATAGCCAACAAGGCATGGCAGGCAGAGCTACCACTGGTGGTATTCTCACACAAAGGGAGAGTCCGGTGTTACCACATTTGGATTCAAATCTGAAATTTGTCCAAGGCTCCGGAAACTGAAGCACATGACCATGATTTCCTAAAGAAACACCATCAACTTAAAAATGAACCCAGGGATTGGCCTTGAGCTTAGCATAAACAAAACCAACTGGCCCACAAACATGGCCTTACACAGCTAGGTCTGAGAGTCAGCTCCAAAGAAACCAGGCAATGGAGCCAAGTGAGAATAGGAAGTGGGCCTAATGAGAATTAGGCAGAAAGCTAAGGGAAATTGGACAAAGTTCTTCTTTCTTCTTGGAGGGTTCAATCAGGAAGAGAGCTGAGTATGTCAAAGATCAGGGATTTAATACAAATTAAAGATGGCTATAAAAAGGCTGAGGGCTCTAGGTCATAAAGTAAAGCATGTGAAAGAGTGGGGGGTGGTTTACTCATTGTTGGAGATGACTCTCAGCATATACCTTGCTGGTAGGCTCATTTACTGGTAGATCATTTCCATTCAGAGAGAGATAAGTTTCTGGGTCATTTTTGGGTTGGTTTTCTTAAAAAATACTGAAAATTAGAAAAAAGAAAAAAAAAACTTCAGGAGAAGTCTCAAGTCTGTTTACATCCCAGTCATGTTCTGAGTCTAAAGGGAAGGTACAGTTGAGATGAGGCAGAGGAGGGTGGAAAAGACTAAAGAATACGAGGGATATAGCCTTGCAGAAGAAATCTAAGGTCAGTAAAAGTTATGTAGGCTGTTATTAGGCTATTGAATCTATCAAACAAACAGAGCAGAATAGACAGTTGAATAATTATTCCATCTGGATTATTTCAGTTAGCTAAATTTAGGACTAAAGATCCATCTAAGCTCCCTGAAGGCAGGGTGTAAGTTGTGTAGTAATGATGATGCATACTGATTTTTTTGTGCATAGTGATTCCCAGCTTTATAAGAAACTCTCACAAGCATTCCTTTGCTTTACATACACAATAACCTTGCGAGGTAAGCAAAAATATACCATCATCCCATTGTGCAGATAAGTTAACAGAAGCTCAGAAAAAGCTAAAGAACATATATTCTTAATAAAGACTAACATGTAGTTGAAGCTCTCCTAACTCCTGCTTCTCTCTATCCTTTACCTATGATCCTGGGCAGTATATTTGAGAAGTTCAGCCAGTTGTAAGGGATACTTGCAGATCTTCTGCACTGGCGTCAAAAGGAAACCATCAATAGCAATGTCAATCATCTGCTGCAAGAGGCGACAGGCCTCAAAGAAGTGCTGGTAGCGGCTGTCCTTCATTAGTTTGGAGAGTTCCATGCAAGCGTCCAGGTGGTTGTTACAATACTCGGAGTATATCCAGAATCCATCTTGCTATGAGCACAGGAAAAATGGAGAGAAAAAAAAGTCTACTGAGAATTCCAAAAAGAAGCTTTGGAGAAATGAAAAAAACAGATCCTATCCTTATGTAGGAATATCAAAATGGTAACAATGTCAATCTTTCCTAAATTGATTCATAATTTAATAATAAAATAAAGGAATTATCTGGGAAGTAGACAAACTGTAAACACTTGTATAGAAAAAATAAGTAGGAATAGTAGTGAAATTCTATTAAAAAAGGGTAATGACAGAACAATGCTCCTGACATAAGTAAAAACACTACAGCAATAAAATTCTGGCACTGGATTTTATTTTTTATTTTTTCAAGTTTTTATTTTAATTTCAGTTAGTTAACATGCAGTGTTAGTTTCAGGTATACAATACAGTGACTCAACAATTCCATACATCACCCAGTGCTCATCACAACAAGGGCACTTTTTAATCCCCACCACCTATTTAACCCATCCACCCACCCACCTCTCCTCTGGTAACCATCAATTTGCTCTCTATAGGTAAGAGTCTGTTCCTTGGTTTGTCTCTCTCCTTTTTTTTTTCCGTTGCTCGTTTGTTTTGTTTCTTAAATTTCACATATGAGAAAAATCACATGGTATTTGTCTTTCTCTGACTGACTTATTTTGCTTAGCATTGTGTCCTCCATCTCCATCCATGTCTCTGCAAATGGCAAGATTTCCTTATTTTTATGGGTAATATTCCAGTGTGTGTGTATGTATGTGTTATACACCACATATTCTTTATCCATTTGTCTATTGATGGACACCTGGACAGCTTCCACATTTTGGATATCGTAAATAATGCTGCTATAAATGTAGGGGTGCATGTTTCCTTTTGAATTAATGTTTTTGGAATTTTGAGGTAAAATACCAGGTAGTGTGATTATTTGATCACAGGGTAGTTCAATTTTAACTTGTTGAGAAACCTCCATACTGCTTCCACAGGGGCTGCACCAGTTTGCATTCCCACCAACAGTGCAAGAGGGTTGCTTTTCAGCACCTGTTGTTTCTTGTGTTATTTTAGCCATTCTGATAGGGATGAGATGGTATCTCATTGTAGTTTTGATTTGCATTTCCCTGATGATGAGTGATATTGAGTATCCTCTCATTTGTCTATTGGCCATCTGTTTATCTTCTTTGAAGGAATGCTTGTTCGTATATTCTGCCCATTTTTAAAATGGATTATTTGCCTTTGGGGTGATAAGTTGTATTGGTGTTTTTACATAATTTGGATACTAACCCTTTATCAGATATGTCATTTGCAAATGCCTTCACCCATTTGGTAGGTTGACTGTTTCCTTAGCTGTGCAGAGACTTTTATTTTGATACAGTCTCAATAGTTGATTTTTGCCATGGTTTCCCTTGCCTCAGGAGACATACCTAGAAAAATGTTGCTATGGCTGATGTCCGGGACATTACTGCCTCTGCTCCCTTCTAGGATTTTTATGGTTTCATGTCTCACATTTAGGTCTTTAATCCATGTTAAATTTGTTTTTGTTTATGGTGTAAGAAAGCGTTCTAGTTTCATTCTTTTGCATGTAGTTGGCACACTTTCCTAAGAGCATTTGTTAAAGAGATTGTCTTTTTCCCATTGGATATTTTTTAACTTTTTGATGAACTTCCACACTGTTTCCCAAAGTGGCTGTACCAGCTTGCATTCCCACCAACAATGTAAGAGGGATCACCTTTCTCCACATCCTCTCCAAAATTTGTTGTTTCCTGCCTTGTCAATTTTTGCCATTCAAACTGGCGTAAGGAGGTATCTCAATGTGGTTTTCATTTGAAATTCCCTGATGGCTAATGATTTTGAACATTTTTTCATGTGTCTGTTAGCCATTTGTATGTCTTCATTGGAAAGTGTCTGTTCATATCTTCTGCCCATTTTTTTTATAATGATTTTTTATTATATTATGTTAGTCACCATACAGTACATCCCCGGTTTCCAATGTAAGGCTCGATGATTCATTAGTTGTGTATAACACCCAGTGCACCATGCAATACGTACCCTCCTTACTACCTATCACCGGTCTATCCCATTCCCCCAACCCCTTCCTCTCTGAGGCCCTCAGTTTGTTTCTCATAGTCCATAGTCTCTCATGTTTCATTCCCCCTTTTGATTACCCCCTTTCTTTATCCCTTTCTTCCCCTACCGATCATCCTAGTTCTTATGTTCCATAGATGAGAGAAATCGTATGATAATTGTCTTTCTCTGCTTGACTTATTTCACTTAGCATTATCTCCTCCAGTGCCGTCCATGTTGTAGCAAATGTTGAGAACTCGTTCTTTCTGATAGCTGAGTAATATTCCATTGTATATATGGACCACAACTTCTTAATCCAGTCATCTGTTGAAGGGCATCTCGGCTCCATCCACGATTTAGCTATTGTGGACATTGCTGCTATGAACATTGGGGTGCATATGGCCCTTCTATTTATTACGTCTGTATCTTTGCGGTAAAAACCCAGTAGTGCAATGGCTGGATCATAGGGTAGCTCAATTTTTAACTTTTTAAGGGACCTCCACACCGTTTTCCAGAGTGGTTGTACCAACTTGCATTCCCACCAACAATGTAGGAGGGATCCCCTGTCTCCACATCCTCTCCAACAATTGTTGTTTCTTGCCTTGTCTATTTTTGCCATTCTAACTGGCGTAAGGTGGTATCTCAGTGTGGTTTTGATTTGAATTTCCTTGATGGCTAATGATTTTGAACATTTTTTCATGTGTCTGTTAGCCATTTGTATGTCTTCATTGGAAAAGTGTCTGTTCATATCTTCTGCCCATTTTTTGATTTATTTGTTTCTCGTGTATTGAGTTTGAGAAGTTCTTTGTAGATCTTGGATACCAGTCGTTTATCTGTAGTGTCATTTGCAAATATCTTCTCCCATTCCGTGAGCTGCCTCTTAGTTTTTCTGACTGTTTCCTTGGCTGTGCAGAAACTTTTAATCTTGATGAAGTCCCATAAATTCATTTTATCTTTTGTTTCTCTTGCCTTTGGGGATGTCTCATGAAAAAGGTTGCTTTGGCTGATGTCGTAGAGGTTGCTGCCTATGTTCTCCCCTAGAATTTTGATGGATTCCTGGCTCACATTGAGGTCTTTCATCCATTTGGAGTTTATTTTTGTGTATGGTGTGAGAGAGTGGTCAAGTTTCATTCTTTTGCATGTAGCTGTCCAATTTTCCCAGCACCATTTATTGAAGAGACTGTCTTTTTCCCACCGGATGTTTTTTCCTGCTTTATCAAAGATTAGTTGCCCAAAGAGACAAGGGTCAATTTCTGGGCTCTCTATTCTGTTCCATTGGTCTATGTGTCTGTTTTTGTGCCAGTACCATGCTGTCTTTGTGATCACAGCTTTGTAGTACAGCTCGAAATCCGGCATTGTGATGCCCCCAGCTTTGTTTTTCCTTTTCAACAGTTCCTCGAAGATTCGGGGCCTTTTCTGTTATCATACAAATTTAAGGACTATTTGTTCCAATTCTTTGAAAAACGTCCTCGGTATTTTGATCAGGATAGCATTGAAAGTGTAGATTGCTCTGGGTAGCATGGACATTTTAACTATGTTAATTCTTCCGATCCATGAGCATGGAATATTTTTCCATCTTTTTGTGTCTTCCTCAATGTCTTTCAAGAGTGATTTATAGTTTCTAGAATATAGGTCCTTTATGTCTCTGGTTAAGTTAATTCCAAGGTAACGTATGGTTTTTGGTGCTATTGTAAATGGGATGGATTCCCTAATTTCTCTTTCTTCGGTCTCTGGTATTCGTGTACAGAAATGCAACTGATTTCTGAGCATTGATTTTGTATCCCGCCATGTTACTGAATTGCTCTATAACTTCTAATAGTTTGGGAGTGGCTTCTTTTGGGTTTTCCATATAGAGTATCATGTCATCGGCAAAGAGAGACATTTTGACTTCTTCTTTGCCGATTTGAATACCTTTGATCCCTTTTTGTCGTCTGATTGCTGTTGCAAGGACTTCTATTACTATGTTGAATAATAGGGGCGAGAGTGGGCATTCTTGTCGAGTTCCTGATCTTAAGGGAAAGGCTTCCAGCCTTTCCCCAATGAGAATAATATTTGCAGTACGCTTTTCATAGATGGCTTTTATGAGATTGAGAAATATACCTTCTATTCCTACACTCTGAAGGGTTTTAATCAGGAAAGGATGCTGTATTTTATCAAATGCTTTTTCGGCATCAATTGAGAGGATCATATGGTTCCTGAGTCTTTTCTTGTTGATATGATGTATCACGCTGATTGATTTGCGAATATTGAACCACGCTTGCATCTCAGGTATGAATCCCACTTGATCGTGATGGATAATCCTTTTAATGAACTGTTGGATTCTATTAGCAAGTATCTTGTTGAGGATTTTGGCGTCCATATTCATTAGGGAAATCGGTTTGTAATTCTCCTTTTTGAGGGGGTCTTTGCCTGGTTTGGGGATCAAGGTAATATTGGCCTCATAGAATGAGTTTGGTAGCTTTCCTTCTGTTTCTATTTTTTGAAATAGCTTTAGGAGAATAGGTATTATTTCTTCTTTGAATGTTTGGTAGAATTCCCCAGGAAAACCGTCCGGGCCCGGAGTTTTGTTATTTGGAAGGTTGTTTATCACTGACTCAATTTCTTCATAATTAATTGGCCTGTTTAAGAAATCAATTTCTTCCTGTTTCAATCTTGGTAGTTTATAGGTTTCCAGGAAGGATTCCATCTCTTCCAGATTGCTTAGTTTATTGGCATATAGCTGTTGATAAAAATTTCTAATAATCCTTCCAATTTCAATGGTGTTCGTCATGACCTCTCCTTTTTCATTCATAATTTTAATAATCTGGGTCCTTTCTCTTTTCTTTTGGATTAGTGTTGCCAGTGGTCTGTCAATTTTATTGATTCTCTCCAAGAACCAGCTTCTAGTCCTGTTGATCAGCTCTACTGTACTTTTGGTTTCTGCTTGATTGATTTAAGCTCTAATTTTGGTCAACTGCTTCCTCGTGTGTGGATTAGGCCTGTCTCTCTGTTGCTGTTCAAGCTTCTTGAGGTGAGAATATAAAAACTGCATTTTAGATTTTTCTATTCTTTTGAGTGAGGCTTGGATGGCTATGTATTTCCCCCTTAGGACTGCCTTTGCAGTATCCCATAGGTTTTGGACAGTTGTATTTTCATTCTCATTGGTCTCCATAAATTGTTTAATTTGATTTTTGATTTCCTGGTTTATCAAGTCATTCCTGAGCAGGATGTTTCTTAGTCTCCAACTGTTTGAGTTTCTTCCAAATTTTTCCTTGTGGTTGAGTTCCAATTTCAGAGTGTTGTGGTCTGAGAATATGCAGGGGATAATTTTGATCTTTTGGTATCGGTTGAGACCTGTTTTGTGTCCCAGAACATGGTCTATTCTTGAGAATGTTCCATGGGCATTAGAATAGAATGAGTATTCTTTGGTTCTGGGGTGTAGTGTTCTATATATATCTATGAGGTCCAACTCGTCGAATATGGCATTCAAAGCCTTTGATTCTTTGCTTAGTTTTTGCCAGGGTGTTCTGTCTATTTCTGAGAGTGGAATGTTGAGGTCCCCTACTATTAATGTATTTTTATTTATATGTCTCTTTATTCTGGTTAAGAGTTGGCTTGTGTATCTTGCTGCTCCCCTGTTGGGGGCATATATATTTATAATTGTCATATCCAGTTGTTGAATACATCCTTTAAGAATAATATAGTGCCCTTCTGCGTCTCTAACTATAGTCTGTAGTTTAAAATCCAATGTATCTGATATGAGAATTGCTACACCAGCTTTCCTTTGAGGTCCATTTGAGTGAAAGATGGTACTCCATCCCCTTACTCTCAGTCTGAATGCATCTTTGGGTTCGAAATGAGTCTCTTGTAGAAAGCAAATGGATGGGTCATTTCTTTTTATCCAATCTGCAACCCTGTGGTGCTTTATGGGAGAATTTAAGCCATTAACATTAAGGCTGAGTACTGAGAGATATGATTTTAATGATGCCATGTTGCCAGTAAAGTCTTTGTTTGTATTGGCTGTGACTTTCTGTTCTGTATCACTCTTGGGGCCTTTTTACTTTTATAGAACCCCCCGTAATATCTCCTGTAGGGCTGGTATCGTGGTTATGAAATTGGTTAGTGACTGGCGATTCTGAAATGTCTTTATTTCTCCATCAATTCTGAATGACAGCCTTGCTGGATATAGGATCCTTGGCTGCATGTTTTTCTCTGAAAGAGCTTTAAATATGCTCCCCCAACCCTTTCTCTCATACCAGGTCTGTGTAGACAGGTCTGACGTAATTCTGATGCCTGTGCCTTGGTACGTGAGAAATTTCTTTGCCCTAGCCGCTTTCAATACTGTATCCTTGGATCTAATATTCGCGAATTGCACTATGACGTGACGTGGCGTAGGTTTGTTGTGGTTGAGCTTGGGAGGGGTCCTCTCTGCCTCTTGGACAGGAATGTTTGTTTCCCTTGCTAGATTAGGGAAGTTTTCAGCTACAATTTGTTCAAATATCTCTTCTAGACCTCTGTTTTTCTCCACCCCTTCGGGGATGCCGATGATTCTAACACTGGATCGTTTCATTGAGTCAGTGATCTCCCATAACCTACATTCATTGGCGTGGATTTTTTTAAGACCATCTTCTATTTTCATTTTTTCCTCTATTAACCCATCCTCCAATTCACTAACCCTTTCCTCTGCTTCTGTGACCCTGGCCTTCAGAGCCTCTAGTTTTGCCTGCATTTGGCTCATAGAATTTTTAATTTCTGTCAGATTCGCTCTCATTTCTGTCCTTAGGGATTCTATATTCTCAGTAACCTTTTCGTTAATACTTTTTTCAATTCTACTCACCATTTTGACCATCGTTACTCTGAATTTCATTTCTGATAATTTGGTTATATCCATATCCATTATTTCTATGGCAGAGGCCACAGACTCACTGTCTTTTCTTTGCTGGGGGGGGGCTTCTCCTTCTTGTCATTCTGATGAGGAGAGGTTGCGGGGTTGTCCAGAGCCCAAATTATTGACTGGGTCCCAGGCCGTGCCCCTTGTTTTATAGGGATCTTAGGGATGTGGGCTTCTTCTTTAAAGATTTTATTTATTTATCTGAGAGAGAGAGAGACAGTCAGCAAGAACGGGAACAGAAGCAGGGGAGTGGGAGAGGAAGAAGCAGGCTCCCAGCGGAGGAGCCCGATGAGGGACACCTTTCCGGAATGCCGGGATCACGCCCTAAGCGGAAGACAGGCGCTCAATGACTGCACCACCCAGGTGCCCTGCGTTGTGGGCTTCCTGATTTTTCAGCCTGCCTTCTGTGTTCTGGGGGAGGGGCCTGCTACACCGAAACTCAGGCAACCCTGTTTGCGTAGAGTCTCCGTGTCCCCCGCGAGGGGGGATGGGGATGGGCACGCTGTGAGCCGGTATTTCCAGGCTTTTGTTCTCTGGAGGCTTTCCCTGGTGGTCTGCTATGCCTCTTCTGAGAGTCAGAGCAGCAGAAGCTGAATTGTCACAGAACAGAGGGATTGCGGCCCGTTCTCCACTGATGTTCCGGCCACTTTAACTCTGTTTCTGTTGGTGCTGCTCAACCAACAGCATCCCGGGATGTGCGCCCCACACCCGATGTCCCTGCCCTCACTTCCAGGGCCGGCGCGGCTCTGTCCTTTGTGTTTCTAATGCCGCCAGCCGCCCCGCGCGCTCCCGGATCTCCTGGTCTCAGTCTATGCCCGGTGACCACACCAGGATTCTGGTGTTCCGTGAGAAGCCTGGTGGCGAGTGCACCCGGTTCAGGGTCTCAGTCTGCTGTTTCGCGGGTGCCAACCGCGAGTCCACCCGCTCCCCAGTGCAGGTGGCCCGCCAGCCGCCAGCCGCCCCGCGCTCTCCGGGAGCCCCCGGTCTCAGTCTGGATCCTGTGAGCACACCGGGATTCTGGTGTTCCGCGAGATGCCTGGTGGTGCGCGCTCCCGGCTCACCGGTCTCAGTCCACTCTCTTGCGGGTGCCTTCCCTGAGTCCACCCGCTCCCCCGTGCAGGTGGCTGCCACTTCCCGGTGCCCGAATGCGGCGGCTCCCTCCCCCTTCCGTTTATCTTCCGATATCTGTGCGTGGTTTCAGGGCTCCCCTCTTCGTACCTCAATACTCAGCGCTGGAGATGTTCATTTGTAGAGATCCAGATGTATCTTCCTGCGTCTCAGGCTGATTCCATGGTTATTTAGGCTGGTCTGGTACCTATCCAGCTCGACTCAGGGGACCAGCTGAAAAAGGGGTCCCCTACTCCTCCGCCATCTTAACTCTGCCCTTCTTCTGCCCATTTTTTGATTTGATTATTTGTTTCCCGTGTATTGAGCTTGAGAAGTTCTTTGTAGATCTTGGATACCAGTCTTTTATCTGTAGTGACATTTGGAAATATCTTCTCCCATTCCATGGGCTGCCTCTTAGTTTATTTGACTGTTTCCTTGGCTGTGCAGAAGCTTTTGATCTTGATGAAGTCCCACAAGTTCATTTTTTCTTTTCTTTCTCTTGCCTTTGGAGATGTGTCATGAAAAAAGTTGCTGTTGCTGAGGTCAAAGAGGTTGCAGCCTATGTTCTTCTCTAGGATTTTGATGGATTCCTGTCTCACATCGAGGTCTTTCATCCATTTAGAGTTTATCTTTGTGTATGGTGTGAGAGAGTGGTCAAGTTTCATTCTTTTGCATGTAACTGTCTAATTTTCCCAGCACCGTTCATTGAAGAGACTTTTTTCCACTGGAGGTTTTTCCCTGTTTTCTCAAAGATTAGTTGCCCAAAGAGCTGAGGGTCCATTTCTGGGTTCTCTATTCTGTCTCATTGGTCTATGTGTCTGTTTTTGTGCCAGTACCATGCTGTCTTTGTGATCAAAGCTTTGTAGTCCAACTTGAAGTCCGGCAACGTGATGCCCCCAGCTTTGTTTTTCCTCTTCAACAATTCCTTGGCGATTCGGCACCTTTTCTGTTTCCACACAAATTTAAGGGCTGTTTGTTCCAGTTCTTTGAAGAATGTCATTGGTATTTTGATCAGAATGGCATTGAAAGTGTAGATTGCTTTGGGTAGCATAGACATTTTAACAAGAAAAGTGTCAAGAACCATATGATCCTCTCAACTGATGCAGAAAAAGCATTTGACAAAATACAGCATCCTTTCCTGATTAAAACCCTTCAGAGTGTAGGGATAGAGGGTACATTCCTCAATTTCATAAAAACCATCTATAAGCCTACAGCGAATATCGTTCTCAATGGGGAAAACCTGGAAGCCTTTCCCTTAAGATCAGGAACACGACAAGGATGCCCACTCTCGCCATTATTATTCAACATAGTACTAGAAGTCCTTGCAACAGCAATCAGACAACAAAAAGGGATAAAAGGTATTCAAATTGGCAAAGAAGACGCCAAACTGTCTCTCTTCGCAAATGACATGATATTCTATATGGAAAACCCAAAAGACTCCACCCCCGAAATACTAGAAGTTATAGAGCAACTCAGTAATGTGGTGGGATACAAAATCAATTCTCAGAAATCAGTTGCATTTCTATACACGAACAATGAGACTGAAGAAAGAGAAATTAGGGAATCCATTCCATTTACAATAGCACCAAAAATCATACGTTATCTCAGAATTAACTTAACCAGAGAGGTAAAGGATCTATATTCTAGAAACTACAAATCACTCTTGAAAGACACTGAGGAAGACACCAAAAGATGGAAAAATATTCCATGCTCATGGATTGGAAGAATAAACATAGTTAAAATGTCTATGCTACCCAGAGCAATCTACACTTTCTATGTAGTTCTCTTTCTTAGTGGCATCTTTGGTTTTGGAATCAAGATAATGCTGGCCTCATAGAATGATCTTGGAAGTTTTCCTTCTATTTCTATTTTTTGGAACAGTTTGAGAAAAATAGGTATTATGTCTTCTTTAAATGTTTAGTACAGGGACGCCTGGGTAGCTCAGTCAGTTAAATGTCTGCCTTCTGCTCAGGTCATGATCCCAGTGTCCTAGGATTGAGTCCTTCATCAGGCTCCTTCTCAATAGGGAGTCTGCTTCTCCCTCTGCCTGTCGCTCCCCTGCTTGTGCTCTCTCTCTCTGACAAATAAACAAACAAAATCTTAAAAAATAAATGTTTAGTAGAATTCTCCTGGGAAGCCATCTGGCCCTGGACTTGTTTATTGGGAGATTTCTGATCAGTGATTCAATTTCTTTGCTGGTTATCAGTCTGTTCAAGTTTTATATTTCTTCATTTTTCAGTTTTGGTAATTTATTGGTTTCTAGGAATTTATCCATTTCTTCCAGACTGCCCAGCTTATTGGTATATAATTGTTCATATATTCTCTTAAAATTGCATTTCTGTGGTGTTGGTTGTGATCTTTCTTCTCTCATTTGTGATTTTATTTATTTGGGTCTTTTTTTGATAAGTCTGGCTATGGGTTTTTAATTTTATTAATTTTTTTCAAAGAACCACGTCCTGCTTTCATTGATCTATTTTTTTTTTTTGTTTCTATGTCATTTATTTCTGCTCTCATCTTTATTGTTTCCGTTCGTCTGCTGGCTTTGGGCTTCCTTTGTTGTTCTTTTTCTGCTGAAAAATCCTCTGACAGGCTTATGGGTTTTTCTTTGTATGCAGCCTTCTTCTTTTCTCTTGCAACATTTAGAATTCTTTATTACTATTTTTTCCCATTTAATTACTATGTGTCATGGTGATGACCTACTTGCACTGAATTTGGAGGGGGGAAATCTTTGTACCTCCTGATTCTGGATCTCTCTTTCCTTCCCCAGATTTGGGAATTTTCCAGCTATTATTTCTTCAAATATATTTTCGGCCCCCCCTTCTCTTCTTCTGGGGTTCCTATAATGCAAATGTTATTATACTTGATGGAGTCACTGAGTTCGCTAAAGCCTATTCTCATTATGCAGCATTTGTTTGTCTTTCACATTTTCAGGACAAACAACCTAATTAAAAAGATAGTATATTACAAGCATGATACACCATGATTAAGAGGGATTTATCCCAATCCAATTCACTATATTAACATAGTAAAATGAAAAATCGTATGATCATTTCAATAGATACATGAGTGTTTGACAAAACACATATGATAAAAACCACCAGTAAACTAGGATTAGAAAGAAAACTCCCCAATATGATAAAGGCCAACCATGAAAAACCTAAAGCTAATATCATTCTCAATGGTGAAATATTGAATACTTGCCCATAAGATCAAGTACAGAACAAACGATGCCTGCTTTTACTATTTCACCAGTGCAATAAGACAAGAAAAGGAAAGAGAAGACATATAGATTGGATATGAAGAAATAAAAATTAATGTAGCATTGCATGTCAACTATTTGTAAAAAAATTTAAAAAAAAGAAAAACAAATAAAATGAAGAAATAAACGTCTTTGTTCAGAAATTATATGATTATATGTATATAAAATCCTAAGGAATCTACAAAAAATACTGTAAACAATTATTAAGTACAGTAATATGTCAGGATTCAACATCAACACACAAAAATCAATTGTATTTATCTTGTGTTTATCAACTGTATTTATCTATCACAGCAACAAACTATAGGAAACTGAAATAAAAATATTCTTTATAGTAGCAGCAAAAAACACACACCTAGAAATCAATTCTAAAAAAAATAAGGTCAAGATTTATACCATGAAAATTAGAAACAATGCTAGAAAAAATATAAAAACCATAGATAGTGTTCATAGAGCTGAAAGCCTAAAAATTTTCCCAAAATTGATCTACAGATTTAATTCTATCCTGATCAAAATTCTGGCAGTGTTTTTTTGCTTGCTTGTTTTTTGGCAGAACTTAGCAAGCTGACTTTTTCCCCTAGTTTTGCTGAGAAAAAAACGGACATACATCACTGTATAAATTTAAGGTGTACAGCATGATGGTTTGAATATATATGTTATGAAATGATGAAAAGGATATCATCCATCATCTCATATAGTTACAATAAAGAGAAGAGAAAGGGGTGCCTGGGTAGCTCAGTCGGTTAAGAGTCTGACTCTTGATCTCAGCTCAGGTCTTGATCTCAGGTTCATGTGTTCAAGCCCCACACCAGGCTCCACAGAGTGGAGCCTACTTAAAAAAAAAAAAAAAGAGAGAGAGAGAAAATTACTCCTTGTGATGAGATAGATTTATATAGAAATACAAATCAACTATAATAGCCAAAATTGTTTTGAAGAAGAATTAATTTGGAGCACTTATACTATCTGCTTTCAAGACTTGCTACGAAGCTACAGTAATCAAGACACTGTGAGAATTTTTTTTAACCTATGTATGGTGATAGATGTTAGCTAGACTTATTGTGATCATTTTTTGTGATCATTTTGCAATATATACAAATATCAAATCATTATGTTGTACAACTGAAACTAATACATTTTATGTCAATTATATCTCAATTTAAAAAAGCAATAAGAAATAACAGTATGGTATTTGTATATGAATACTCACATAGGTCACTGAAATACAATAATGTCCCTAAAAAAAAACCCCACGTATATGATTGATTTTTGACCAATGTGTCTAAGTAATTCAATGTAGGAGTTAAGTTTTTTCAATAAGCTGTGCTGGAACAACTAGATATCCATATGGAAACAAATTAACTGTGACCCTTATTTTGCACCATATATAAAAATTACCTGAAAAAAGGTCATAGACCTACATATAATAAACAAAACCACACAACTTCTATAAGAAACAGGAGAAAAAATCATTGTGACCTTGGGTTAGGCAAAGTTTTCTTAAATAACACCCAAAAAACATGAACCATTAAAAAAAACAGTGATAAACTGAATTTCAACAAAATTAAAAGTTTATGCTTTTCAAAGACACGGTTAAGAAAACGAAAGGCTTAGCCACAAACTGGGAGAAAATCTTTGCAATTCACATATCTGAACAACAACTTATAAACAAAAATCAAAAATCTCCCAAAACCAAACAATAAGAAAACAAACAACCTACTTAGAAGTGTGGAAAATACACGAACGGACATTTCACTAAAGATTTTATACAGATGGCAAGTAAGTGTATGAAAAAATGCTCAACATCATTAGCCATTAGGGAAATGCAAATTAAAATCACAAGGAAATGCTACTACATACCTATTAGAATGGCTAAAAAACAGACAAACGAAAAAACACCTACCATGAAACCTAGTAATCCCACAGATGGAAGCAACGTAGTAAACAACCCATATATCCTAGAATGCACTAGTGAATGTGTGGTATAGTCATACAATGGAATATTACTAATAAAAAAGAACCAACTACTGATACCTATAACAACAGGATGATATCAAAGGCATTCTGTTAAGTAAAAGAAGCTAAACACAAAGACTACTACTGTATGATTCCATTTATATGACACTGTAGAAAAAGTAAAATTATGGTGACAGAAAGCAGATCACTGTTTAGGAAGGGCCAGGAGTAGGAACAGGGATTGGCTACAAAGGGATAATAAGAAAAGTTAATGAAGTGGTAGAAATGTGCTGTATCTTGGTTATACGGTAGTTATACAACTGTAAACATTTGTTAAAGTTCATCAAATTATACAGTAAAAATTGGTGAATCTAACTGTATGTAAATTACATCTAAACAAAGCTGATAAAAATGACATTGAAGAACTGAATAATAAAAGCTTAAATAATCCAATTTTTTTAAAAAGGCAAACTAACATTTAAAAGAAATGATAATATACCATGATTAGGTAGGCTTTATTCTAGCAATACAATGTTCATTTAACATATAAAAATTACTCAGGACAAATTCACCACTTTAATAGATTAAAGGGTAAAAGCAGGTGATCATTTCAACAGATTAGTGGTACTTTTTGTCCCCCAGGGGACATTTGACAATGTCTGGAGACATTTTTGGTTGCCACAACTTAGTGGTTTTGAAGTACTGATGGCATTCAGTGGGTAGAGAACCTGAATGCTGTTAAACACACTAAAATGCACAGTGCAGGCTCCGACAAAGAACCACTATTCTATATTCAACTTTCCCAAACAACACTGTGTTTATATCTATACATATTGCTATAAGTTACATCTAGTCTGATGTTTGTTATTGTAACTACATACATCTAGTCTATTGCTCCTCCCAACACAATACCCCACAGTAAGCATCCTCTATTTGTTTTTTTTCATCCCCTGGTGGTAAATACTTAAGTTGCTTCTAATTGTACTCCACCACACACACCACCACCATGCAATTAACAGCCTTGCAAATGCTCCCTCATGAACCTCTGTAAGAATTTCCCTGGCATATATATGGAAACACTATGTCATACACATGTTTGGCTTTGATAAATACTGCCCAGGTGCTTTCTGAAATGGCTGAACCATTTTAAATACTGTGCAGAAAAAGTTAACTTATCAGGCCTGAGACTGCTATTCTTAGAAAGACATGCTTGGAAGGTTGGCTCTTGGCTGGTATCTTGGAACGTGGATCTCAGGAGGGTTCTCACCATTCCCTGACAAGAGTGGCTCACTGTGCCTACACAGTTTGTATACACAATGTGGCTTATGCTGAATAAGTGTTTCCCTTTGGGGAGTCTGGAACTTTGGTATATTCTAGGCAGAGCATGCCTACCTGATCAGTCTCCCATAAAAATCTTGGGTGCTGATTCCCTAATGGATTTCTCCGGTAGAAAACATTTCACATATGTTGTCACAACTCATTGCAAGGGGAACTGAGTGTATCCTATGTGACTCTACTGGGAGAGGTGTCTTGGAAGCTTCTCCATAGTTTCCTCCAGATTTTGTGCTATGTGCCTTTTCCTTCTGCTGATTTTGCTTTGTATCCTTTAGCTATAGTAAATCATAACCATAAGCATGACTATATGCTGATTCCTGTGAGTCTTTCTAGGAAATCACTGAACATAAGATAGGTCTTAGGGATAGTCCCCCAACAAACATATAGGGAATTTGCAAGATTTACTTCTAGTTGCACACTTTTCTGTGTTACTTGAATTTCATATCATGTGCACATATTACCTCTTTAAAAATAAATACTTCTTACAAAGGAGGAGAAGAATTGGCAGAACAACTAAGTCACCGGTGAATGAGACTCAAAAGATATTAGAGAACCACAGAAGTGTACAATGAAACCTTTTTTGTATTCTAGATGAGGAAGCCCAAAGAAGGGAAGGGAGTCACCCAAAATTACCTAGACAGTCATTACAGACATAGGACTCAAATTCTTGCTTTCCTGTTTCCTAGTGCTCCTTCCTCTAAGTCACATTGCCCCTTTTCCAATATTTATCACTTCCTCCACCTTATTGCTCTCTTCTAAATGTCTTGAAGAGGCCAACTTTCATGCTGACTATATTTCTCAGATTCCTGGATTTTCCATTCAGTGACTATGTTCAGAGTTTCTTCCAAAACAATGAGTCCCATAGAAACTGAACCCAACAGGTATAGAAAAAAGAAAATGAAGAAAATCCTACTGGTAGTTTTCTTGAAGGAGAGGAAAAAAGGAAGGGAATGGTGAAGAAAGAGTCCTAGGCCAAACCACAGTACCCTTCCTAAGTCCTCATACCCTTGCAAGGGGGTTACATCAGGGTTATAGGAATCTCTACCCCACCACAGACAAAGAAGCTGAGCAGGACCAGACAGTTGACACACTTCTTCAATTTTTTCCTATCCCCTCTCAAAACCCTTCCCAAGGGGAAAGATGCTTACGTGCTCCAGGAAGCAGGGTCCTATCTCACTGAGGTGGGGGTCATCATTGTTGTACTGTTTCTCCAGGTCTCTCACGAAGCCCATCTGAAACCTGTAGATGTCTTCAATGTTCCCAAAAATTACCTTCAGTTGCTCATCACTGAACATGTCCCTTCTCTTCCGGCATTGCTTCAGGTAGCCCTGCACACAAAGGAAAAGTCTAGGATGAGGATATTCCTGACTCCATCAGGGCTTTAACATTTATTAAGCGCTAAGAAGGTTCATTAATATTTTATGAAATAGGGAATAATCATTTATATTTTTCATATGAGGAAATTGAGATTGAAAGAAGGAAGTCACTCTACCAGTGAGTAATTAGGAAAGCTGGCTCAAAAGCAAAGTTCTTCAGAGTGCAGAATCCACAGTATAGAGCTTTCCCCACCATTCTTTATGACAAGGACCCCAAAAGTCATAGGGTCTTTTCTCAGAAACTGAGTAAGCACAAACATTTTTACTCGTTTTAGTAGTTATTGATTTACCTGGACCCATTAACATCTCAAAAGTCCTCATTTCTTATAGGACTAATCCAAAATGTATTAATAATATTGACAACAATTTGGAAACAGAGGCCAAGTGAGGAAAACTTTGAATTAACAAAGCCAAACCATTCCTTAAAGAAAATGTCTTAGTCATCTAAGAAAGCTGACCAGCAGAGGTCATTTGGATGAGCTTGGCCAACAAGTCCACAAGTGCCCAGGCATAGTGTCTTTAACACAGTAAGTGCTCACACATTCATGAATAAACAGTTGAATTAATACAGCTAGGCATTGATGGTAAGGGTAGATTCAGTGAAAGAGATTCTTGATCTGATAAGAGAGTACTAACATAACAGAACCAGACTCAAGGTACACCATAAGTCAGGGTAGAAGAGAAAGAAAGAAAGAAAAAACCATTTTCCATTCTGAACCAATTAGTGTAAACTTTTAAGGGTCACTGTGCTCATTAGAAATAATTAGCATATGAAAATGTTCCTGGTGAGACTATATTATGGTCATTTACTTTATTTTTAAACTTTTTTTTATTATGTTAAGTTGGTCACCATAGAGCACATCATTAGTTTTTGATGTAGTGTTCAATGAATGATTCATTAGTTGCCTATAACACCCAGTGCTCCTCACAACATGTGCCCTCCTTAATACCCATCACCTTTTTACCCCCTTCCTTCTGAAACCCTCAGTTTGTTTCCTGGAGCCCACAGTCTCTCATGGTTTGTCTCTCTCTCTGATTTCTCCCCCTTCAGTTTTCCCTCCCTTCCCCTATGGTCCTCCGTGCTATTCCTTATGCTTCACATATGAGTGAAACCATATAACAAATGTCTTTCTCTGATTTACTCATTTCACTTAGCATAATCCCCTCCAGTTTCATCCATGTTGATACAAATGGTGGGTATTCATCCTTTCTGATGGCTGAGTAATAATCCATTGTATATATGAACCACATCTTCTTTATTCATTCATCTGTTGAAGGGCATCTTGGCTCCTTCCACAATTTGGCTATTGTGGACATTGCTGCTATGAACATTGGGGTGCAGGTGCCCTTTCTTTTCACTACATCTGTATCTTTGGGGTAAATACCTAGTAGTGAAATTGCGGGGTTGTAGGGTAGCTCTATTTTTAACTTTTGAGGAACATCTACATTGTTTTCTGGGTCATTTACTTTCATCTAAAAGCTAAATGTGATTTTTGTAACACCTTAAAGTGTTGAGACCCTAATGAGGAATGTTGTAGTGACTAACAACTGTTTACACATCCACTTTGTCTCCTCTTAACACAGCTTCCAATGTAACCATTCATCTAGGCATTACCCAGGAAGATCATTACCAGCTTCAATGCCCTTTACCAACACCAAGCAAAATCTCACTTCTCACTCTCCAATTCAGCCATTAAATACTAAGTGTCTTTCAACAATTTGTAAATTAATAGTCTGTGCCTGTTTTGACATTTAACTAAAAGCTGCTGTTCTCTTTGACATTCTCAAGATGTCCTGCATTCATTCATATCCAATTCCTGACCAGGTAAAAGATGTCCTCTATTTCCAGAAAAACCTAAGTACTACTCCTTTTACTGAAGTAGCTCCAAAAATTCTGCCTCCCCAGAAAGCATTCCTTGACTAAAGGATAGAAGAATAAACTCCCTGCCAGAATGTAACTTCCAGGGTTTTCTTGCTTCTCTCTCCCTCCCCTATCTCTTTCTCTCACACTATCACCTTTGGAAGTATATTAACTATAGTGGAGAAAGGAAAGCAGTGAGCATATCATCTGGCAGGAACTTTTCCATCTCAACATTAGGTGAAGGGACAGAGATTTCCTCATCCCACTCCCAATATTCATCCCTAAGATAGGCCTGTGAGCACAGCTGGAAAAAAAAATGGTAACAACGTCACATCAGCATGTCATTTATGCATAAGTAGTAGGTATTGGTGAGTAACCACATTGGAAGATGTAAGAAGCCAGGCCGTATGGCTCATTCAACACCTGAGAAGCCAGTTCAGAAAATACTTAACAGTTTTGTTCACTACTCCCATTTGAAAGGTCTCAGGGACATAAAAAATTAGCATCACATCCCCAAAGTATAGCAGGGATGCTGGAGCTCAAAACCACTCTGGAATATAACAGAAATGAAAAAGAAGGGAAAAAGTGAGTTCTGGTAAAGAAAGAACTGATAAAGATGTCAGTGCAGCTTCTTAATTCCCTATATATGCTTTTATTGATTGCCATTATCAAGAACATCATTTTCTTTCTGTTAGATTATATGTGTTGTAGCAAGGGAATATTACTGTATATGAGGAGAAATGGAACTGCCCACAGGATGGGGGAACTCTAGACTGTTGTATCAACTGTTTTTCTTAAAAGCTAATGCTAGATATAAATATATTTTGGTGCATTTAGCTTGATGGAATATCATACAGCTATTAAATATGATTATTAGAAAGACTGTCTAAGTCTCTTCAACAAATGGTGTTGGGAAAATTGGACAGCCACATGCAGAAGAATGAAACTGGACCATTTTCTTATACCATACACAAAGATAAACTCAAAATGGATGAAAGACCTAAAGGTGAGACAGGAATCCATCAAAATCCTAGAGGAGAACACAGGCAGCAATCTTGGCTGCAACAAATTTTTGCTAGACACATTTTCAAAGACAAGGGAAAGAAAAGCAAAAATGAACTATTGGGACTTCATCAAGATAAAAAGCTTCTGTGCAGCAAAAGAAACAGTCAACAAAACTAAAAGGCAACCTAAAGAATGGGAGAAGATATTTGCAAATATCTTATCAGATAAAGGGCTAGTATCCAAAATCTATAAAGAACTTATCAAACTCAACACACAAAATAACAAAAAATCCAGTCAAGAAATGGGCAGAAGACACAAACAGACATGTCCTCAAAGAAGACATAGAAATGGCTAACAGACAAATGAAAAAATAGAAATCAAAAACACAATGAGATATGACTTTGCACCAGTCAGATGGCTAACAACTCAGGAAACAACAGATTTGGTGAGGATGCAGAGAAAGAGGAACCCTCTTGCACTGTTGGTGGGAATGCAAGCTGGTACAGCAACTCTGGAAAACAGTATGGAGGTTGCTCAAAAAGTTGAAACAGAGCTACCTTATGATTCAGCAATTGCACTACTAGGTATTTACCCAAAGGATATGAACATAGTGATTCAAATGGGCACATGCACACTGATATTTATACCTGATAGCAGCAATGTCCACAACAGCCAAAATATGGAAAGAGCTCAGACATCCGTTGACGGATGAATGGCAAAGAAGACGTGGTAGATATATACAATGGAATATTACTCAGCCATCAAAAAGAATGAAATCCTGACCTTTGAAGCAATGTGGGTGGAACTAGATGGTATTATGCTAAGCAAAATTAGTCAGAGAAAGAAAAATACCATATGATTTCACTCATGTGTAGAATTTAAGAAATACAACAGATGAACATAGGAGAAGGGAAGGAAAAATAAAATAAGATGAAAACAGAGAAAGACAAACCATAAGAGATTCTTAACTATAGGAAACAAACAGGGTTGCTGGAAGGGAGGTGGGATGGGTAACTAGGTGATGGGCATTAAGGAAGGCATTTGATGGAATGAGCACTGGGTGTTACATGCAACTGATGAATCTACTGAATTCTACCTCTGAAATTAATAATACACTATATGTTAATTAAATTAAATTGAATTTAAATAAAAATTTTAAAATAAGAAAGACTATCTAGAAAAGAGAGGGAAGATGGCACCAGAGTAGGAAGACCATAGGCTCCTCTTGTCCTATGTACACTAGATAATTTTCAAATCTCCCTAAATACCCAGACATCGACCTGAAGTCTCAGAAAACAAACTCCGCAACTAGGGAGAGGAGAAGTCACATCGAAGAAGGTACGAAGTGTGGATACATGGTTTAGGGAAAAACTGGACTGCGGGTGCTGTGGAGGGGAGGGACCAGTAGTTGCAGAGAAGGGTGAGAGAGAGTGGAATACACAGGTGAATGCAGAAAGTGAAATTTTCCCCAGGCCATTGGCTTGGAAAATAAAAGGGGCTGAATTTTGCAAGTTCTGCAACCACTGGGACATAAAGCCTGGAGTTTTAATGGTCAGTGGGCTTGGCCTGGAGAGCACTGCCCCGCTCCTGGACAGAAGGCAGGCAAAAAACAAACATGGCAGAAGGCATGGAAACGGTGATTTGAGGAATGCCTGGGGCACAGAGTGGGGAGATTATTTATTCTTCTTGGAGCTTCCTGAGAGGCAGCATTCACTGACACACCTCTCCAGAAACAAAGGAGCTAGCTGGCACCATTTCCCTGCTCTGCCCCTCAGCATAAACACAGAGCCACCTACAAGAAGCAGCACAGCTCTGACAATGGCTGCCTAAATTGCTTACATCAATTCACATACTCCTGCGCTCTGGCGAGACTGACTTTCTTAGTCAAACTTGCCTTAGTCCCAATGCAGCATGCCCCTCCCCCAGAAGACCAGGAGAAAACCCTGCCCATACCACAACTCTAAAGCCTGCAGTTTAAAAGGTCAGTAGACTTGGCTGGGATAGAGGCAGAAGAGCACTGCACTGTTCCTGGAGAGAAGGCAGCAAAAAACCCCAGAGGCAAACAGAATGGAAAGAACTATCTGAAAAAACACATGGGGCACACAGGAAAATTATTGGCTCTTCTCTGAGAAGAAGCATTCATGGAGACACCTCTCCAGGCACAAAGGAGATGACTGGCAACATTTTCCTCCCCCAACCCTCAGCATAAACACAGAGCCACGTGCTAGAAGGAGCCCAGTGCAGGGACTGGCTGTCTAACTTGCTTATACCAAGTCCCACATCCCTGTGCTCTGGCAGAATGGCCATTTTCAGTCAACTTTGCCTCAGTACCAGTGTGGCAGGCCACTCCCCCAAAAGACCAGCACAAACACCTGCCCACACCATGTTGCCCAACCAGACAGTTCTGCAAGTCCTCAATTCTCATGGAAGTAGTATCAGGTCTCATTTCACAAGGAGACCAGAGAACACCTAGTTAAAACTAGCCGTACTCATTTCGCTTAGCATTATCTCCCCCAGTCCCATCTATGTTGACAGAATATGGACTCTGGGAAACAAACAGAGGGCATTAGAGGGGAGAGCGGTTAGGGATAGGGATAGGCCGGTGATGGGTATTAAGGAGGGCACATATTGCATGGTGCACTGGGTGTTACACGCAAGTAATGAATCATGGAACTTTACATCTAAAACTTGGAATGCACTGTACGGTGACTAACATAACATAAAAAAATTATTATATATTTTTATATTTTTAAATATTTTTTATTATGTTATGTTAGTCACCATACAGTATATCACTGGATTTTGATGTAAAGTTCTATGATTCATTAGTTACATATAACACCCAGTGCACCATTAAATACGTGCCCTCCCCACCACCCATCACCAGCCTATCCCATTCTCCCACCCCCCTCCACTCTGAAGCCCTCAGTTTGTTTCTCAGAGTCCATACTCTCTCATACTTCATTCCCCTTCTGACTACCACCCTTTCTTTATCCCTTTCTTCTCCTACCGATCTTCTCAGTTCTTATGTTCCACAGATGAGAAAAACCATATGATAATTGTCTTTCTCTACTTGACTTATTTCACTTAGCATTATATCCTCCAGTACCGCCCATGTTGCAGCAAATGTTGAGAAATCGTTCCGTTTGATAGCTGAGTAATATTCCATTGTATATATGGACCACAACTTCTTAATCCAGTCATCTGTTGAAGGGCATCTTGGCTCCTTCCACGATTTAGCTATTGTGGACAATGCTGCTATGAACATTGGGGTGCATATGGCCCTTCTCTTCACTACGTCTGTATCTTTGGGGGTAAATAACCAGTAGTGCAATGGATGGATCAGAGGGTAGCTCAATTTTTAACTTTTTAAGGGACCTCCACACTGTTTTCCAGAGTGGCTGTACCAACTTGCATTCCCACCAACAATGTAGGAGGGATCCCCTTTCTTCACACCCTCTCCAACAATTGTTGTTTCTTGCCTTGTCAATTT
This sequence comes from Ursus arctos, assembly GCF_023065955.2. NCBI lineage: Eukaryota > Metazoa > Chordata > Mammalia > Carnivora > Ursidae > Ursus > Ursus arctos. The sequence continues at coordinate 48,840,741 of NC_079873.1, forward strand.
TTGCCATTCTAACTGGCATAAGGTGGTATCTCAGTGTGGTTTTGATTTGAATTTCCCTGATGGCTAATGATGTTGAACATTTTTTCATGTGTCTGTTAGCCATTTGTATGTCTTCATTGGAAAAGTGTCTGTTCATATCTGCTGCCCATTTTATGATTTGTTTATTTGTTTCTCGTGTATTGAGTTTGAGAAGTTCTTTGTAGATCTTGGATACCAGACTTTCATCTGTAGTATCATTTCCAATATATGCTCCCATTCCGTGGGCTGCCTCTTAGTTTTTCTGACTGTTTCCTTGGCTGTGCAGAAGCGTTTTATCTTGATGAAGTCCCACAAGTTCATTTTATCTTTTGTTTCTCTTGCCTTTGGAGATGCGTCATGAAAAAGGTTGCTTTGGCAGATGTCGTAGAGGTTGCTGCCTATGCTTTCCTCTAGGATTTTGATGGATTCCTGTCTCACACTGAGGTCTTTCATCCATTTAGTTTCTCTTTGTGTATGGTGTGAGAGAGTGGTCAAGTTTCATTCTTTTGCATGTAGCTGTCCAATGTCCCAGCACCATTTATTGAAGAGACTACCTTTTTCCACCGGATGTTTTTTCCTGCTTTATCAAAGATTAGTTGCCCAAAGAGCCAAGGGTCCATTTCTGGGTTCTCTATTCTGTTCCATAGGTCTATGTGTCTGTTTTTGTGCCAGTACCATGCTGTCTTTGTGATCACAGCTTTGTAGTACAGCACAAAATCTGGCATTGTGATGCCCCCACCTTTGTTTTTCCTTTTCAAAAGTTCCTGGAGATTCAGGGCCTTTTCTGGTTCCATACAAAATTAAGGACAATTTGTTCCAGTTCTTTGAAAAATGTCATTGGTGTTTTGATCGGGATAGCATTGAAAGTGTAGATTGCTCTGGGTAGCATGGACATTTTAACTATGTTAATTCTTCCGATCCATGAGCATGGAATATTTTTCGATCTTTTTGTGTCTTCCTCAATGTCTTTCAAGAGTAATTTATAGTTTCTAGAATATATGTCCTTTACGTCTCTGGTTAAGTTAATTCCAAGGAAACGTATGGTTTTTGGTGCTATTGTAAATGGGATGGATTCCCTAATTTCTCTTTCTTCAGTCTCATTATTCGTGTATAGAAATGCAACTGATTTCTGAGCATTGATTGTGTATCCCGCCACATTACTGAATTGCTCTATAACTTCTAATAGTTTGGGAGTGGATTCTTTTGGGTTTTCCATATAGAGTATCATGTCATCTGCGAGGAAAGACAGTTTGACTTCTTCTTTGCTGATTTGGATACCTTTTATCCCTTTTGGTTGTCCGATTGCGGTTGCAAGGACTTCTAGTACTATGTTGAATAATAGTCGTGAGAGTGGGCATCCTTGTCGTATTCCTGATCTTAAGGGAAGGGCTTCCAGCATTTCCCCACTGAGAATAATATTTGCAGTAGGCTTTTCATAGATGACTTTTATGAGATTGAGAAATATACCCTCTATCCCTACACTCTGAAGTGTTTTAATCAGGAAAGGATGCCGTATTTTGTCAAATGCTTTTTCTGCATCAATTGAGAGGATCATATGGTTCCTCAGTCTTTTCTTGTTGATAAAATCTATGACACTGATAGATTTGCGAATGTTGAACCATGCTTGCATCCCAGGGATAAATCCCACTTAGTCATGATGGATAATCCTTTTAATGTACTGTTGGATTCTATTAGCAAGGATCCTCTTGAGAATTTTGGCGTCCATATTCATTAGGGAAATCGGTCTGTAACTCTCCTTTTTGATGGGGTCTTTGCCTGGTTTGGGGATCAAGGTAATATTGGCCTCATAGAATGAGTTTGGTAGCTTTCCTTCTGTTGCTATTTTTTGAAATAGCTTTAGGAGAATAGGTATTATTTTTTCTTTGAATGTTTGGTAGTGTTCCCTGGGAAAACCATCAGGCCCTGGCGTTTTGTTTTTTGGAAGGTTTTTAATCACTGTTTCAATCTCTTCATAATTAATAGGCCTGTTTAAAAAATCAATTTCTTCCTGTTTCAGTCTTGGTAGTTTATAGGTTTCCAGGAAGTCCTACATCTCTTCCAGATTGCTTAATTTATTGGCATAATCCTTCTAATTTCATTGGTGTTGGTTATGACCTCTCCCTTTCCATTCATAATTTTATTACTTTGGGTCCTTTTTCTATTCTTTTGGATAAGTCTTGCCAGTGGTTTGTCAATGTTACTTATTCTTTCAAAGAACCAGCTTCTAGTTCTGTTCATCTGCTCTTCTGTGCTCCTGGTTTCTAATTCATTGATCTCTGTTCTAATCTTGATCAACTGCTTTCTCGTGCGTGGATTAGGCCTGTTCCTCCATTGCTGTTCCAGCTTGTTGAGGTGAGAATATAAAAACTGCATTTTAGATTTTTCTATTCTTTGGAGTGAGGCTTGGATGGCTATGTATTTCCCCCTTAGGACTGCCTTTGTAGTATCCCATATGTTTTGGACCGTTGTGTTTTCATTCCCATTGGTCTCCATAAATTGTTTAAATTGATTTTTGATTTCCTGGTTTATCATATCATTCTTGAGAAGGATGGTTCTTAGTCTCCAAGTGTTTGAGTTTCTTCCAAATTTTTCCTTGTGGTTGAGTTCCAATTTCAAAGCACTGTGGTCTGAGAATATGCAAGGAATATTTTCAGTCCTTTGGTGTCGGTTGAGACCTGTTTTATGAACCAGAACATGGTCTATTCTTGAGAATGATCCATGGGCATTAGAATAGAATGAGTATTCTTTGGTTCTGGGATGTAGTGTTCTATATATATCTATGAGGTCCAACTCGTCCAGTATGGCATTGAAAGCTCTTGTTTGTTTGTTGATTTTCTGCTTAGGTTATCCGTCTATTGCTGAGGGTGGACTGTTGAGTTCCCCTATTATTAACATATTTTTATCTCTATGTCTCTTTATTCTGGTTAAGAGTTGGCTTGTGTATCTTGCTGCTCCCCTGTTGGGGGCATATATATTTATAATTGTCATATCCACTTGTTGGATACATCCTTTAAGAATAATATAGTGCCCTTCTGTGTCTCTAACTATAGTCTTTAGTTTAAAATCCAATCAGTCTGATATGAGAATTTCTTTTGAGGTCCATTTGCATGAAAGATGGTATTCTATCCCTTTACTTTCAGTCTGGATGTATCTTTAGGTTCAAAATGAGTCTCTTATAGACAGCCAATGGATGGGTCATGTCTTTTTATCCAATGTGCAACCCTGTGACATTTTGGGGGAGCATTTAGGCCATTTACATTGAGACTGATTATTGAGAGATATGATTTTAATGATGCCATGTTACCTGTAAAGTCTTTGTTTCTATCGATTGTGACTTTCTGTTCTGTATCACTCTTGGGGCCTTTTTACTTTTATAGAACCCCCTTAATATCTCCTGTAGGGCTGGTTTCGTGTTTACAAAATTGGTCAATCACTGGCGATTCTCGAAGGTCTTTATCTCTCCATCAATTCTGAATGACAGCCTTGCTGGATAAAGGATCCTTGGATGCATGTTTTTCTCTGAAAGAGCTTTAAAAATGCCTCCCCCAACCCCTTCTCTCATTCCAGGTCTGTGTAAGCAGGTCTGATGTAATTCTGATACCTTTGCCTTGGTACGTGAGAAGTTTATTTTCCCTGGCTGCTTTCAATACTGTATCCTTGGATCTAATATTTGCGAATTGCACTATGACGTGACGTGGCGTAGGTTTGTCGTGGTTGAGCTTGGGAGGGGTCCTCTCTGCCTCCTGGAGACGAATGCTTGTTTCCTTTGCTAGACTAGGGAAGTTTTCAGCTACAATTTGTACAAACATCTCTTCTAGACCTCTGTTTTTCTCCACCCCCTCGGGGATGCTGATGATTCTGACATTGGAACGTTTCATCATGTCAGTAATCTCCCGTAACCTACATTCTTGAGATTGGATTTTTTTGAGCCAAGTTTCTGTTTTAGCTTTCTCTTCTACTAACCCATCCTCCAATTTGCGGATACATCTTCTGCCTCATTCACCCTGGTCGTCAGAGCATCTAGTTTTGACTGCATTTGATTCATAGAATTTTTAATTTCTGCCAGATTCGCTCTCATTTCCGCCCTTAGAGATTCTATATTCTCATTAACATTTTCGTTAATACTTTTTTCAAGTCTACACATCATCTTGACCATTGTTACTCTGAACTCCATTTCTGATAATTTGGTTATATCCATATCCATTAGTTCTGTGGCAGAGGCCACAGATTCATTGTATTTTCTTTGCTGGGGGAGATTTCTCTTTCTTGTCATTCTGATGAGGAGAGGTTGCGGGGTTGCCCAGAGCCCAAATTATTGACCAGGACCCAGGGAGTGTGCACTTATTTATAGGGACCTTAGGGATGTGGGCTTCTTGGTTTTTAAGCCTGCCTTCTGGGGGAGGGGCCTGCCACACAGATACCCTGTTTGGGTATAGTCTCCATGTCCCCTGCTAGGGGTGATGGGGATGGGCACACTGTGAGCCGGTATTTCCAGGCTTTTGTTCTCTGGCGGCTTTCCCTGGCGGTTGCTGTGCCTCTTCTGAGAGTCAGAGCAGCAGTAGCTGAATCTCAGCCTCTGTCTCGGAACAGAGGGATCTCAGACCGTTCTCCACTGGTGTTCTGGCCACTTTAACTCTTTTTCTGTTGGTGCTGCTCAACCCTGCAGCTTCCCGGGGTATGCGCCCCACACCCGGCATCCCAGCCCTCACTTCCAGGGCCGACACATCTCTGTCCTTTGTGTTTCTAACACTGCCAGCCACCAGCCGCCCCCATGTGGTCCCGAACTCTGTTTCAGTGTGGTTCACGAGCAGTCCAGAGCTCCAGTTTTCAGACTGTTCGCGCTTTCCCAGGCTCACTGTCTCAGTCTGCTCTCTCACTAGTGCTGGTCCGTGAGTCCGCCCGCTCCCCAGTGCAGGTGGCTACCACTTCCAGGTGCCCGAACGCGGCGGCTCCCTCTCCCTTCCCTTTATCTTCCGATATCTGTGTGTGGATTCACGGCTCCCGGCTTCGTACCTCAATACTCATCGCTGGAGATGTTCATTTGTAGAGATCCAGATGTATCTTCCTGCGTCTCATGCTGATTCCGTGGATGTTCAGGATGGTCTGGTACCTATTCCGCTCAACTCAGGGGACCAGCTGAAAAAGGGGACCCCTACTCCTCCACCATCTTAACTCCTCCTCCCAAAAATTATTATAAAAACAAAACAAAACAAAACAAAAAACTAGCCATACTCAGGCCAAGGACCAAACACTGCCACTACAGGCAAGGAGAGGCATTGCAAATGACTGGCCTGAAGGATAATACAGCCAAAACAGAACAGCAGAGGACACTAAGCACACACCAGAGACACTCCCTGAAGCACCAGGCCCTGAACACTACAGGATCTGTTCTTCATAAAGCCATTACATTCAAGAGCACGAAACATAAGCAGATTTTCTAACACAGAGAAGAAGGCAGAGAATTAGACAAAATGCCAAGTTGAAGGAATTTATCTCAAATGAAAAAACAGGAGAAGGCCACGGCCAGAGATCTAAGTGAAACAGATATAAAAAAAAAATGCCTGATGAAGAATTTAAAGCACCAATCATAAGGATACTCGCTGGGCTTGAGAAAAGAATGAACGACTTCAGGGAGGCACTTCCTACAGAGAAAAAAGATTTAGACAACAGTCAGTCAGAAATGAAGAATGCAATAACTGAGATTGGACATAAGCTTGATGCAATAAACACCAGGCTAGAAAAGCAGAAGAATAATTAGTGATACAGAAAACAAAATAATGGAAAATAATGAAGCTGAACAAAAGAGAGAAAGAAGAATTATGTTACTTGAGAAGACAGAGGGAACGCTGTGACACCATCAAACAGTATAGCATTCATATTATAGGAATTCCAGAAGAAGAGAAAAGAGAAAGGAGGTAGAAAATTTGAGAAGTAAGAGCTTAAAATGTACCTAATCTAGGGAAGGAAATAAACATCCAGATCAAGGAGGCACAGAGAACTCACATCAAAATCAACAAAAGCAGCCAGCACCAAGACATATTGTAATTAACCTGGCAAAACATAGTGATAAAGAAAAATTCTAAAAAGCATCAAGACAAAAGAACTCCTTATCTTACAAGGGAAGATCCATAAGGTTAGCTGCAGATTTCTCCACAGAAAATTGTCAAGTCAGAGAGGGGTGGCATGATATATTCCACAGGAGGAATTGGGGGGAAAAATGGCAGCCAAGAATACTCTATCCAGTAAGGTTATCATTCAGAATGAGAAATAAGAGTTTCTAAGACAAACAAAACTAAAGGAATTTGTGAACACTAAACCAGAACTGCAAGAAATATTAAAGGGGATTCATTGAGAGAGCCCAAAAGTAAAAAACACCAGAAAGAAACAGAGACAAACTACAGAAACAGTGACTTAAGTGGTAAGGAAAAATAAAGCAACTTCTTTCATGACACATATCCAAAGACAAGGAAAACAAAAGCAAAAATGAACTTTTGGGACTTCATCAAGATAAAAAGCTTCTGCACAGCAAAGGAAACAGTCAACAAAACAAAGAGGCAACCCACGAAATGGGAGAAGATATTTGCAAATGACACTACAGATAAAAGGCTGGTATCCAAGATCTATAAAGAACTTCTCAAACTCAACACCCAAAAAACAAATAATCAACTAAAAAAATGGGCAGAAGATACGAACAGACACTTTTTCAATGAAGACATATGAATGGCTAACAGACACATGAAAAATGTTCAAAATCATTCGCCATCAGGGAAATTCAAATCAAAACAACATTGAGATAGCACCTTACACCAGTTAGAATGGCAAAAATTGACAAGGCAAGAAACAACAAATGTTGGAGAAGATGAGGAGAAAGGGGAACCCTCATACACTGTTGGTGGGAATGCAAGTTGGTACAGCCACTTTGGAAAATAGTGTGGAGGTTCTTCAAAAAGTTAAAAATAGAGTTACCCTATGACCCAGCAATTGCACTACTGGGTATTTACCCCAAAGATACAGATGTAGTGAAAAGAAGAACCATATGCACCCCAATATTCATAGCTGCATTGTCCACAATAGCCAAATTGTGAAAGGAGCTGAGATGCTCTTCAACAGACGAATGGATTAAGAAGATGTGGTCTATATATACAATGGAATATTACTCAGCCATCAGAAAGAATGATTACCCAACATTTGCATCAACATGGATGGGACTGGAGGAGATTACGCTAAGTGAAATAAGTCAAGCAGAGAAAGACAATTATCATATGAGTTCACTCATTTGTGGAACATAAGCAATAGCAGGGAGATTGTTAGGGGAAGGTAGGGATAAATGAAGGGGGGTTAAACAGAGGGGAAAATGAACCATGAGAGACCATGGACTCCAGAAAACAAACTGAGGGTTTTGGGGGGGGGGGATGGGCTAGCCCGGTGAAGGGTATTAAGGAGGGCATGTATTGCACGCAGCACTGGGTGTTATACACAAACAGTGAGTCATGGAACACTACATTAAAAACTAATGATGTACTGTATGGTGACTAATACATCAATAATAAAAAATTTAAAGAGGTCATAAATGATAAAGTCTTTAAAAAAAGGAAAAAAAAATAAAAGACATATCACACACACACACACACACACACACACACACACACACACACACACGAAATAAAGGCTTTGAATGATATACTGGACCTGATGGACTTCACAGATATATACAGAATATTCCATCCTAAATCAGCAGAACATTCATTTTTCTCAAGTGCACTTGGAACTTTCTCCAGAAGAGATCACATACTGGGTCACAAATCAGGTCTCAGCTGATACCAAAACACAGATTATTCCGTGCATATTTTCAGACCACAATGCTTTGAATCTTGAACTCAATCACAAGAGGAAATTTTGAAGGAACTCAAACACTTGTAGATCAAAGAGCATCCTATTAACAATGAATGTATCAACCAGGAAATTAAAGAAGAATTTAAAAAATTATGGAAACTAATGAGAATGAAAACACATCCCTTCAAAACCTCTGGGATACAGAAAGGCATTCCTAAGACGAAAGTACATTGCAATACAAGGCTCTCTCAAAATTTAGAAAAATCTCAAACATAAGAAACAAACTGAGGGCTTCAGAAGGGAGGGGGTGGGGGAATGGGATAGGCTGGTAATGGGTAGTAAGGAGGGCACGTATTGCATGGTGCACTGGGTGTTGTACGCAACTAATGAATCATCGAACTTTACATCAAAAACCAGGGATGTACTGTATGGTGACTAACATAATATAATAAAAAAATATTTAAAAAAAAAGAGGGAAAATAAAAAAAAAGCTAAACTTACCCTTAAATGACCTGGAGAAAGAACAGTAAATAAAGTCTAAATCAAGCAGAAGAAGAGACATAATAAAGATTAGAGCAGAAATCAATGAAATAGAAACCAGAAGAACAGAACAGATCAATGAAACTAGAAGCTGGTTCTTTGGACGAATTAATAAAATCAATAAATCTGTGCCAGACTTATCCAAAAGAAAAGAGAAAGGACCAAAATTAATAAAATCATGAATGAAAGTGGGAGAGATCATGGCCAACACCAAGGAAATACAGTTTTAAGAACATTTTATCAGCAACTATATGCTAACAAATTAGGCAATCTGGAAGAAATGGATGCATTTCTGGAAACACATAAACTACTAAATTTATAAACACATAAACACATATAAACATATACAAACATTTAAAGAATAATTAATACGTGCTGTTCTGAAATTGTTTCAAAAAATAGAAATGGAAGGAAACTTCCAAACTCATTCTACAAGGCCAGCATTACCTTGATCCCAAAACCAAAGAACCTACCAAAAAGAGAATTACCTTGGAGTCAAGGTAATTGGTAAAGGACCAATATCCTTGAGGACCATGGATGCCAAAATTCTCACCAAGATACTAACTGGCTAATAGGATCCAACAGCACATTAAAATAATTATTCACTATGACCAAGTGGGATTTATTCCTGGTCTGCAAGGTTGGTTCAACATCCACAAAGCAATCAATGTGATACACGAAAGTAATAAAAGAAAGGATAAGAATCATATGATCCTCTAGGTAGATGCAGAAAAAGCACTCTTTCTTGATAAAAACTCTCCACCATCTAGGGAGAGGGAACATACCTCAATATCATAAAAGCCATCTAGGGAAAAAAAAAAAAACAGTGAATATCGTCCTGAACAGGGAAAAACTAAGAGCTTTCCCTTAAGGTCGGGAACATAACAGGGATGTCCACTCTCATCAATGTTGTTCAGCATAGTACTAGAAGTCCTAGCCTACACAATCAGACAACAAAAGGAAATAAAAGGCATCCAAATTGGCAAAGAAGTCAAACTCTCACTCCTTGCAGATGACATGATACTGTATATAGAAAACCCAAAAGACTCCACCAAAACTGTTACAACCGACATAGGAATTCAGCAAAGTTGCAGGATATAAATTCAATGCACAGAGGTCAGTTGAGTTTCTATACACTAAAAATGAAGCAGAAGAAAGAGAAATCAAGGAATTAATCCTATTTTCAATTGCACCAAAAACCATAATATACCTAGGAATAAACCTAACCAAAGAGGTAAAGGATGTCTATTCTGAAAGCTATACAGTACTTATGAATGAAATTGAGGAAGACACAAAGAAATGGAGAAACATTTTATGCTCACGGATTGGAAGAACAAATATTGTTAAAATGCCTGTGCTACCCAAAGAAATCTACACATTCAATGCAATCCCTATCAAAATATCATCAGCATTTTTCAGAGCTGGAACAAATAATCCTAAAATTTGTATGGATTCAGAAAAGTCCCCACATAACCAAGGTAATGTTGAAAAAGAAAATTGAAGATGGTGACATCACAATTCTGGATTTCAAGCTGCATTACAAAGCTGTAATCATCAAGACAGTATGGTACTGGCACAAAAATGGACACACAGGTCAAGGGAACAGAATAGAAAATACAGAAATGGACCCTTAACTGTATGGTCAACATATCTTTGACAAAGCAGGAAAGAATATCTAATGGAAAAGATAGTCTCTTCAACAAATGGCATTGGGAAAATTGGACAGCCACATGTGGAAGAATGAAACTGGACCACTTTCTTACACTGCACACAAAGGTAAACTCAAAATGGATGAAAGACCTAAATGTGAGACAGGAATTCATCAAAATTCTAGAGGAGAACACAGGCAGCAACCTCTTTGGCCTCGGCCACAGCAACTTCTTGCTAGACACATCTCCAAAGGCAAGGGAAAGAAAAGCAAAAATGAACTACTGGGACTTCATCAAGATAAAAAGCTTCTGCATAGCAAAGAAAAGTCAACAAAACTAAAAGACTATCTATGGAATGGGAGAAGATATATGTAAGTGACATAACAGATATCTATAAAGAACTTATCAAACTCAACACCGAAAAAACAAATAATCCAGTCAAGAAATGGGCAGAAGACATGAACACTTCTCCAAAGAAGACATACAAATGGCCAGGAGGCACATGAAAAAATGTTTAACATCCCTAGCCATCAGGGAAATACAAATCAAAACCACAATAAAATACCACCTTACACCACGTAGAATGGCTAAAATTAACAAACAGGGAACAACAAATGTTGGCATGGATGTGGAGAAAGGGGAACCCTCTTACACTGTTAGTGGGAATGAAAGCTGGGGCAGCCACTGTGGAAAACAGTGTGGAGCTTCCTCAACAAGTTAAAAATAGAGCTACCCTATGACCCAGCAATTGCACTACTGGGTATTTACCCCAAAGATACAGATGTAGTGAAAAGAAGGGGCACATGCACCCCAATGTTCATAGCAGCATTGTCCACAATAGCCAAACTGTGGAAGCAGACAAGATGCCCTTCAACAGACGAATGGGTAAAGAAGATGTGGTCCATATATACAATGGAATATTACTCAGCCATCAGAAAGAATGATTACCCAACATTTGCAGCAACATGGATGGATGTGGAGGGGATTATGCTAAGTGAAATAAGTCAAGCAGAGAACGACAATTATCATATGGTTTCACTCATATGTGGAACATAAGAAACAGCACAGAGGATCATAGGGGAAGGGAGGGAAAACTGAATAGGAAGAAATCAGAAAGGGATACAAACCATGAGAGATTCTTGACTTTGGGAAACAAGCTGAGAGTTGTGGAAAGGGAGGTGGGTGGGCAGATGGGGTAACTGGGTGATGGGTATTAAGGAGGGCACGTGTTGTGATGAGCACTGGGTGTTATACACAACTAATGAATCATCGAGCCTTACATCGAAAACCGGGGATGTACTGTATGGTGACTAACATAATATAATAAAAAATCATTATAAAAAGAAAAAAAAACTAATGATGTACTATATGTTTGCTAACTGAACATAATAATAATAATTTTTAAGAAAACTAATGCCAGTTTATGTTGGAGTTGAAAAAATAAACAGGTTGAGAGGACAGAATGAGAAAAGTAATAGGAAAATGTTACACCACTGCAGGAGAGCAGCTTTTAATTGTGAGCCCTGTTTTCAGAAGAGAATGATGAAAATAGTACAGTCAGAGGGCAGTAAGCAGGGTAGACAGGGGCCTGAAAAATAACACAGGGCAGAAGGAGCAAAAGGGGTCTGTGGCTGTAATGCCAAGCATGCTTCAAAATGCTGTCAGATGCTACCCCATGGAATGGTAGGAAAGAATAGGGTGATATGGCAGTAGTGTGAACTGACTGAACAGAGGCAGTATCTGAGAGCCTCACTTCTGCCTTCTAGGAGTAAAATAAGCATGGGTGAGAAGGCAGACCACAGACACAGAGTAGTTAAGAGTACCATGGGAGTTTATCAAATCAATCACAATTGGTATAAATTAGCCTGGCATTGCCATAGTAACAGTTAAGAAAGGTTGCCTATCTATTTCACTCTGTTCTTAAACCCACAAGAGTTGATCTAAAAGCCTCGATCTATTTTTTGTTTTCATATAACACCCTGTGCTCCATGCAATATGAATCATGGAATAGTACATCAAAAACTAAGGATGACTAACATAACATAAAAATCATTATAAAAAATAAAAAATAAAGGGCTCAATCTAGTGCATTGAGTTAAAATTATTGCCTTAATGTGGGATACAAACCATAGTCATTATGTCCAGGGAAGATTCCAAAGACTGCAGGGAAGTAAAATGGACCAAAGAACCTCTGGATTACCTAGGGTTTGGGAATTCCTTTAGGGAAAGGCCTGCACAAGTCTGGACCTCAGTGTCTCTATCTCTAAAATACATATATCAGAAAAGAGTTCCAGGGCCCCTTTCAGCTCTGACTTTACAGAGATTTCACATATTGTTTTGTGTGGAAGCCTGAGACTTGACAGGGGATTTAATCCCAGAGTTTAACAGTACCTGGAATATAGTTGCTGCTCAATAAATATATGTCGAATAACTGCAAAATGACTAGCTCTTTTCATGTTAATGACGATAAAAGCTAAATTAGAAGCAGAATGTTTATACTGTTGCTTTTTTTTCTTTTCCTTTTTTCCCTTTTTAGGCCAGGAATCCTTTCTTCAAATGAAATAAAACAATTAAAAAAAAAAAAGAGGAAAACAGGAAGAAGGTATTGCAACATGGAAAACTGACAAGGGATTAATACCTGGAATATACAAGGAAATACTGTAAATCAGCAAAAAAACAAAATATATAAGAAACTACAGAAGAATGGGCAAAGGATAGGAAGAGAGCCTGGGGTGTCCAGGTGATACCAGGTGAATAGATAGGGCATAGGGCAGCCAGAAACCCCTGGGATGGTGACTTCAAGCTGCTGAGCTGCCTTATCCCTATAACTTAGTATGCTATACAAATATTACCATTTTACAATGCGTTATTTACTATACATACACAGAGATGAAAAGACAATTGGGAAGCATCGGGATAGGTAATTCACAGAAAGGAAAACCCAAATGGGTAATTAGTTTGGAAACCCCAGGCTTAAGCATATCAAATGGAAATCACCTGAAGATATAGCATGATTAAACTCAATTAGACCTAAGGAAGAATTTCTTAAAGTTGAAGGGCATGAGACACTAATACAAATGACTGAGAAAAGCTAGTCCAGCTTCTCTGGAGGCACGTAAGAATAGAACTTATTTTGCAGGTATGGTATGACTGAGATTATCCTCCTTAAGAGAGGCATACTAGGCAACTTTATAAGGCATCTTTAGCTTTGCTTACCCTGTTGTCGCAGTTTCCCTGTTTATACTATAAGTTCTAAGGTTATAAGAGGTAATACCACCAAGTTTAAGGTGACCTAGAACTGAACCAAGGGTATTTTATCCCACTGTCTGAATTTAGAAAGAAAAAATGTCATCTTTTGCAAAGAACTCATTAAAAAAGATATTTTATCTTACTGGCCTCACTGAATGACTTTGATCAAAAATACTTTATTTCCTATTTTCTTATTTGTAAAATAAAGGTATTGTAACTTAGATGCTTGTAAAGCATTTTCTGTTCCCAGGAGTAAATATATTTGTAATATATATGATAGATATAATCTATAATATTATATTATAAAATCATAATATATGATATATATCCTATGTATTCATATATGCCACATATATTATAGACATATAGATTAAATAGAGTAAACATATGAAAATAAATATATCTGTATGTATGTGTATAGTTTTTAATAGATGGTGACTTTTTAATACTGAATATAGTGTTTTCAAAAGCACAAGATTAGGAAGAATTTAGAGGTCTCCCTTAATTTTCAGAAAGAGTACATACACCATATGAACACATCCATGCCTGATGTTAACACAGTTATGCTTGAGTAAGACGTACCTTCATGGGACCAAGAAGAAAACAGCAGAAAATGCAAAAGTAACCTGGATCACTACCACAGACAGCACTTACAGAGCAAATCTTCCAGTCTACTCATTTTAGAGTTGAGGAACAAGGCCCATGATGGAAAACATTCAGCTGAGATTCCTCAGCCAGTCAGTGACCAAGGTGGGTCCCGAAACTGGGACTCCCAATTCTGAGTCTGGTATTCTCTATGATAAACCATACATTACTTACACCTTTTGGTTTAGAGATGACACAATCCTGGGCTAAAATACTGTCGTCTGGTCCAGCTAGACACAGATTTCTCCATCCTTCTTTTGTTCTAGCTAAGCCCTCGGACACTGTGATGGCAGGATGGGACAAAGAGATTCTTCCCATTTAAACACTTAACTTCAGCACGAAGAATAATTGAGAAATATGGAACCAGCAGATCACCAACAAAAGCTTTACTTGGTTTGGCTGGATTGGGCAAGTTCTCAAAGTAGGGATACAGCACTCCCTGTTCTGGAAAGATGAATACTTCTATTGCTGTCTTGATCCTGTGCCCTATAAGAAGAGGCTAAGATGTATAGGAGTTGAGAACAGAAGATCCTTCTAAGACTAAAGGACTCTCACTGGGCCAGTGCCTGAAAGAACTTTGAGAAGGTCATTTTGTCTCTTAGAGATTCAAGTCTGTTAATCTAGAAAATAGGAATAACACTAATAACCTCCACCCTGTCTGAAAATGACATGGCATAAGATGTGAATATACTTTGCCAAAGTTAATACATGCATGTGAGCACTTGTATTTAATTCTAACTTTCAGCAATATTTACTGAGCATGCACTATGTGCCAGGAACTGTGCTAGGTATTGGGGATATATCAGTAAATTAACAGGTAAAATATCCTGCCCCTCATGCAATTTACATTCTAGTAGGAGAGAAGAACAATTAAGAAAACATATAAGCAAAACATATAATATGTCAGGTAGCAATAAGTGCAATAGAGGAAAATAAAGCAGAAAAGAGGGAGAGACAGTGCAATTACAATTTTAAATAGAAAGTTTAGGGAAGATCTCAAGGATAAGGGGTATCTGAGTAAAGACTTGAAGGAGATGAAGGTGGGAGCCATGAAGGTATCTGGGGCAGGAGTGCTCTAGGCAGAGAGGAAAGCCAGAACAAAGTCTGTGGAAGGGGGATACCGGACATTTTTTTAGGAATAGCGAGAGACAAGAGTTTCTGGAGTAGGGACAGAATATGGGAAAGGTGAAGGAGATGAAGTCATAGAGGTAAGAATAGGTTGATCACACAGGACTTTGTAAATAATAGTAGAACTTGGCGTTTACTCAAGGAGAGGTTGTCAGCCATCAGATGGTTTTGAGCAGAGGAGTGATATGACCCAATTAGATCTTGATAGCATCCCTTTGTTGTCAGGTAAAGAACAGACTGTACTTATATTACAGACCCTATGACATTAGAAGACAGCTACCACTTTATAACAGTACTCCTCAAACTTTAATATATGATATAAGTCAACTAGGAACCTTGTTAAAATGCAGAATTGTACTTGGTAGGTCTGGAGCAGAGCTAAAGATTCTGTATTTCTAACAAGCTCCCAGGTGATTCAGATGCCAATCTGGGGCAGAATACTTTGAGGGTAGAAGCTATGTCCAAGCCTGGCATGGAGCAGAACTCTATTATATATTTGCGGAATGAATGACATGTCAGTGGTTTGATGCCCAATACCACATAGCACATTTCAGATGGTAATTTTCAGCTATTTGTATGGAGGTAACGAATAGAAAAAGATAAAAGAGAGACATGGATGGTTGGGTGAATAGATGAAAAGGAAAGGAAAGGAAAACTACCTTTTTACAAATAACTATAATATTATGTTTACTTAGTTTTATCAGCAAACTTAAGAGTTTGGTGTAATGAAGCCCACTGGGCAAATTAGAAAAATCAAAGTCAGAGGAGTTAAGGGACAACTTCAAGGCCACAGGGTTCCTAAGTGACTAAGTTAGGATGTGAAAGCCAGCATTCCATGTCCCCACAGCCCTTGTTCCTTTCACTCTACTGCCTCATGGAGGGGGTAGTGGGGATAACCTTTAACCTTCCTGGAAGGGATGAAAAATTGAGTTGAGTGAAGAAAGTTAAAGCCCATAGCCCTTGGCCTTGATCTTTCTAGATCCACACTGTCCAATGTGGATGCCATTTAGTCATGTGTCTACTTAAATTAAAATTAAGTAAAATTTAAAATCTCATTTCTCAATCATACTAGCCACATCTCAACCACTCAATAGCCACAGAAGGCTGGCTAGTGGGTACCATTGGAGAATGCAGATGTATTTTATCACTGTAGAAAATTCTATTGGGTAACAATATTCTAAAGAAACAAGAACTTTAAAAAGTGTTAAAGCTGTACTATTGATTCCAGAGTGGGCCCTGACCTCACTCAATAATATTTAGGGGACAGAAAGTAGGACCTGGCCCCTCATCTGGAAAGAAGGGGATAAACATATTCAAAGTAGAGTTTTCCCTGGGTCAGGCAGAATGCTACTGTGTGTGTGTGTGTGTGTGTGTGTGTGTGTGTGTGTGTGTCAGAGAGAGAGAGAGAGAGAGAGAGAGAGAGAAAGAGAGAGAGACATCTTTTTTAAAACATTATTTCCTCCATTTCCCACTGGTAATCCCAAACTGTTTAGTAAAATGCCCTTTGAAAATGTCAACTTGTCTCATGAGCTCAAGAGAGTATGAGAAAAAGCGCTCTCATTCTTACTCAGGCTAGAAAGATGGAAGGGATAGAGTTAGGGAATGTGGAGCCACAGCTCCTGGGGAGCAAAGTGGCATGCTGAAGGACCTGAGACTTATCCACTCAGTTTTTATCTTCAATAGATTCCTTCCCCTAAGCTCTTTTCTGCTCAAACCCAAAACCAGTGTTCTTCAAGTTAAGGAAGAGGACCAATTTCAGTTGGTGAAGCACCAGTTTCACCAGGAATGCCTGTTAAACATAGAGATGCCTTGGTTTACCCCAGACTGAGATTTCACAACTTTGGAGAGGCAGAGGGGGCTGGAATCTGCATGTTCAACAATCCACTCCAGGAATTCTGATGCACATTCAAGTTTGTGAACCACTGAGTTGGACGGGAGATGTGTCTGTGCTTTAATGAACGAGGTCAGGCCTTTACATGGTGTGCCAACAACCAAATCAGAAGCCAAAAGGATAGGTGTAGAGATTCATGGAAGGGAAGATGGAGGGAGGAAAGCAGGTAAAGATAGAGAGAGAAGGAATATGAAGATGAAAGATGAAAGTTAGGCAGAAAAAGAGAAACTGATAGGGACTGAGAAGCTCCAAGGGAACTGTTTTACCCACTGAGCAGAATATAGGAGGCCAATCAAGCTGCTCTTTCCAATATCTTGGGACTGTCACAGGTACAACTCAGGAGAGTTGTTGGTTCTTCATGAAAATGCCCTCTACACCACCCTGGGTTCCCCCACATATACTATCATAGCTGGGCCTACCTCACAAATGTCCTTGAGGTGCTTGATGTAATGACGTTCGGTGCTCATGATCTCATTGATGACATTGGCTCGCATCTGGTCCCGGTTCTGTAGTGGCCGGCCCAGACAGAGGCAGTCTGAGTTGGGGTCCAGGTGCCCATTCTGCACATCACTGGGCCCTTCCTCCACCCCATCCTCCTGGTTCACCCAGAGCTGTGGAAGCAGGCAGAAGAATAATAATAGAGTAATTTCCTTCTTTGAAAAGTTTCTAGCCAAGTAAAAAAAGGATAAACTAAATCTTCAAGTATTCAGAGAACATTCAACCAGAGGCCCCTGTAAATTGAATTCCAGGCTTGGCTCTAGGGTGGCTTGCTGGCTTTATGTATGATTTTAATCCTCTCTAGGCCTCTGATGACCTATCTGTAAAATGGAGGATGCAGAAGGATAAAACTAAATCATCTCTGAGAGGGTTCTTGTCTAAGATTTCAGAGGAGAAAAGAGTTATGGCAGACAGAACTCATTTTTTTTCTAATTTGAGAGAGAGTGAGAGAGAGAGAGCACAGAGTGAGAGGGACAAACAGAGTCACCGCTGAGCAGGGAGCCTGATGTGGGGCTCGATCCCAGGACCTCAAGATCATGACCTGAGCTGAAGGCAGACGCTTAATTGACTGAGCCACCCAGGTGCCCCAAACAGAACTCATTTGTGCTTGAGCATATCTAGGTAGCACAGCTGGATTTAAAAAAAAAGAAAACAGACTAAGCTATATATCTCAGACATATGCCAAAGCTGGATCAAACACAACACCTATGAGCATGAAGACCAAATTTGGATACTGGAGTGGGGGCATCCTGAAAACAGGACCTTCGGTGTTAATTTACATCAAAAGATACACAAATAATAATTAAAATTTGACTATAAAGTCCCTTGGGTATGTAAAGATCTCTATATCTTCAATGTTGGAGCAGAGATGACAGAATGTCCCCACACCACATAACAACAACAGCTGATTGAGCGCTTACTATACAGCAATCACCATTCTAAGAGCTTTTAATGAACTGTATTACTCAGTCCTGCTAACCATGTACCATTATTACCTCTATTTCACAGAAAAGGAGACTGAGGCTCAGAAAAAATTAAGGAATTTGTCCCAAGTCACAGTTAGGAAAGCAGAAAAGCTGGGGTAGGAACCAGGTGGTCTGACTTCAAAGCCTGTGCTCTTAACCACTGTACTAGCACCTTTGCACCTCTGGTTCTAAGGAAAACAGGAAAAGAAT
Source organism: Ursus arctos (assembly GCF_023065955.2). Taxonomy (NCBI): domain Eukaryota; kingdom Metazoa; phylum Chordata; class Mammalia; order Carnivora; family Ursidae; genus Ursus; species Ursus arctos. The sequence continues at coordinate 48,859,367 of NC_079873.1, forward strand.
AGGGAAGGGTTTGGGCCAAGGTGAGCTGAGAATTATCAGAATCATCAGAAATGGATACAGTTGGTAAATGTTGAAACTATACATTCCAACATATGAAGGCAAAGGGATGCAGGAAAACCTCCTTTGGGGAGGCTGAGTGAGAAGTTTCTGGATTTGGGATGACAGCTTAAATCAGGGAAATGGATCATTTCACCCCAGTCCAAGGAAGGAGGAAGGCTAGGGGGTCAGGGAAAAAGGGAAGGGTGGAACCTTAGGAAGAGTGGTAAAATCTGCCAGGGGAATTAGCCAAAGAACTTGTCAGTTGTCTCAACAGCTTTAATCAACAATTCATCTTTCCCTTCCATACTCCCTGCCAGCGTTCTCCACTTTCTTGCCTCCAGAAGCTGAGATCAACAATTTAGATGCAACACTCTTTCTGCCACCAGAAAGGCCTGTTGGTGAGTGGCCTTAGGAGGACAGAGGCTTTGGGGTGGAGCTAGAGGAACAGTAGTTATTTCTCAACTCGGTGTATTCTCCCCACTCTTTTTGCCTCACAGAGGATGGGGGTATGGTTACCACCCAGCAAACCTAGAAATGTCACCAGCATATAGTCTACTTATTTGCCACAGGCCAAAGCAAGTAAGGCTCACTTCATTTTAATGCACTTTGCATACACAGCCAAATGTGCAAAAATGTATCTCCATTCAGAACCTATCATCCTCTACAAATGTTCTATTGGAAATTTCTTTCCATCTTTCAAATGTCAACTTTGTGTCTTCAATATGCTAACAGCTGCCCTTTAATACAGTCAACAGGCGATGATGAGGGATGATTAGTCAAGGAACAGATCTGTTCAAAAAGGTGATTCGAAGGCATTGAAGCAAGCACATCATATACATGATGTCATCTATGTGAAACAATAAAAGCCTCATCCTATAATAATCCATTATCTTTTCCCAGCTTTTCACAAAGTAAGCTAAGCTCTGCTATAAAAAGGGTACCATAGGCAGGCCTTTAAGAGATTTAAAATGAAACAAACATTTCTTTTCTTATCAGGAGTTTAAGGCAAGTCAATTCAAAATATTGACTTTTGGATGGCTGGAATGAGATGACTCTCTGCAACAGTTGCAGAGGGAAGAAGAACAGGATATCTGCAGAAGTGTGGTACAGACAGGCAATGTCTAGAGCCGGGCCAGTTGGAAGACTTTCCTGGAAGTCCTCTCAGAGTACTTGAAGACTATTTTCCTTAGCCTTTATTGAACTCTAAGCAAAGCTGGGTTAATGCAATTCAATTTAACAAAAATCTATTTTGGACCTATTCTTTGCCTCACGACTAACTATGAGAGACACAAGGATGAGCAAGACTACTAACTCCTCCCTCCCTCCTGCTTCAGCAGTTCCAGGGAGTGTTTTCCAAATCAGAGAATATCTCTGGTCTTCATCTTTTCCTATTTCATTCCCACTGTATTGGCCCCCACTCCCTAAGTGATTACCCTGGGTTATCTCCCAGCTCTAATCCCTCCCATATATCATTATCAGACCAATTTCCTTGAGTATCACTTTGATTGGCTAGTCTCACACTCCAAAATCCTCAATAGTTTCCTATTACCAAGTCCAAGTCTCTCACTGTAGAATTCAAACATTACCATAATTTGGCTTCAATTTGCATTTCCATCCTTAGCTTCTACCATGTCCTTCAGGAAAACTGGGCTTCTCCCAAACTGGCCTACTTTCTGTCCACAGATATTCCCAACTATGGTCTTTAATCCCACGCTTGATCATGTAAATAACAGAGTACAGAGGCTTTCAACCACTTCAGCAATAATGAACCAACATATCAACTTCCTGATGAAGAAACCTAGGCCCATAGAGGAGAAATAATGCCAGGGAATTGCCAACTTACCCAGATCCCCATTTTGATATGCTTTTCTATTTTATATGTATCTTCCTTTTTTCTTTCTTTCTGTTTTTCTTTTTTAATTATACAATAGATACAGGAATACATTTGCTTTGTGAAAAGTTAAAATAGAGAAAACGGAGAAGACTCAAATTATTAAAATCAGGAATACAGTAAATACTACTGCCAATCTAACAGAAGTTTAAAAAAAATGATTAACGGGAACACTATGAACAACTGTATGCCAAAAATTAGATAACCTAATGAAATAAATTCCTAAAATGATAAAAACTACATAAAATGACTGAAGAAGAAACAGAAAACCTGAACAGACCTATGATAAGTAAAGAGTAATTAAATATTTCTTGGGGCACCTGGGTGGCTCAGTTGGTTAAGAGTCTGCCTTCAGCTCAGGTCATGATCTCAGGGTCCTGGGATAGAGCCCTGTATCAGGTTCCCTGCTCAGCAGGAGCCTGCTTCTCCCTCTCCCTCTGCTGCTCCCCCTGCTTGTGCTCTCTCTCTCTCTCTCTCTCACTGTCAAATAAATAAATAAAATCTTAAAAAAAAACCTTCTTAAATGGGGAAGAAAAAACAACAGGACCAGATGGCATCACTAGTGGTCTACTGAATATTTAAAGAATAACATTAATCTTTCACAACCTTTCAAAAAACAGAAATGCAGAAATTCCCAACAAAATACTTGCAAACCAAATCCAGGAACATATATATTTTAAAAAGATCCACCTTACTGGATGGACTTCATACCAGGAATGAAAAGTTGGTTCAACATATGAAAATCAGTCAATGTAATACACCATATTAATGGAATAAAGGTTTGAAAAAATACATAGTCATCTCAATAGACACAGAAAAAAAACTTGGCAAAATCCAACACCTTTTCATGATAAAAAAAGAAAACACTCAACAAATTAGGAATAAAAAGGAACTTTCTCAAACAACTGATAGAAATTTATGGAACACCCATAATTAATGTACTTAATGGTGAAAGACTGAATGCTTTCATCCTACAATCAAGAAAAAACATCACTTCCATGCAACATGTGTACTGAGGGCTAGAGTGATTGGAGAAAAGAAAGCATTCAGATTAGAAAGAAAAATTAAAACTATTCATATATGACATGATCTTATATATATTTACCTAAGGAATCCACACACAAAAAAATCCTGTTATAACTAATAAATGAATTCAGCAATGTTGCAGGATACAAGATCAATATACAAAGTTCAACTTCTTCTGAAAATAAAATTAAGAAAACAAACTGAGGGCTTCAGAGGGGAGGGGCGTGAGGGAATGGGATAGGCTGGTGATGGGTAGTAAGGAGAGCACATATTGCATGGTGCACTGGGTGTTATACGCAACTAATGAGTCATCGAACTTTACAACAAAATAAAATAAAATAAAATTTAGCTTCAAAAAAAAAAGAAGACAATAGGAAACAACGATAAAAAAAGAAAAAAAAAGAAAATCCCATTTAAGTAGCATCAGAAAGAATAAAATCCTCAGGAATACATTTTACAAAAGAAGTGCAAGACTTGTACACTGAACACTGCAAAACATTGTTGAAAGAAAGTAAAGACCTAACTAAATAAAAAGATATCTCATGTTCATGGATCAGAAAATTTAGTATTGTTAAGATGGTAATATTATGCAAATTGATTCAGATTCAACACAATCCCTATCAAAACTCTCAGGTTGTTTCTTGGCAGAAATTGAAAAGCTGATTAAAATTTCATACAGAAATTCAAAAGACCCAGAAAAACCAAAATGATTTTGAAAAAGAACAAAGTTGGAGGACTCACACTTCCTGATTCCAAAACTTACTATAAGTCTTTAGTAACCAAGTGAGTTTACTGGCACAAAAACAGATATAAAGATCAATAAAATAGATGAGAGAACAGAAATATACCCAACATTTATGCTAAATGGATATTTTTCAAAGGTGTCAAAACAATTCAAAGGGTAGCATATAGTCATTTCAACAAATGGTGAGGGGGCAACTGATATCTACATGCAAAAGAATAAACTTGGACCCATACCTCACACTATATGTGAAAATTAACTTAAAATGGATTAAAGACCTAAATGTAAAAGCTAAAATTATAAAATACGTTAAAGAAAACACAGAAGCAAATATTTGTGACCTTGGATTAGGCAATATTTTCTTGCATATGACGCCTAAAACACAAGCAACCAAATGTGGAAAAAATAGACTTCATTAAAATTAAAAACTTCTGCTTTGCAAATGATAGCATCAAGAAAGTGAAATAATGCACAGACTGGAAGAAAATATTTGCATATACTATATCTGATAAGGATCTAGTATCCAGAATACACAGAACTCAACAATAAAAAGGAAAATAACCCACTTAAAAATAGGCATAGTTTCTGAACGTTTTTCCAAAGAAGATATATAAATGGCCAATAAACACATGTAAAGATGCTCAACACCATTAGCTATTAGGGAAATACAAATCAAAATCACGATAAGACTCACACTCAATAAGATGGCTATAATAAAAAATGGACAATAATGTGTTGATGAGGATATGAACACTCCTGGTAGGATTGTAAATTGGTACAACTACTGTGGAAAACATTTTGGCAGTTTCTCGAAAAGTTAAACGGACAGTTACCATATAATGGAACCCAGCAGTTCTGCTCCTAGGTATATAGTCGAGAACTGAAAATATATGTTCACACAAAAACTTGTATACAAATGTTCATATCAGCATTACTCATAATAGCCAAAATGTGAAAACAATCCAAAAGTTCAACTGATAAATTGATAAATCAAAATGTGGTATGTATGTGAACACACACACACATACACATAAACACAAAATGGAATACTATTTAGTAATATAAAGGAATAAAATACAATATGGATGAACCTCAGAAACAGCATGCTAAGTAAATGAAGCCAGATACACAAATAATCACATATTATACACCATTTATATGAAATGCCCCAGATAGAGAAATCCATAAAGACAGAAAACAGATTAGTGGTTTCCAGGGGCTAGGAGGAGGGGGAAATGGGGAGTTAGTAGTAATGGTTGCAGGGTTATTTTGGGGGAGTGAAGAAAATGTTCTGGAATAGATAGTGGTGATTGTCACACAGTGAATATACAATTGACCCTTGAACAACACAGATGTTAGAGGTGCCAACTCACCACACAGTCAAAAATCTGTGTATAACTTTTGACTTCAAAAATTTAACTATCAATAGCCTACTGTTGACCAGAATCCTTACCAATAACATAAACAGTTGATTAACACATATTCTGTATGTTATATGTATTATTTACTGTATTTTTACAATTAAGTGCTAGAGAAACAAATTAAGAAAATCATAAGGAAAATACACTTACAGTACTGTACTATATTTATCTTTAAAAACCCACATATAAGTGGACCCATACTATTTAAACCCATGTTGTTCAAGGGTCAACTGTACTAAAATCCACTTTAAAATGGTAAGTTTCTGGCACATATAATATATCTCTGTAAAAAATAAAAAGTTAAAATAGTCTAGATAAGGTGAAAGTTCCCCTTCAACCACTCCTCATCCTAGTTATTACCACCTTTCCTAAGGAAATCATGGTTATAAATTGATTTGTATAATCCTTGCTGACTTTTCTCCCATGCATTTATATACCTATACACATTCTCCAGTGAATTCATTGCTCCACATGTTAAACTCATGCTAATTCATCCCTTGGTACACAGTCTTCAACATCTTTAGTAGCCTCTCCCTGCAAATGGTTTAGTAGTTCCTAAAGGAGAGGTGCCATAACATCCAGTTCTCTCAGGTCCCGGCATGATGCCTTAGCACCTGTGAAAAGTTCAACAGGGGCCTAAGCAGTGTCACAGAATGCCAGCCTACCCCTGGCTCTAGCAGTGTGATGTTTCTGAGAAAAGAATGGGTAAGCAATATTGTCTAAATGTCACCTCAATATTTTCAAAGGTCAAATCTAGTCAGCCAGAGAGGAATAAAAAGTGAGCCATCCTCTGAGAAAGTAAAGGGTTACTTCCAGTCACATTAAGAGAATCTCAGAGTCGTCAAATCAGTTATAAAGGAAATGATAGGTCACCAAACCTATACCCCCCATCCCTTAATCCACACATAAACTCCCTTAATGACATCCACTGCCAGCAACTGTCTAGCCCTTCTGCTTGAACACAAACAGTAATGAGATTGCTATCTCCCAAGGCAGCCCTTTCCTTTTTCAGGTAACTCTAATTATGAGCAGGGCCCTCTAATGTGTCTCTGTTTTATGAAGGCACCAGCCAAAAACTCAGCAAAAGGGCAAAACATAGACAAGGGAATGGGATTGGAGGAAATGAACTCTTCCTATAACGTAGGTCACTGAAAGCCTTCTCTGCCACAACAGTTAAGCAATGGCAAAGTGGCTGCAAGGTGGATGTGGGGAACTGAAAGAAAACTGGTGTGATGTAGGCACAGCTCCCACTTCTTTCACACATATCCGCACCTCAGTTTTACAGCCTCAGTCCTAGCTTCCAGGAGAATCAGGTATGCTTAGGGATTCCTGAGCATGAATGCCAGGATGCATTTTACATTCCTATCTGGCACAAAGCCAAACAGCATGGCATGTATAATCAGGCACAGAAACCATTCTTTGACCCTCAAGGGAAAGATTTTTAATAACTGTCACTAATTACATGAAAGAGCATTATAATAAGGCAGTTAACATATTGTTTTCCTTTTCCAGCACAGACACAATGAGCAATGAGCTTCAACCATAGCATGAAATTTTGGTTATACAACTGAAAAAAAAAAAAAAGACAGGAAAGGAAAGGAAAGGAAAAGATAAAATAAAATACAAGATCTGTGTGGATGTCCTGTCTCAGTATTCATGGTTACCTATTAACATGTTAGAATGGGTCTAGACCACTGAATTATAGTCCTCCCTAACAAAGACCAGTAACATCAGTCAGGACACCCTTGCTGGTCATTTCAACACAACCTACCTTTACCCTTGTATCCTTCTAATGGCTGCCCTCCACCCTCTGTACAAGAAGACCTTTCCTCCTACTGTTTTCTATCATTCTTCTATTGTTCTTGGCTTCTCTGAAAGCCTAGTTCAAGAACAGTGCCTTCCCATTTCAAAACAGCCCTGCAAGGCAGACAAATATACCTTTATTAATCCTACATTCTAGAAGAGAAATCCAAGGCAGGCCGGACAGGGGCATAGATGTCTCACAGCGAACAAGAAGCAGTAAGGATTCAAGCAAAGTCTTGAGACTCAGGCCAAAATTAAGAAAGACAATCTATGACAGTGCTGAAGGGTTTAGTCTTCAGAACCTGGGTTCAAATCCTGGCTCTACAATTGCCTTGCTGAGTAATGTAGAATAAGTTACTTAATATCTCTGATCCTGTTTCTTCAGCTATAAAATATAGAGAATAATATTGATCTACTTCATGGGGGTTGTTGTGAAGATGAAATAAGGTAATACATATGAAACCCTTAGAATAGTTCCTGGCACAGAGTTAAATATTAGCTGTTATTATTATTATTATCCTCTAAGTTGACATCATCTGCCCTAGAACCACAAGGAAACATGGCATCTGGGAGAAACCGCTCTACCTAGCCAGGAAAGGGACTTAGGAGGTACTTTTGTAATTTTCTTCATAATTTTCACAAATCTCTCACATTCCAAATGCCATTTCCTTGACAAGCAGATTCTAAACAGCTCCCACTAAGGGAGACTTAATCTGTGTGGAGATGTTGACATCCTTTGCCTGTGACAAGGCTCACCCTAAACTGACAGCTCAAGCTGGAATGGGGCTGGGTACAGTGAAACACTTTGTAAGTGACATAATTCTTCTTAGTCAACAAACTAGATGCCTTGGCAAAGCTGGAAGATTTATAAAAGATTTATAAAAGTCAACAGGGTTTCTGTAAATTAGCAGATATCATCTAGGGAGAAATATGATTTTATAAAGATATCATTTATAACTATAAAATAATATATAACTCCTAAAAGTATAAGAAAATACGCATAAGCCCTTTGTGAAGAAAATAAATAACCTTTTATTTATTTATTTATTTGACAGAGAGAGAGAGAGCCAGCGAGAGAGGGAACACAAATAAGAGGAGTGGGAGAGGAAGAGGCAGGCTCCCAGCGGAGGAGCCTGATGTGGGGCTCGATCCCAGAACGCTGGGATCATGCCCTGAGCCGAAGGCAGACGCTTAACGACTGAGCCACCCAGGGGCCCCCCCAAATAACCTTTCTTGAGAGATATTAAAAGTGAAATAGAGAGTGAAATCATGCTTTTAGCTAGCCTCAATATTGCAAAAATGTCAATTATCCTTAACTTGATCTAGTGACTAAATTTATTCAAAACAAAATCTCAGTAGGGATTTTGGAACACTTAATAAGCTCATTCTAAAGTGTATACAAATAAGTAAAAAAAAAAAAAAAACCCAAAAACCAAGAAAGGCCAAGATATGCCTGAAGAAAAAATTAAGGTGGAGTGACTTACAAAGCTATAATAAAACTATAGTACTAAAGATAAGCCAATGGAACCAACTAGAAAGTACCAGAAATTCTAATATATATGAGAATGTGATTCATGAAAGATTATTGCAAATTATTGAGAAAATAAGAATATGTTTAATAATTGGAAGAACATAAAATCAGGTCCCTTTCTCACACCATATATAATAAATTACCAAGGGATTAAATACTTAAATAAAAGAGCAGAGCTATAAAACTTTCAAAAGACAACTTAGAAGAATAATTTTATGGCCTCAGAGAAAATTTCTTAAACAAGAAACAAAAAATATAACAAACAAGAAAGAAATTAATTTTGACCACTTTAAGAGGGAACTTCTCTCTAAAAAGTTATCATAAATAAAGTGAAAGACAAGCCAACTATTAGCTAGGAGAAGATGTTTGCACAAATGATTAGTCTTCAAAATGTATAGGTATTTAAAATGTATAAAGAAGGTATTTAAAAATGAAAGAATGACCAACAACACATTAGAAAAAAATGAGAAAAAATTGAGACACACTTAAGGAATAATGAATGATTAATAATCATATGAAAATATGCTCAATCTGTTCAGAAATATTAAAAATGTAAAGTAATACCACAACAAGATGGTATTTTACAGCCACCAGTTTGGCATGCATTAAAAACTTGACAACAATGGGCAGCCTGGGTGGCTCAGTCTGTTGAGTGTCTGACTCTTGATTTTGGCTCGGGTCATGATCTCAGGATCATGAGATTGAGCCCCATGTAGGGCTCTGTGCTCAGCAGGGAGTCTGCTTGAGATTCTCTTCCTCTCCCTCTGCCTCTCCTCTTCTCTCTCTCTCTCTCTCAGATAAATACATCTTTAAAAAATTGACAACAAAAGTGTTCAAAATGTGTGAGGTATGAGGAACTAGATGCCTCTTGTGGAAAGTTTATTTAAAGAAACAATGGCTGAAAACTTCCCAAATCTGGGGAAAGATATGGACATCCAGGTACATGAAGCTCAAAGTTTCCTAATCAGGTTCAATCCAAAGACTTCACTAAGAAACATGATAATAAAAATACAAAACAAAACCAAAAGCCAAAGCAAAACCAAAAACAAAAACATGGCCACTTGGGTAGCTCAATTGGTTAAGCATCTGCTTTCAGCTCAGATCATAATCTCAGGGTCCTAGGATCAAGCCCCACATTGGGCTCCCTGCTGAGTGGAGAGTCTGCTACTCCCTTTCCCCCTGTCCCTCCCCCTTGTTCATGCTAGCATTCTCTGTCTCAAATACATAAATAAAATCTTTTAAAAATGTCAAAAATTGAAGACAAAGGAGAATCTTGAAAGCACCAAAGAAAAGGAGCTTATCATATACAAAAGAACCCCCATAAGGCTATCAGTGGATTTCTCAGCAGAAACCTTGCAGACCAGGAGAGTGGGATGCTTTATTCAAATTACTGAAAGAAAAATACTGCCAACTAAAAATACTTTACCCTGCAAAGCCATCAAAAACAATTGAAAGAGATAAAGACATTCCCAGATAAGTAAAAGCTGAAGTTCACCACTGCTAGAACTGTCTTACAAGGAATGCTAAAGGTAATTCTTCAAGCTGAAAAGAAAGGATGCTGACTAGTAACACAAAATTGTATCAAAGTATAAAACTCTCTCATAAAGGTAAATATATAGCCAAACTAAGAATACTCTAATACTGTAATATGGTGGTATGTAAATCATTTAATTCTAGTATAAAGACTAAATGGCAAATTATAAATAACTATAGCTACAATATTTTGTTAATGGATACACAATATAAAAAGATGTAAGGAAGTATTGAATCATTATATTGTATACCTGAACTAATATTGCACTGTATGTTAATTAACTGGAATTTAAATAAAAACATAAAAAAAGAAAGATGTAAGGAATGGCATCAAAAACATAAAACGTGTGGAGGGTAAAAGTGTTGAGATTTTGTATTTGGACAAACTCAAGTTGTTATCAGCTGAAAGTAGACTGTTAAAAACTCTTAAGATGTTTTGTGTTAGCCTCATGGTAACAATAGAATAGAAACCTATAGTAAATACACAAATGATAAAAAGGAATCAAAGCATACCAGTATGGGAAATCATCAAATCATAAAGAAAGAGATCAAGAAAAGAAGAAACAAAGAGTCAACAAAATGCCCAGAAAACAATGAATAAAATTACAAGCATAAGTACCTATTTACCAATAATTACTTTAAGTGGAAATTGATTAAAATCTCTAATCAATAGACACAGAATGACTGGATAAAATATAAGACCCAACTATATGCTGCCTATGAGATTGACTTCAGCTTTAAGTATACATTTAAGCTTCTTAAATTCTAGATATGAGTGAAATCATATGGCTTTTGTCTTCTTCTGACTATTTCACTCAGCATTATATCCTCCAAGTCAATTCATGTTGTTACAAATGGCAATATTTCATTATTTTTTTGTAGCTGAGTAATATTCCATTGTATATGTATATATCTTCTTTATCCATCTAACCATGGACACCTGGGTTGCTTCCATATTTTGGCTATTGTAAATAATGCTGCAATAAACATAGCAGTTCACATATCTTTGTGAATTAGTGTTTTCATTTTCTTTGGGTAAATATGGAGTAGTGGAATTACTGAGTCATATGGTAATTTCATTTTTAATTTTTTAAGAACTTCCATACTGTTTTCCACAATGGCTGCACCAATTTGTATTCCCACCAACACTGTACAGGGTTCCTTTCCACATCCTTGCCAATACTTGTTATTTCTTGTGTTGTTGATTTTAGCCATTCTAACCAGTGTAAAGTGATATCTCATTGTGGTTTTAATTTGCATTTCTCTAATGATTAGAGATGTAGAACATCTTTTCATGTGCCTGTGGCCAACAGTATGTCTTCTTTGGAAAAATGTCTATTCAGGAATTTAAGAAACAATACAAATGAACAAACAAAGAAAAAAAAGACAAACAAAAATAGACTCTTGAACACACAGAATGAACTGGTGATTGCCAGAGGGGAGGTGGGTGTGTTATCTAGGAAATAGCGGAGATTAAGAATACACATTATTATTATTATTATTATTATTATTATTATGAGAGAGGAGAGCACGCACATGCATACACACCCATGTGTGAGAGCAGGGGTGGGGGAGGGGCAGAGGGAGAGAGAGAATCTTAAATGCTAGGCATGGAGCCTGACACTGGGCTTGATCTCAGGACCCTGAGATCATGACCTGAGCTAAAACCAAGAATTGGATACTTAATCAAGAGTTGGCCTGAGGCACCAAGTCACCCCAAGAATACACTTAACTTGATGAACACTTATAACAATATAGAATTTTTGAATCATTATATTGTATACCTGAAACTAATATAACACTGCATGTTAATTATACTTGAATTTAAAAAGTAAAAGAAGAAAAGGATACACACTGGCTGAAAGTAAAGCAATGGAAAAAGATATACCATGAAAACGGAAACTAAAAGAGATTAGGGGTAGCTATACCTATATCAGAAAAAAAATGATTAGAAGTCAAAAACTATAATAAGAGACAAGTAATTATATAATCATAAAGGGGTCAATATATCCAGAGGAATAGCAATAGTAAATACATGTGCACCCAACACTGGAGCACCTAAATATATAAAGCAAATATTAACAGACCTGAAGGGAGAAATAGCACTACAGTAATAGTAGGGGACTTCAGTATCTCCCTTTCAACAATTTATAGATCATCCAAGAGAAAATCAATAAGGAAACACTGGATCTAAACTACACTTTAGACCAGATGTATCTAACAGACATACACAGAAGATTCCATCCAACAGCAACAGTATACACATTCTCCTTAAGTGCTCATGGAACACTTTCCAGGATAGACCATGTGTTGTTAGGCCATAAAACAAGTCTTAACCAATTTAAGAAGACTGAAATCATATCAAGTGTCATTTCTAACAACAATGAAAATCAAAACAACAATGAAATATCACCTCATACCTGTTAGGATAGCTAATCAAAAAGTCAAAAGATAACAAGTGTTAGTGAGGATGTGGAGAAAAGTGAACCTTGTGAACTATGGGTAGGAATGTAAATTGGTATAGTCATTACGGAAAACAGTTTGGAGGTACCTCAAAAAATTAAAAGTAGAACTATTATATAATCCAGCAATTCCACTGTGGGTACATATCCAAAACATATAAAATCACTATTTCAAAGAGAATTCTACACTCCCATGTTCACTACAACTTTTATATGTGTGTGTGTGTGTGTGTGTGTGTATATATATATATATATATATATATATATATATATATATATATATATATATGGCTCGGGTCATATGTTAATTATACTTGAATTTAAAAAGTAAAAGAAGAAAAAATATATATATATACACATACACACAATGAAATACTATTTGGTCTTTAAAAAAAGGAAATAGTCATTTGCAACAACGTGGTTAAACCTGGAGGATATTTATATATGGAATCTAAAAAAAAAGTGAAGAGGGAGTCCTGGCTCTGAGGGGGCAGGACGGGGTCTAAGAGATGGCTCTACCTTAATTCAGACTCCTGCACCCGGCAAAGCCAAGGAGAGAGGGGGAGAAGGAAAGGGGATTGTGTTTTGTATGTGTGTGTGTGTATGTGCATATGTGTGCCCGTGTCTACAGGTAGTAACAGTGGCAGTGGCGGCAGTGGTAGCAGCAGTGGCGGGGACTGGAGCAGGGGATGATCTAGATGCAGCCACCTTCCCACCTATGATTATGGAGGCAATTGCTCACTTAGCTGGCAGATCTGAACCCTCAGGAGATCTCATCCTCTCCATTTCTACGTGTCTTAGGTGTCTTCCAGTAGCAAAGTAAGAGGTATTTTCTCAGTTAATACTCAGGTTATCAACTGGCAAATGATTGAGGAGGAGAATATTCATCTGGATATTCTCATTATGTTTATCACTGGTGAAACTCAGTCATAGTTCCTTTTATAGTTACTCAGCCAGAAATGGTGAGAATTAAGTATTGAGACCTGGGAAAGGAATGATGGTGGAGGAGTAGGGAACCCGATTTCAACCAGTAGCCTGAATTTAGGTGGATACCTACCAAAGCATTCTGAACGCCCACAAAATCAGCCTGAGATGTAAGAACATATATATCTGGATCTCTACAAACAGAATATATCCGGCCTCAAGGTAGGAAGCCTGGAGCCGTGAATCTGCCAGGATATATTGGAAGATAAACAGAAGGGGGATAGTGGGATAGGCTGGTGATGGGTAGTAAGGAGGGCACGTATTGCATGGTGCACTGGGTGTTATACGCAACTAATGAATCATCCAACTTTACATAAAAAACCAGGGATGTACTGTATGGTGAATAACATAATATAATAAAAATATTATTATGAAAAATAAAAAAAAGAAGGGGGAGGGAGCTGACATAAGCTGGTGCCAGGAAGGTGAAATAACATTGAAGCACAAAAGCAGCTGGTGCTGGGGACTGGGCACAACCTTGCAGACCAGTAGTGGCGAGGAAAGGACTTTAGTCCAGCCCCGTGACAGGATCCAGGAGCTGCAAGTGGCACAGGTGAACCAGGGGTGGCTTGTGATTTGTTTTTGTTTTTTTCTTAATTTATTTAATTTTTATTTATTTATTCTTTTTTTTTAATTTTTATTTTGTTATATTAGTCACCATACAGTACATCTCCAGTTTTTGATGCAATGTTCCATGATTCATTATTTGCATATAACACCCAGTGCACCAAGCAATATGTGCCCTCCTTAATACCCATCACTGGCCTATCCCAATCCCCCACCTTCCTCCCCTCTGAAGCCCTCAGTTTGTTTCCCAGAGTCCACAGTCTTGCGGTTTTAGAAGCAAAAACGGCAGAGATGGGACTGGCCCTGGGTTCCACCTTTGGGAGTGCTCCTGTGGGGTGCACAAGTAGAGAGGCTGTGGTTTTTAGCAACGCAGACAGCAACAGAGACCATGTAGTCCTAGAGCGTTCAGGGAAGAAGACTGATTTCTCTGTTCTGAGACAGAGGTTTGGCTATGGTCACTTCTACTCTGACTCTAGGAAGAGACACAGAAAGCCGCCAGGGAAAGCCACCAGAGAACAAAAGCCCCCAAAACCAGATTTCACTAAGCCCACTCTACCCCCCCTCAAGGCAAGGGGCAGGGCAACTCTGCCCAAGCATGGTTCCTGAGTAACAGTGCAACAGGCCCCTTCCCCCGAAGACAGGCTGGAACAAGACGATGACAACCCTATGGTCCTTATAAAAAAGGTACATCTAGCTTGGGTCATGGTTAATACTTTGGACTCTCCACATTCCCTCAACCACCCCCCAACAGAATTACTAAGAGGAAGAACCCCCAACAAAGAAAAGGAATTACTAAGAGGAAGAACCCCCAACAAAGAAAAGAAAAGAATCAGAGACTGTGGCCTCTGCCACAGATCTAACGGATATGGATGCTAAGCAAGATGTCACAAACAGACATCAGAGTAGCAATTACAAAGTCGATATCTAGGCTGCAGAAAAATATTAGTGACAATATAGATTCTCTAAGGGCAGAAATGAGATCTAATCAGGCCAGAATTAAAAATGCTATGAATGAAATGCAGTCTAAACGAGATAGTCTGAATGCCAGGGTAAACGAGGCAGAAGAACAAACTAGTGAGCGAGAAGATAAGATGATAGGAAAGAAGGAAATGGAGGAGACCTGGGAAAAACAGATTAAAGCCCAAGAGACCAGAATGAGAAAAACTAACGATGTTATGAAACGTTCCAATGTCAGAATTATTGGGACCCCTGAGTAGAAGGAGAGAGAGGGTAGAAGGAGAGAGAGGAGTCTAGAAGATATATTTGAGCAAATCGTAGCTGAGAACACCCCTAATCTGGTGAAGGAAACAAGCATTTGTGTCCAAGAGGCAGAGAGGACAGCTCTCAAGATCAATGAGAACAGACCAACGCCCCAACATATAATAGTACAATCTGCAAATCTTAGATCCAAGGCAACAATCTTGAAAGTGGCTAGGGGGAAGAAATTTCTTATGAGGGAGGAACATCAGAATAATGTCAGACATGTCCACAGAGGCCTGGCATGACAGAAAGGGCCGGCAAGCCATATTCAGGGTAATAAATGAGAAGAACATGCAGCCAGGGATACTTTATCCAGCAAGGCTGTCATTCAGAATGGATGGAGAGACAAGGAGCTTCCAAGACCGGAAGAAACTAAAATAATATGTGACCGCCAAGGCAGCCCAGCAAGAAATATTAAAGGCGGTTCTATAAAAGAATAAAGACCCCAAAAGTAATATAGAGCAGAAATTTACAGAAACAATCTATAGAAACAAGGACTTCACAGGCAACATGATGGCAATAAAATCATATTTTTCGATAATCACCTTCAACATGAATGTCCTAAATGGTCCCATGAAACAGCACAGGGTTGCAGATTGGATTAAAAGATATGACCCATCCATATGCTGTCTACAAGAGACTCATTTTGAACCTAAAGATACATCCAGACTGAAAGTGAAGGGATGGAAAACAATTTTTCATGCCAACGGACCTCAAAAGAAAGCTGGGGTAGCAAATCTCATATCAGACAAATTAGATTTTAAGCTAAAGACTGTAGTAAGAGATACAGAAGGACACTAAATCATTCTTAAAGGGTCTACCCAACAAGAATATCTAACAATTATAAATATCTATGCCCCCCAACATGGGAGAAGCCAACTGCATAAGCCAACTGTTAAACAAAATAAATAAACATATTGATAATAATACTTTAATAGTAGGAGACCTCAACAATCCACTCTCAGCAATACACAGATCAGCTAAGCAGAGAATCAACAAAGAAAAAAGAGCTTTGAATGACACCCTGGACCAGATGGACTTCATCGGTATATACAGAACATTCCACCCCAAAACAACAGAATACTCATTCTTCTCGAATGCAAATGAAACATTCTCCAGAACAGACCACATACTGGGTCACAAATCAGGTCTCAACTGATACCAAAAGACGGACATTATTCCCTGCATATTCTCAGACCACAATGCTTTGAAACTGGAACTCAATCAGAAGAAAAAATTTGAAGGAATTCAAACACTTGGAAGCTAAAGACCATCCTGCTTAACAATGTCTGGGTCAACCAGGAAATTGAAGAAGAACTTAAACTATTCATGGACACCAATGAGAAGGAAAACACATCAGTACAAAACCTATGGGATACTTAAAGGTGGTCCTATGGGGTAAATACATAGCCATCCAAGCCTCACTCTAAAAATTGAAAAATCCCAAATAAACAAGCTCACCTTATACCTTAAGGAACTGGAGAAAGAACAACAAATAAAACCTAAACGAAGTAGGACAAGAGAAATAATAGACATTAGAGCAGAGATCAATGAATTAGAAACCAGAAATGTAGGGGCGCCTGGGTGGTGCAGTCGTTAAGCGTCTGCCTTCGGCTCAGGGCATGATCCCAGCGTTCTGGGATCGAGCCCCACATCAGGCTCATCTGCTAGGAGCCTGCTTCTTCCTCTCCCACTCCCCCTGCTTGTGTTCCCTCTCTCGCTGGCTGTCTCTCTCTGTCAAATAAATAAATAAAATCTTAAAAAAAAAGAAACCAGAAATGTAGTAAGTAGTGCAGATTTACGAAACTATAAACTGGTTCTTTGAAAGAATTAATAAGATCGATAAACCACTGGTCAGACTTATCCAAAAGAAAAGAGAAAGGACTCAAATTAATAAAATTATGAATGAAAGATGAGAGATCACTACTAACACTAAGGAAATAGAGATAATTATTAGAACTTATTACCAGCAGCTATATTCCAACAAACTAGGTAATCTGGAATAAAGAGATGCATTCCCGGACACTTACAAACTAACAAGACTAAAACAGGAAGAAATAGAGAATCTGAACAGATGAATAAAAGGCAAGGAAATTGAAATAGTAATCAAAAATCTCCCAAAAAACAAGAGTCCAGGGCCAGATGACCTCCCAGGGGAATTCTTTCAAATATTTAAAGAAGAAACCATACGTATTCTTCTAAAGCTGTTTCAAAAAATAGAAATGGAGAAACTGTGGACTCTGGGAAACAAACTGAGGGCTTCAGAGGGGAGGGGAGTGGGGGAATGGGATAAGCTGGTGATGGGTATTAAGGAGGGCACATATTGCATGGTGCACTGGGTGTTATATGCAAGTAATGAATCATGGAACTTTACATCAAAAACTAGGGACGTACTGTATGGTGACTAACATAATATAACAAAAATATTATAAAAAAAATAGAAATGGAAGGAAAACTTCCAAACTCATTCTATGAGGCCAGCACTACCCTGATCCCCAAACCAAAGACCCCAGGGAAAAGGATTATTACAGACTAATATCCCTGATGAAGATGGATGACAAAATATTCAACAAGATCCTAGCCAAAAGGATCCAACAGTACATTAAAAGGATTATTCACCATGACGAGGTGGGGTTTATTCCTGGGATGCAAGGGTGGTACATCATTCGAAAATCAAGCAACGTGATAGATGACATTAACAAAAGAAGACACAAGAACCATATAATCCTCTCAATTGATGAAGAAAAAGCATTTGACAAAATAAAGCATCCTTTCCTGATTAAAACTCTTCAAAATATAGGGATAGAGGGAACCTACCTCAATATCATAAAAGCCATCTATGAAAAAGCCCACAGCGAATATCATTCTCAATGGGGAAAAGCTGAGAGCATTTCCCTTAAGATCAGGAATACGACAAGGATGCCCACTCATGCCATTGCTGTTCAACGTAGTACTAGAAGTCCTAGCATCAACAATCAAACAACAAAGAGAAACAAAGGTATTCAAATTGGCAAAGAAGAAGTCAAACTCTCTCTCTTCACAGATAACACGATGCTTTATGTGGAAAACCCAAAAGAATCCACCCCCACATTACGAGAACTCATACAGCAATTCAGTAATGTGGCAGGATAGAAAATCAATGTACAGAAATCAGTTGCTTTTCTATACACTAACAATGTAACGGTAGAAAGAGAAATTAGGGAATCAATTCCATTTACAATAGCACCAAAAACCATAAGATACCTAGGAATAAACCTAAAAAAGAGGTAAATGATCTATACTCTAGAAACTACAGAACACTTATGAAAGAAATTGAAGAAGACACAAAAAGATGGAAAAACTTTCCATGCTCATCTATTGTAAGAATAAACATCGTTCAAATGTCTGTGCTGCCCAGGGCAATCTATACTTTCAATGCCATCCTGATCAAAATAGTAATGGCATTTTTCAAAGAGCTGGAAGAAACAATCTTAAAATTTGTATGGAACCAGAAAAGACCCCAAATAGCCAAGGAAACGTTGATAAAGAAAAACAAACTGGGGGCATCACATTGCCTGGGTTCAAGCTATATTACAAAGCTGTGATCACCAAGACAGCATGGTACTGGCACAAAAACAGACAAATAGATCAATGGCCCAGATATGGACCCTCAACCCTATGGTCAACTAATCTTCAACAAAGCTGGAGAAGATATCCAATGGAATAATGACAGTCTTGGGGCACCTGGGTGGCTCAGTTGGTTAAGTGTCTGCCTTTGGCTCAGGTCATGATCCCAGGGTCCTGGGATTGAGCCCTACATTGGCTCCCTGCTCAGCGGGGAGGCTGTTTCTCCATTTTCCTTTGCCTGCTGCTCCCGCTGCTTGTCCCCTCTCTCTCTCTATCTGTTATAAAATATTTTAAAAAATGAAAACAGTCTCTTCAATAAATGGTGCTGGGAAAATTGAACAGCTATATACAAAAGAATGAAACTCGACCACTGTCTTACACCATACACAAAGACAATCTCTAAATGGATGAAAGACCTCAATGTGAGACAGGAATCCATCAGAATCCTAGAGAACATAGGCAGTAACTTCTTCGCCATCGGACACAGCACCTTCTTTCAAGACATATCCCCAAAGGCAAGGGGAACAAAAGCAAAAATGGACGTTTGGGACTTGATCAAGACAAAAAGCTTCTGCACAGCAAAGGAAACAATCAACACAACAAAGAGGCAATCCATGGAATGGGAAAAGATATTTGCAAATGACATTACAGATAAAGGGCTGGTTTCCAAGATCTATAAAGAACTTCTCAAACTCAACACCCAAAAAACAAATAATCAAATAAAAAAATGGGCAGAGAAGACTTGAACAGACAATTCTCCAAAGAAGACATAGAATGACTAGCAGACACATGAAAAAATGTTCAACATCATTAGCCATCAGGGAAATTAAAATCAAAACCACATTGAAACACCACCTTACAGCAGTTAGAATGGCCACAATTAACAAGGTAAGAAACAACAAGTGTTGCTGAGGATGTGGAGAAAGGGGAACCCTCTTACACTATTGGTGGGAATGCAAGTTGGCACAGCCACTTTGGAAAACAGTGTGGAGGTTCCTCAAAAAGTTAAAAATAGAGCTACCATGTGACCCTGCAATTGCACTCCTGGGTATTTGCCCCAAAGATACAGATGTAGTGAAATGGGGCACATGCACCCCAATATTCATAGCAGCAATGTCCAAAATAGCCAAACTGTGGGAGAGCCGAGATGCCCTTCAACAGATGAATGGATCAGGAAGATGTGGTCCATATATACAATGGGATATTACTCAGCCATCAGAAAAGATGAACACCCACCATTTGCATCAACATGGATGGAAGGGGAGGGCATTATGCTAAGTGAAATAAGTCAAGCAGGGAAAGACAATTATCATATGGTTTACTTATATGTGGAACATAAGGAATAGCATGGAGAACATTAGGAGAAGGAAGGGAAAAATGAAGGGGGGATAATCAGATGGAGAGATGAATCATGAAAGACTATGGACTTTGGGAAACAAACTGAGGGTTTCAGAGTGGAGGGGGTGGGGGATGGGTTTGCCTGGTGATATTGATCAAAGGGTACTAACTTTTAGTTAATAAGACAAATAAATTCTGGTGATCTAGTGTATCGCATTTTGACTATAGGTAATAATATTGTGTACTTGAAATGTGCTGAGACTAGAACTCAAGTGTTCTCCCCATAAAAAGTAACAATAGTCAACCATAGGAAGTGATTAATATGTTAAATAGTTCGATTGTGGTAATAATTTCACAATTATACATATACAAAACATCATATTGTACACCTTAAATACATACGATTTTATTGGGCAACATAAATTAATTTTATATGTTGAAAAAATATTTCAAGTCAAATTAAACACCCTTAAGTGTTCCAAATACTTTCAATAGTATACATATTCAATATGTACGTATTCAAATATCAATTCAAATCTATATTTAATAATATAATTGTTACAAGAAACACACTAGATACCTCTGAAACAAACTGTGCCCCATATTACACCTAAGTCTCTTCCCTTAAAGTGGTTTTCATGGGCACTTGCCTGCTTAGACCTTGATACAATTCAGGTTTATATTAGTCAAATAGCCACAAAAATAATACTTGGGCCAAATTAAATCAAATTACCCAGGATTTACTTCACAAATATTGTGTGTAGGATATTGTGGTCTTGGCGGGGGGTGGCAGCAAACAAACAACATGTGTAGATGTGTATATACTAATTGACTGCCAAGAGCTTTAAAAGTTTATCTGCATTTCCTTTATTTGCATTTTGTGTGGGCTAAAAGAAAGAGAAGGCTTCTAGTTAAGCTATCAAGACATGGAAATAAAAAAGCCCAACCCTCTCTGATATATAGCTCCAGTAACACTATGACTGTTGGTAGAAGCCAGAGCAGTAGTACACCATTCAATTGCATATTCAGCAGACTTATTAGTTGCAACACTATTTGTATGAGTTTCGTAAGCCTGGCAGTATCAGCCAGTTCAGGATTCTCTGTAGCCCCTGTCCTCATACAAGTGACTGAATGGGGAACAGAAGCTTTTACTAGTCAAATGGCCTCCATCTAGCCACATACATATTGGAATAGCAGAAAGCAGAAGCTGAGGAATAGGATAAAGTTGTTTAGGGTGCTGAGTTTTATAAATTCTTTATAGATTTTTGATACTAACCCTCTGTCAGACATGTCATTTGCATAATCCAGTTAAGAAATGGGTAGAAGACAAGATTAGACATTTTTCCAAAGACATTTAGATGGCCAACAGACACATGAGAAAATGCTCAACATCACTGATAATCAGGGAAATGGAAATCAAAACTACAATGAGTTATTACTTCATACCTGTCAGAGTGGTCAAAATCAATAACACAAGAGAAAACAGGTGTTGGCGAGGATGAGAAGAAAGGGGAACCCTCTAGTACTGTTGGTGTGAATGCAAGCTGGTGCAGCCACTCTGGAGAACAGTGCGGTGGGTACTCAAAAAGCTAAAAAGAGAATTACTCTATGATCCAACGATTGCGTTACTAGGTATTTTCCCAAAGGATACAAAAATAAACATTCAAAGTGATAAATGCACCCTGATGTTTATAGCAGCATTTTCAACAATAGCCAAACTATGGAAAGATCTCAAATGCCCATCAACTGATGAATGGATAAAGAAGATGTGATATAGGGGCACCTGGGTGGCTCAGTTGGTTGTGTCTGCCTTTGGCTCTGGTCATGATCTTGGGGTCCTGGGATCGAGCCCCGCATCAGGCTTCCTGCTTGGCAGGGAGTGTGCTTCTCCCTCTCCCTCTGCTTGCTGCTCCCCTGTTCATGATCCCTCTCTCTCTCTCAAATAAATAAAATCTTTAAAAAAGATGTGATATATATGTATTTAATGGGATACATATATGTGATTCATATATATATATATATATATATATATATATAATGGGATATTACTCAGCCATCAAAAATAATGAAATCTTGCCATTTGCAACAACATGAATGGAGCTACAGTGTATTATGCTAAGCAAAATAAGTCAATCAGAGACCAATACCATATGATTTCACTCATAAGTGGAATTTAAGAAACAAATGGATGACCATATGCAAGGAGGAAAAAGAGAGAGGGAAAAAATCATGAGAGACTTATAACTATAGAGAAGAAACTGGGGGTTGATGGAGGGAGGTGGGTAAGGGATGGAATAGATAGATGATGGGTATTAAGGAAGGTACTTGTTATGATGAGCACTGGGTGTTATATGAAAATGATGGATCACTGAACTCTACTCCTGAAACCAATACTGAACTGTATGTCAACTAACTAGAACTTGTATTATTAAATTTTAAAATTTAAAAATTAATTAATTTTAAAAAATAGGTCATTACAAATATCTTCTCCCATTCTGTAGGTTGCCTTTAGTTTTGTTGATTCTTTCCTTTGCTGCACAGATAAAATTTATTTTGATTAAATCCCAATGGTTTATTTTTGCTTTTGTTTCCCTTGTCTCAGAATACATATGTAGAAAGAAGTTACTCTGGGTGATGTCAAAGATGACCCTGCCTGTATTTTCCTCTAGATCTTTTATGGTTTCATGCCTCACACTTAGGTTTTTAACCCATTTTGAATTCATTTCTTGTGTATGGTGTAAGAAAGTGGTCCAGTTTCATTCTTCTTCATGTGGCTCTCCAGTTTTGCCAGCACCATTTGTTGAAGAGACTGCCTTTTTTCCATCAGGTATTCATTTCCACTTTGTCAAAGATTAATTGACCATATAGTTGTGGGTTCATTTCTGGGTTTTCTATTCTGTTCTCTTGATCTATGTATCTATTTTTGTGCCAGTACCATACTGTTTTGATCACTACAGCTTTGTAATACAACTTGAAGTCTGGAATTGTGGTACCTCCAGCTTTGCTTTTCTTTTTCAAGGTTGCTTTGGCTATTCAGAGTCTTTTGTTTTCCATACAAATTTTTGGATTGTTAGGATGCAAAAATTCTCAATAAAATACTAGAAACTGAATCCAACATATATTTTAAAAAATCATTCAGCATGATCAAGTGGGTTTATTCCTGGGTTACAAGGGTGGTTCAGTATCAGTGCTTCAAATCAATGTGATATAGCACATTAATAAAAGAAAGGATAAGAACCATATGATCATTTTGATAGATGCAGAAAAAGCATTTGACAAGGTACCACATCCATTCATGATAAAATCCCTCAGCAAAGGAGGGTTAGAGGGAACATATCTCAACATAATAAAGGCCATATATGAAAACCCCACAGCTCCTATCATCCCCAATGGGGGAAAACTGAGAGCTTTTCCTCTACAGTCAGGAATAAGACAGGAATGTCCACTCCCACCACTGTTATTTAATGTAGTACTGGAAATCCTAGCCACAACAATCAGACAACAAAAAGAAATAAAAGGCATCCGAATCAGCAAGGAAGAAGTAAAACTGTCACTATTTGCAGATGACATGACGTTCTATATAGAAAACCCAAAACATTCCACAAAAAAAATGCTAAAATTAATACACGAAGTTAGTAAAGTAGAAGGATAGAAAATCAATGTACAGAAATCTGTTGCATTTCTATACACCAATAATGAAACAGCAGGAAGAGAAATCAAGAAATAGATCCAATTCACAATTGCACTAAAAACTATAAGATACCTAGGAATAAGCCTAACCAAAGAGGTGAAAGCCCTGTATTCTAAAAGCTATAAAACACTGATGAAAGAAATTGAAGATGACACAAAGAAATGGAAAGACATTCTATGCTCATTGACTAGAAGAATGAATATTGTTAAAATGTCTCTACTACTCAAAGCAATCTACACATTTAATGCAATCCCTATCAAAATACCACCAGCATTTTTCACAGAGCTAGAACAAACAATCCTAAAATTTGTATGGAACCACAACAGGTGACTTTTAAAATCTCCCCAAGCCCTAAAATTCCCTGGCTGTATGAGTCAACAACCATTGCTCACAGACCATTTTAAGGAGCCAATCCAAACCTTTTGGCTCGATCCAATTCAAGTCCAGTCAAACACAAACTTCAGAGAGAATTTCTTTCCCTAAGCAGGGCCCATGGGAAGTCACAGGCAATGACTCCTAGAGAATGAATACAAACAGCATGCTGATAACATATCCAATGCTGAAGGCTAAACAAAGGGTCCACAAAGACACAATTAGCACAATTGAGGTTATACTGATATTCATCTTATTTTTAAAGCCTATTTCTAAGTATCTTCAAACAGCAAAAACTCCTAGTATGCAACCTAGTAGGAGTCACAGAAACAACACTGAGCTAAACAACCAGAAGGGCTAAATTAGAGGTTTGGTTCTGCTCTGCAATTCTAACTTGCTATATAACTCTAGGTAAGTTATGTCCCATTTCGAGGCCTCAGTCCCCTCACCCTCTATCTGCAATGGGGATGAGAAACACTGGTTATGAGAGGCTTTCATGAAATAGGACATGTCAAGTGATCCATAAAAGTTTAAAGAAAGCCCCTAGATAATGAAAAGAACTATCGTAACAAAACAGGTCTCTCCATTATGACATCTGTTTAGCTACTAAAAGTAATGAGAGGATGGGATTCCAGACTGAGGAAATACTGCTTTTAATTGAGCATGCTACAGCCATGGAGAATCCACTGGTAAGGAGGGGTTCCCTAAACACTTGGTAGTGATGGTAATAATGGTGAGAGTGATGAAAGTCCTTCCAGGGGAGAGAACTCCCCTCCTTCTCATTCCTTCCCTCCTTTTTTCCTTGGGTTCTGCTCTCCCATTACCCACCTCTGTCCCTGTTATCTCTTTAGTTTCTATCTTGTATTTAACAAGGCCAAGAAAGCTGATGCAGTTATTTTGTTTAGTTATCTATTATATTTTTAGGAGCAGTTTCACCTTCTAGGTCTTCTGTTGCTGGGTAAGGGGCAGTGGGTGGGTGGTGAGGTGGGTGGTTGTGAAGTGCTGGTGGTGGAAGGGAAGGAGAGGCAGAAAAGTTAGATCCCCCAAATGTTACCTTCAACTACTTTTTAACAAAGAACTCTGAGCCCCAACCACCCCAAATAGATTTCTCCTTGTATAGCTGCATATTTTCTCAGCAGAAAAGAAGAAAATCAAAGAGAACACAGAGAAGTGGCCTTTTATGATGTAGGAAAGGCCTTCCTTCTACCTTTCAGGAAATCATCTGCACTTGCAGGAGGCTTTCATTCTGCCTTCTCCAGCACTATTCCTATAGAAGGATCAAGGCAGAAGCACCTGATCCTGGTGCCACTTTAGATATTCTGTTATTGAAAACCCCACTCCCAGGCTCCCTATCAATGCTTTCACACCTCATCCATGTTTTATGTGAGGAAACAGAAATTAAGCTGAATGGATGTACCTGTGAACTCTAGTTATTTCTGTTCCAGAAGGGTTGTATTTGGAGATGCAGGTAGGGGAAGAAGGGAATAGTCTCCAATATGCCCCCAGTCAAGAAAGAGAAGGGATGTCTGGGTAGCTCAGTTGGTTAAGCATCTGACTCTTGATTTAGGCTCAGGTCCTAATCAGGTCATGAGATCGAGCCCCACATCAGGCTCCACGCTCAGCATCATGTCTGCTTGAGATTCTATCTCTCTCTCTCTCCTCTCTCTCTCAAATAAAAAATTAATCAAAACCTTAAAAGAGAGAGAGAGAAAGAGAGAGAGAGAGAGAGAGAGAGAGAGAGAGAAATGGAGCAAGTACAGGCTAGACGTAAAGCTTTTGCAAAAGTAGTAAAGGCCAAAGGGAAGAAGATGATGTGCTGAGGTGTCTCTTCATGATATAGCTCCATGGAATGGCATCTTATGGTTACTGAGTGTTCTGGGGTCAGCTAGGAAATTCAAGGAGTTTTAGGAGACACCCCAACTTAAACCAGTAAGTGCTGTCCAGGGATTAGAATTCTAGATCTTTGAGACTGGCAGAGACTTAGTGCTGACCCTTTGTTCTGGCATATTGTTGTCCCAACTCAGCCCATACCCAAGTTTGGTACCCACATAGAAAAGTAGATCACCTAACCAGATGCACTTCCCTGGGAAACAAGTTATCTCAATGACTGGGGAGTGGTAAGACCAAGACCCAAGGGTGGGAGAGGAAGAT
Organism: Ursus arctos; assembly: GCF_023065955.2. Taxonomy (NCBI): domain Eukaryota; kingdom Metazoa; phylum Chordata; class Mammalia; order Carnivora; family Ursidae; genus Ursus; species Ursus arctos. The sequence continues at coordinate 48,885,784 of NC_079873.1, forward strand.
AAGAAAGAAGTAGATATAAAGCCAAGTTGGTAGACTTGAAGATTTCATAGCCAGGGTCTACCTAAAGTGTGTCCTGATTTCTCTGAGGGAATCAAGAAACGTAGAGGCTGGCCCTTGCAGAGTCATAAAGAGGCCTGGAGACTAACAGCCTAGGCAATGCTATAGACAAGCCTGGCTTTTGTATGGCTTAGCCAGGGGTATTTTGGCCCCAGGGGAGGAGAGAAACATGCCATCATGAGAGAGCAAATAACTGTGCCATTTTGGAACTAGAACCACAGGACAAGAAGGGACCAAAAGAGAACTGTAAGGGCCAAGCCATCATGATCTGGTGGCCCTGACAGTACCAGTGGCACTCCTTTGCTGGGTGGCTGTCTTTTGCACTGACCTGATCCTTTGCCTTACTTGCAGTCTCTCCTCCTCAAGAAAGCCAACTCAACTTCCAAGCTTCTCTTTCAAGGGAAGAGCAAGCCTCATCTATCATGCGGTCATAGACTTCAGAATTGATAACCTCATTTCACACCAAGTTGGTCTTTTGAGCCTCACAATGGTCACAGGGAATGGGGAAGACATTGGATTGTGAGCTCCAAGAAGCTCATGTTTCAGTTACTACTCTAAATAACCTGGGTCTTTGGAGAAGTTGGTCTCTGTGCTCTGGTATTCAGCTGTAACCAGAGTTTGCACCTCTTTGCCCTGCTCTGCTAATCTTAGAATGCTATATATGAGAGAGGGTAAGTCATGGCCATGTCTGGAAAGACTATACCAAACTGTTGCATGCTTTTCAAATGTCAGGGTCTGATATCTGAGAAAAAGCAGGGATTACTGTCCCCATTTTACAGATGAAAAAAATTAAAGTTTCAAAGATACGAAGAACTATACTAAAGATCACACCGCTCACAAGCACCAGATATAAGATGTGAAGTCAATACTATCTGATTCTCAGGCCAGTCTTCCAGAATTTGAAGTATTTCCTATGGGGCATGGAGCCTTAAGAGAGAGTCCATGTGGAGGGTGAGTTGACTCCGTGGAAGTGGAAGTGCTAGGAAAGTGTGTATGCTTATAGCCCTCCCTTCCCATGGTGTTTCTGCAAACCTTTTTATTTCTATCCACCTTTTTCTAGACATTGGGAGGCATATATAAGGAGGTGAGCTTGAGGCCTGGATATTTACACCTCTGGAAGCTTTCTACTTAATGGATATGGGTAACTTTGGCACAGATCAAGAGAAAACTGTCTCTTAACTTAGAGTCTGGCTGCTCAAAGGACGGGAAGGCAGTTTCTGAGCTGAATTGCTTCATCATGCTACCCTGTGTCATCTTCCCAGGTAGTACCAACCGGTTGGTGCCTCACAGAAACAGCCTCTTCACCTGGGGATAAGGTGTAATCTGTTAATGTGTCAATGGTCTCTCCACCCTCTACTCAACAACTGTAGTGGGATAGGCTGGTGATGGGTAGTAAGGAGGGCACGTATTGCATGGTGCACTGGGTGTTATACACAACTAATGAATCATCGAACTTTACATCAAATAAATAAATAAATAAATATTAAAAATTAAAAAAAAAAATCCCCTTCCAATTAGCCAAAGGATGATCTCACCCAAAGGATGTGCACAGGAGAAACCAGTAAGATGGATTATGTGAAATCATATAAGTGCTAATAATGCCATTTGAAATTCTACTATGGAGGAGATAAATCTCTATAATCTAGGGAGAAAGGCCTTCCTACTAATGTCAGCCTCAACTCACAGATCCTGTAATGAGTTACCTCTAGGACCACAAACAAGACTGTCTACATAGATGGTTAAGGCTAAAGGCTTATATCCATTTGAAGCTTGAGTGGATAAACAAGGGCTGGCATAAATGAACTCATCACAAGAAAGCAAAATATTGTTGCCATTAGTCTGGAATGGGAGGTAGATTCTCAAGTGTTAACAGTGTTGTTGGTAGCCCAAGTATATCCTTTCCTGATTGTTCTACAGCCCAGAAAGCACAGGATTAAGATTCAAGATGGCCATAACATCACTAAAAATTGTAGATTAAGATGCACAAAAAATTAGTCCCTCCAACCGAAATAATCCTTAGCTGGCAAAGCCTGACAGAACCAACTTTTTCAGAATTCTAGAATTTGATCCAAAACTTACTGCAACCAGGGTTTTTCCTGATGTGGAGAGAGAAAGCTAAAATGTGATAAGAGAATGTAGAGGCATTTTTTGCTCATTTGTCTACTATCCCCTTTTCCCCAGCAGCTGAAAGGAAGGTGGTCCACATTCCTCACGCAACTTGCTGGTGCCAAACTAATGGCCTTGCCTTGTTCTTAAAATATTGTGGCTGTGTGTTTTGACCTGTTTGGCCCTGAGGGACAGACACAGAGGCTGACCTTTACTTTGTATCCCCACCCCCTTGGGCTGAAGTGGCTTTCTAGCCTGTGACTGCCTCTATTGAAAAATTTAAAGATATATACTGCTCCTGATCACCTAGAGTTAGGCACAGCAGAAGGGGAGAACAGAGAACAGACCCAACATAACACAGCAGGGAAGAGACTGAAGAATAAATTTCTTGGGAGAATAAGGACTGAGAAGGGCCACTGTGCATACTGAGGAAGTTGGGGCACAAGATACATGCCTTAGACCAGATGCGTGCTCAGAAAAAGCATGACAGGATTGTAGGCTTACACTTTTGGAGGATCTGTGGGTTCCATGCAAACAGCAAAGTAGGAAAAGAAAACTAAGGCAGAGCTGTGGGCAGCCTGGAGTAGTGCTGAAGTACCCCAGCTCAGAGCCAAGCTGCAAAGACCAGGACATTAGTTGTTTTTTGTTGGTTTTTCTTGGTTTAGTATTTAAAAAATTCTCTCTCAGGTCACAGGCTGACCAATAAGATAACAGAACAGAGAGTTTAGTGACCACACATGACAAGGAATACAGTCTGGTGAAAAAGAATTTGGAGAATTCACCAAACAAATAGACAACAACAGCTCTCAACAACCAATAGTAAACCCTGGGGAAGATGAAGAATCTGATTTCTGAAAACTGTAATGTTCAAAATGCCCAGTTTCAACAAAAAAGTTCAGAAAGGCATACAAGGCATACAAAGGCATACAAAGAAACAGGAACTTATGGCCCATTCACAGGAAAAAAATGATAGAAATGATACCTGAGGAAGCCTAGACATTGTACTTATTAGACAAAGATTTTAACTGTCTTAAGATTCAGGAGGTCTAGGTTCAAGTTCTGCCTTTGTCACTAATTCTCTACATCAGTAAGCAAGTCACTTCCATTCTCTGGATTTATGTCTCCTCAGAATCTATATAATGAGGAGGTCTGGCTGATCAGTGTTCACAAGCTAGGACTTAGAGAGACAATTTAGCCCACAGATATGTTCCATTTGTCCCTCACAGTGTTTCTTTAAAAAAAAAAAGTCAATCACTGGTCAACATTTTAAAAATATGGAGATTTTTACATAAAATCCAATTTCTGGATTTTCTTGAAAAAACTGAAAGATCTCAGCCCACTAGACTTTCCTCCTTCCTACAACCTACCTCACCAATGAGAACCATCCAAATAACTTTTGTTCCCTTTAGATGGCATATATTTTCCAGCTGGATGTAGATCCACACATACTCTAGTCTCAGATTGCTTTACTCATGTAAGTTACTGGCCTAGACTCTATAAACATCAAGTTGGCCACTGGTGACCAAGATGAGTCTTCCCATCTCCAATCTACTATGAGTGTAGGGTTTCATACAAATGAAAATCTTTCCCAAAATGCAGTTAAAGAGATTCGACATAATTAAAAGACAAGTAACACTCTGAAACAGTGAGCTTCCCTATAAACAGGAGAAGTTTTATTTCTGTGACATCTGATCTGTACAATTGCAAGGAATGACAGTAATGAACTGATTAGCTCATCTTTTCATCCCCTGCCTCAAGCCAGGCCAGAAACCAGAGAAATCTAGAATTTGAAGAAACAAGGAAAATACATACTGATATCTGAATGAGCTCTTTACTTTCTGACTAAAACCATATTTTATCACACAGAGGTTTCACATACCACCACCAATAACAGGTTGTCATGTGTCCTGTACTCACCCTGTCCTCAAGTGGGGAATAAGTCCTCCCCAGGCCATGGCCCAGAGTCAGAAACAAAGCCCCATTTTACATGGTGATAAAGAAAAAGAGCCTGAAATATTTGAGGTTAGGGCTCAGCATGTAAAATTCCCACCAAAGGGGTGCGATTTGCAACTTCTAGGTAAAATCATATCCCAGCAGCCTGTTTTCGGCTCCCAGGGGGGAAATCAGCCTAGGAAAGCAGCTGAAGATGTCAATAGCTAGATATGGGGACCGATGTTCAGCCAGCTGTAATTTACTTAACCTGACCAACTGCTGGTAAGGTACATCAACTCCTGCAATGCTCTTGTGAAGCCTTATTCCATGTTCAGAAAGGAGAAAACCTGAGAACACACACACACACACACACACACACACACAAATTCTGAACAACAGGAGAGGCAGATATTTGCGTAGAAGACACATACACCTAGAAATGTCTTGTAAAGCAGCCAAAATGGTATCAAACTTCCTAATTGTAGGTAACCAACATACCAGGTTACAAAGGATTTTCACAAGACTCAATTATCCCTAATTTACAAGGAGGAAAACCGACTTTCAAAGATGTACAGGAAACTGTTCAAGCTGCACATCTAACAGCACAAATGAAGTAAGAATCTGGGTTTTTTACAAAAGTAAAAATAAACTATTGGGACTTCATCAAAATAAAAAGTTTATGCATAGCAAAGGAAACAATCAACAAAACTAAAAAGCAACCTATAGAATGGGAAAAGATATTTTCAAATGACATATCTGATAAAGGTTATTATCCAAAATATATAAGGAACTTATAAAACTCAACACCCAAAAAACAAATAATCCAGTTAAAAATGAGAAGACATGAATGGACATTTTTCCAAAGAAGACATACAGACAGCCAACAGACACATGAAAAGAGCCTCAGTATCACTGATCATTGGAGAAATACAAATCAAAACTACAATGAGGTAGTACCTCACACCTGTCAGAATGGCTAATATTAACAACACAGAAAACAACAGGTTTTGGCAAGGATGTGGAGAAAGGGGAACCCCCCTTGCATTGTTGGTAGGAATGCAAACTGGTACAGCCATTCTGGAAAACAGTATGGAAGTTCCTCAAAAAGTTCACAATATAACTACCCTATAATCCAGCAAATGCACGACTAGGTAGTTACCCAAAGGATACAAAGGTACTGACTGAAAGGGATACATGCACCCTGATGTTTACACCAGGATTATCAATAATAGCCAAACTATGGAAAGAGCGCAAATTTGTCCACCAACTGACGAATGGATAAAGAGGATGTGGGGAGGACACCTGGGTGGCTCAGTTGTTTAAGCATCTGCCTTTGGGTCAGGTCATGGGATCAAGCTCTGCGTCAGGCTCCCTGCTTGGTGGGGAGTCTGCTTCTCCCTCTCCTGCCTGCCACTCCCCTTGCTTGTGCTCTCTCGCTCACTCTCTCAAAAAAAAGAAAAGAGAGGATGTGGTGTGTGTGTGTGTGTGTGTGTGTGTGTGTGTGTATGTCTCTGTGTGTGAATATATATATTAGCCATAAAAAAGAATGAAATCTTGCCATTTGCAATGACATGGATAGGGCTAAAGAGTATTATGCTACATGAAATAAATCAGTCAGAGAAAGACAATACCATATGATTTCATTCAAAAGTGGAATTTAAGAAACAAATGAATACAGGAGTAAAAAAAGAGAGGCAAGCCAAGAAACAGACTCTTAACAATAGAGAACAAACTGATGGTTATAGGAGGGGAGGTGGGTAAGAGGATGGGTTCAATAAGTGATGGATAGTAAGGAGGGCACTTGTGATGAGCACTAGGTGTTGTATATAAGTGATGAATCACTAATTCTACATCTGAAACTAATATTGCACTGTATTTTAACTAGCTAGAATTTAAATAAAAACTTGGGGAAAAAAGTACCTGGGTTTCTTAGATTCCACACTGGATTTTAATCTGTTTAATAAAAGGTAGGGCTGGCGTGGACAGAACTACTACAAGCACCCTTGATTATCCATCCTAGAACTGGGATGCTCACATAACAATGGGACTTCCAGGTAGGGAATGGGGATGCCCCAGTGACCAAGTTGGTTCAATGACTTACAAAGGTGTCCAGTTGGTATGGAGTTCAGGAGAAAGTGTTTTCCCACCTACTATACTTTCATCTTATAAGCCAAATAACCTAGGGGTGATGTTCTCAAGGAGCTACTGAATCTCAGCTCCCAGTGAGTCTGGATAAAGCAGGAAACTGTCCCATAACATGAAGGTACAGTATCCCAGAAAATCACCGATCTACCTACCAACTACATCAACACTAACGAAGATTCAATAGTTCAGTGTGATTCCTCTCAATGTCCTACCTAGGCATGTCAGAGCTTGAATAAATTATACAGAGTGCTTCAGGGATAAAGAAAATAAAAGCCCATGTTCATATATGGTTGGGAGAGCCATGACTAGAACTCAGGTTTCTCATTTCTTAATATTGTTAGTACCATTTCCATAATACCATTCTACCCTCAATGAAAATCAATGTAGAATAATGGAGATAGTGATTTCTAGAAAAGAGCCTACATAACCTCCATCATTCAATCCCTTGAGTATCACAGAATCTTACCAGAAATGTAAACCAAAATATAAATACTTATTAAGGAAAATTAAAAGGTCTACCTGTGAGACAATATTAATATCATTCAGGCAAAAGCCAGACTCCATTTCCTTTTACTGGTGATACCGTAACAGCTGGCCCCTAAGGTCCTATGGTACCCCCCTATAGAGAAGTGAAGACCATTCAACTATTATTAAACAAAAAGGTTCACAATGATTAAATGCTCATTCTGAATACAATCTCAGACAACATGAAATGCTACCTTAGTTTCTAAAAGAATAAACATTGGTATAGTAGACAGAATATTCAATCCCTAAGTTATAATTTGGGCCCTGGCTTTAATGGTCCTGGCCTGTTATCACAGTCCTCAGTCTAGACTTGCACTATCTAATATAGTAGCAACTAGTCACATGTGGCTAATGAACACATGAAATTTAACTAACATGAATGAAGATGTGTTGTCAGTATAGAATACACTCAAGATTTCAAATACTTAGAAAAATATATTATTAATGATGTTCATAGTGATAATATATGATGTTATATGACAATATTTTAAATATATTGGGTTAAAAATATATTAAAATGAATTTCACTTGTATTTTTTTAAATAATTTTTATTTTATTATGTTAGTCACCATACAGTACATCCCTAGTTTTTGATGTAAAGTTCCATGATGCATTATTTGCGTATAACACACAATGCACCATGCAATACGTGCTCTCCTTACTACCCATCACCAGCGTATTGCATTACCCCATACCCCCTCCCCTCGGAAGCCCTCAGTTTGTTTCCCAGAGTCCATAGTCTCTCATGGTTCATTCCCCCTTTCTTCTTCCCTTTCTTCTCCTGCCGATCTTCCTACTTATGTTCCATAAATGAGTGAAACCATATAATTGTCTTTCTCTGCTTGACTTATTTCACTTAGCATTATCTCCTCCAGTCCCGTCCATGTCACAGCAAATGTTGAGAAATCGTTTTTTTTGATGGCTGAGTAATATTCCATTGTATATATGGACCACAATTTCTTAATCCAGTCATCTGTTGAAGGGCATCTCGGCTCCTTCCACGATTTAGCTATTGTGGACAATGCTGCTATGAACATTGGGGTGCATATGGCCCTTCTCTTCACTACGCCTGTATCTTTGGGGTAAATACCCAGTAGTGCAATTGCTGGATCATAGGGCAGCTCAATTTTTAACTTTTCAAGGGACCTTCACACTGTTTTCCAAAGCGGCTGTAGTACTAGAAGTCCTTGCAACAGCAATCAGACAACAAAAAGGGATAAAAGGTATCCAAATCAGCAAAGAAGAAGGCAAAATGTCTCTCTTTGCAGATGACATGATACTCTATATGGAAAACCCAAAAGAATCCACACCCAAACTACTAGAAGTTATAGAGCAATTCAATAATGTGGCGGGATACAAAATCAATGCTCAGAAATCAGGTGCATTTCTATACACAAACAATGAGACTGAAGAAAGAGAAATTAGGGAATCCATTCCATCTACAATAGCACCAAAAATCCTACGTTATCTCGGAATTAACTTAACCAGAGAGGTAAAGGATCTATATTCTAGAAACTACAAATCACTCTTGAAAGACATTGAAGAAGACACAAAAAGGTGGAAAAATATTCCATGCTTACGGATTGGAAGAATTAACATAGTTACAATGTCTATGCTACCCAGAGCAATCTACACTTTCAATGCCATCCTGATCAAAATACCAATGACATTTTTCAAAGAACTGGAACAAACAGCCCTTAAATTTGTGTGGAACCAGAAAAGGCCCTGAATTGCCAAGGAATTGTTGAAAAGGAAAAACAAAGCTGGGGACATCACAATGCCGGATTTCAAGCTATACTACAAAGCTGAGATCACAAAAACAGCATGGTACTGGCACAAAAACAGACACATAGACCAATGGAACAGAATAGAGAACCCAGAAATGGACCCTCGGCTCTTTGGGCAACTAATCTTTGACAAAGCAGGAAAAAACATCCGGTGGAAAAAAGACAGTCTCTTCAATAAATGGTGCTGGGAAAATTGGACAGCTACATGCAAAAGAATGAAACTTGACCACTCTCTCACACCATACACAAAGATAAACTCCAAATGGATGAGAGACCTCGATGTGAGACAGGAATCCATCAAAATCCTAGAGGAGAACATTGGCTGCAACCTCTTTGACATCAGCCATGGCAACTTTTTTCATGACACATCTCCAAAGGCAAGAGAAACAAAAGAAGAAATGAACTTGTGCGACTTCATCAAGATAAAAAGCTTCTGCACAGCCAAGGAAACAGTCAAAAAAAACTAAGAGGCAGCCCACAGAATGGGAGAAGATATTTGCAAATGACACTACAGATAAAAGACTGGTATCCAAGATCTACAAAGAACTTCTCAAACTCAGTACACGAGAAACAAATAATCAAATCAAAAAATGAGCAGAAGATATGAACAGTCACTTGTATTTTTTTTTACATATTTTTTGTTTGTTTATTGGGTTTTTTTGTTTGTTTTTTGTTTGTTTTTACCATGGCTACTAGAACAATTTAAATAATATTTGTGGCTTGCATTTATGGCTAATATTTTATTTCTACTGGACTGTGCTGGTATAGACCAGTGGTTCTTATCATCAAAGATTCTGATTTAACTAGCTTGAAACCTGAGTTTTGATGTTCTGTTTGTTTGTTTGTTTGTTTGTTTTTTTAAGCTGCCCAAGTGATTTATTTCATCATGCAGCCAAGGCTGAAAACCACTAGGCTAGACTCCATACCATGCATGCCTGAGTCAGGCAGTAGTCTTCTCAAAGGTCAGCTTTAGCCCATGCAAGTGGCTGCTTGGGACCGTGTGCTTAGAGGAACTCTTCTCCTGACCTTGCATGTAGAAGCATAAATGCCGCTTCATTGATATGCTAAAGCCTGGCTTTGCCATTTGCCTCCAGGAGTCATTCTGCCTTTCTCAATCATTTTGCCCCATCCCTTGATTTACTGTTTATTAGAAAAATGATATTTCAGGACACCTGTGTGGCTTAGTTGGTTAAGCATCTACCTTTGGCTCAGGTCATGATCCCAGGGTCCTGGGATCCCTGCTCAGCAGGGAGCCTGCTTCTCCCTCTCCTTCTGCTGCTTTCCCTGCTTGTGCTCTGTCTCTGTCAAATAAATAAATAAAATCTTTTTTAAAAATGATGTTTTGGTTTCAGAGGGGAGGGGGGTGGGGGAATGGGATAGACTGGTGATGGGTAGTAAGGAGGGCATGTATTGCATGGTGCAACTGGGTGTTATACGCAACTAACGAATCATCAAACTTTATATCAGAAACCAGGGATGTACTGTATGGTGACTAACATAATAAAAAAACATATAATAAAAAAAATGATGTTTTGTAGAAAGTGAAATACATTTGAATTGGGGTGACATTGAGGTGCAGTTTAATCCTTCCTTTAAAGAAGGATCTATTAGCCCAAGATACACAAGCTGTTTCTTTATGGGACCTCACACTAGTCCCAACAGCCCACGGTTACTGATGTGTTCTTTCTGACTACCCCTGGGTAGTCATCAAGCAGAAAGGCTGAGCTGGGACAGAGATAACATGAGAAGTCTCTGATGGAAGATGCCACATAGGCAGAGGAAAAAGGATTGGATATTTCATTAGGAGATTCCCAGGACAGAAGAGGATGAGAAATCATTTTGTCCATCTCCCTGCTTCTGAGTACTGTCCTCACATAAATTATTCCAACCAGATCACAGTGTTTCCCGGGTTTACAGCCCTCCAAGGAAGGAGGCCTCTTTTAACCATTAAGGCTAGCCTTAATACATAGAACTTTTGGGGCTAATAAGGTGGTGGTGGTGGTGATAATGAGAAGGATAATGATGATGATAAAGCAAGTTACCATTTGCCAAGTTCCCACTGTATGGCAAGCACTGTGCTAAATACTTTACTTCCCTATGTGATCTCATGTAATCATCATGAAAAGTCTGCTATCCCTATTTTTCAGATGAGGAAATCAAGGTTCAGGGAATTGAAAAGTCTTGCCAAAAGCCATGGAGTTGGGAGGTAGTAAAGCTGAAATTGCACTTCAGGTTGTCTGATTCCAAATAACCTGCTCCTTTACTCATGTCACAATTATCATCATTATAGTCTTCAGGCCCTTCATCTTCCAGGAGCCCAAACCACTCTCACCTTTTGTTTGACATCAGGTATCTTACAGAAGAAACTAACAAAAGGTGATAGGTTATGGTAAGGATTATCATAAGACATCCTGATGTAGCCTGGGTATTTGTACTGCTACAAAGTTGTTTCCATGTGCATTATATCATTCATTGTGATATCCAGTGGCATGAAAGAATTATCAACACCATTTTGTGGGTGGGGAAAATCAGAGCTCACAAATACGAAAGAACAGATTCTAGCTCAAAACTCTAAGGAAGGCCAAGAGCTGGGAAGCCAGGCCAGTGTTCTTACCCTATAGCATCTTGCCATCTGGTGACCCAGAAGAAGCAGAAACTGCTAAGGAGCTCTTTCCCAAGAGCCCCTTCTATTAGAGGCCAGGTTCTTCATGGCACAATGTCAAAGGGCCAAGGTCTTCTAAGCACTATCAAGCTGCCTGCATCCTACCCTCAAGCTGGCTGCCTCAGTCACCTTGTCAATGTAAAATCTGCAATCAGTAAGCAGATCAGAGGGTAGGGAGCCCACACTCTTACATTAACAGCTGAAGACAACACACAGGGGTGTTCACACTTCCCTAAATAAGAGAAAGAAGGCAAAGGAATGAGGAATGAGGAGGGGAGGGGAAAGGAAGAGAGGGATCTATAAAAAGAAAAAACAAAAGAGGGGAGACAAGGAAAATAAAAGCAGAAAAGACGAGAGATAAGAAATGTAAGTTCACAACAATATAGAGTTAAAAGAGTCTTCAAAAACCATCCAGACCAAAGGGGAATTGATTTTTACAAAGTCACGACAGGTAGGAGGCAGGAGGCAGACAGAATACGGGGATTGTTAAAATAAACATGGGGCAAAAAAGAAAAGACTCAAAATTAGAAGGGGAAAGATTAAAGGAGGCCCATGTCCTGGGTAAAAGACCAAAAAAAGGGAGGGGCAATGTGAGAGGAGCCACCAGGAGAGAAATGAGCAGAAGAACAGAGGCTGGTGAGGGGAAAGCCAGGGGCAGGGAGCCAAGGAGACAGGAGAGGAGAGTGAAGGCTGAGGAGAGGAGTGAAGGCTGACACTCACCCTCACAAAGCTGGCAGGAAACCATCCCTCCTCATCGTCGATCTGGCCCCACCACCAATCCTTGTTGGAAGCATCCAAGACTTTGATGACGTCGCCAGCCTTAAATGCCAACTCCCGGTTGGCCATGGTGACGTGATCCCATACTGCCTCAGCACTAACGATGGAATCTCCAGTGATCAGCTTAGGAGACAAAATGAGAATGTGTTCAGTCCACACAGCTGGCTACGTTAATTGCCCCTTACCCCACCCACAGAACTCTACTAGTTATGAAAAAACTGACATACTAGTGGTAAAGGGTTGGGGAGATGGCACTAGGAGCACAAGCTCCACTGGACCACAAGACAAACAATACTTGTCAACTCTCCATTAGCCAGTGGGTGGAATGGCCTAGAATGTGAATATGGACTACACAGGCCTCATGCTTTTATTCCTACTTATGAGCTTTTTTCTCTAGACAAGAAAGTAAGTTCTAGTGTATCTTTCCTTGGTGCTTCAAGGCAGCCCTGGATCTGGAATGGGTGAAGAGGTTGAAATCAAAGGCAAAAATGAAGCTCAAACATATTTTCTCTAATTTCTCTGTATTCTTCCTCTTTTCCTCCTCCTCTTTGGAACTGACCAATTGAGAGTTGGTGGTACATTATTTAACACCACTGTACCCCACCCCCCCAGGAGTTACAGACCATGGCATTCCTCACACACAATGGACTCCAGTCCTGCAGCCTCTTGTTCTCACCCACACATGATGCCATCCAGAGAGGTCATGGGTATGAAAGAATATGGCTTTCTGTTATGCCTTGCTTGCACAAAACTCAACCTTGGCACAGATTTACTCAGTGATTTGTTACCACCACCCTGTGAGATACATAAGGAGTCTAGGTTGAATCCTGCATTTGATAGATGGCATAACTGAGCCACAATGAGGTTAAGGGGCGAGCTCAGGATCACCCAGCAAGGCAGGAAATATGCAAAGACCTTAATGCTGTTCATTAAACTTTGTGGCAAGTAGGACTGGGCTGCACAAAATAGCAGGAAGACATCTATCTTAGTGCCACATCACAACACACACACACACACACACACACACACACACACACACACACAATTTACAACACTTGTCTAGGCACAGTGATAGGGATGACGGTGGAGGAAGAGTCTGCCTCTTTCTGGCTGCCATCCTGACCCCTGTGTTGTTTTCCTTTTTCCCCAACTGGTTCCAGGCTATATGGGCCATCAATCTTCCTGGCATTTGGAGAAAGAGATCCCAGAACAAAGAATATACAGCCTGTCAAGGCAAAAGATTCAAGAACTCTTTCTCTAGCACTAAATTTCTGAACACGTTCTCTAGAAGTCAACTTTTCTATCAGTCTGCTTTGAGGAAGGACTGATTCCCCAAGGTAACTGTAGCTCCACAAGACCAAAGACAAAACAGTTCAAAGGTAACAGAGACAGAATATGGAACATGCATCCTCTCACATAGATCTGCCTTTCAATATACCAAGTGGAGAATAACCCTATGATCATGAAATTAACACATAACACATTACATACATATGAAAACACACCCATACACTGATCTTTTGACTTAGTTAAGTAATTCTGTTTGTCAGGTAAGGCATACTGGGAGCTCCTCAGCATGGGTGCAAATGAGGTTTCCAATAGGGCCTTTTATAACACCACCTTTCAAGTACCCCATGCTTTACTATTTATAAAATATTTTAATATCTACTGCACCACTTGATTCTTACTGAATGACTAGGTCTCACTATTACCCATATTTTAAAGATAAGGAAACTGAGGCTCAAATACAGGTCGTGACCTGTCCTTTGTTCAATCGCACAAGTAATAAATTATGGAGCCTGGCCTTCTGACTACATATGCTCTAATACCCATCATACCATACTACCAATGTCTACTCATTAGCTACATTGAACTCACTCCATCCATAATATCACAAACCAGATGACTCCTATTCGTAAAGAACTACAAAGAAGGAGATATGGACAGCCACCTTTAGTCACCAATGGCCCTGCCTATGAGATGTTTTTTGTTTTGTTTTTGTTTTGTTTTATGTTGAACCTGCTTTCTTCCAATTGCAATAAAAGTCAATTTCTTCTTATTCTGGCCTCAGTGGAGAATTGCTGGTCACTGGCCTTAATAAAATAAATCTTCATAAAGAAAATTTCCCTTTCCTGCCAAAGATGGGTTCCAACTAGTGTTTTTAGAGCTCAATAAGTCCCAAATCACAGCACCATGAAGGCTTGTGGCTTAAAGCTATATCCTTGGCTTTTTACCAAAGGTCAAGTATATCTTGGCATCAATTACCAGCCCTCTGCTCAGGATGCTATCTGTGCTGCTGTCTGAGGTACCCTAGGCCCAGGTCTGGCTGATTCCACTGTCTGTGCTCTCTCTGCAGTGCAGTCATCGTTTTAGTAACTTCATGTTTGGCTTTTCCCAGCAGCAGTTGTCTCACTCTTGTCCCCATTTAGTCCAGCTGACCTGCCTGGGCCCTCAGATCACAGAGCCCAGCTATACCCTAGACAAGGCCAATCTAGGATCCAGTGACTGTAAACCAACTGGTAAGCCTGTTGTCAGGGCCTACTTGGAATAAAAAACAATCAGAACTAGACAGTATTTCATAGATCATCACCCTTAAGTCTTCATTTTATAGACTAGTTATGATATAACAGGAGTAACTTTCCTACAGTCATCAGATAGCCAGCCTCCTAGACCACTTTTCCCCCAAAGTAACACCATAGATAGAGAAGGTAGAAAAGAACACCTGGATTTAAGACCTTTCTCTGCTACTTGATAGTGATGATGATGTTAGCTAATATGTCAGGCACTATTCCAAGCAGTTTACACACATGAATTCATTAAAGCCTCAGAGCAGCCCTTTGAGGAAATAGTATTATTATTCCTATTTTACAGATGAGGATACTGAAGCTCAGAAAGTTTAAATAATTTTCCCAAATTGACACACTAAGTATTAAAGACATAATTCAAATGCAGCTACAGTATGGCTCTAGAGTATCTGCTCTTATAAACTATGGTGCCACTGGGTCAGTTTCTTTACCTGTTAAACATGGATAATTCTACATACCCACCTGCTTCATGAATTATAACATACTGAACCAAGAGTTGATGTATATGTGCGCAGACATGAGAGAAGAGCTAATCCAGAAGGGGCTGGTAGCTGTATCGGGCTCCTGTGCTCTCTAGTTCCAAATATAAGCAGGAATAAGGGTACGCTACTCGCCCATCCTCTGAGTTGTTTTAAAAGTGAATTAAAACTGGAAGTTATTATGCTCAGTGAAACAAGTCAATCAGAGAAAGACAATTATCATATGGCTTCACTCCTATGTAGAATATATGAAATAGTGCAGAGGATCATAGGGGAAGGGAGGGAAAACTGAATGGGAAGAAATCAGAAAGGGAGACAAACCGTGAGAGACTATGGACTCTGGGAAACAAGCTGAAAGTTGTGGAAAGGGAGGTGGGTGGGGGGATGGGGTAACTGGGTGATGGACATTAAGGAGGGCATGTGATGTGATGAGCACTGGGTGTTACACAACTGATGAATTATTGAATACTACATTTGAAACTAATGAAGGACTATATGTTGGCTAATTGAATTTAAATAAAATACAATCAATCAATAAAAATTTAAAAATAAAAGTGAATTAAATTTGGGCTTGAAATTGGTTTCAAATCTCCCTTTTGTGTACAGGATTGACTTAACTTGCTACAATTTTTTGATAAATATGCACTTTGCTCATCTAGCTCATCTACACTCATTCAGTGAGCCCCCACTATATACAGGGATCTTCTTACTATGATTCAGGCACAGTCCTTACCTGAAGATCAAAGGACCTTCAGGTACCAACAGTGAATGTCCTTCAAGCAGTATGAAAATATGGTTAAGGTCAAGTAAACCTAGCTTCAATTCTGGGCTTTCCTACCTTAGAAAGTAGCAGTGACAATGGGAGGTGAGGAATAGAAGAGCCAGAGAACAAACCAAAATGGAACTTTCAGCATATAATTAGGATACCAAGAAGTGCAATATCACAAAAGCCAAGGACAATAGTTTCAAGCTATACAACGTTGGGCCTCAGTTTCTTCATATACAAAATGGGGATAAAAATACCTGCCTCACAGGCAGGGTTATGGATAGGGTAAACTGAGCACTAGATGTACAGTGCCTACTACAGTGCTTGGTATATGTTGGCTTAGTACAAGACTACAGAGGAAGGAGGTAATATATGTGGCTATTGGGCTCTAGAATGATTTTGTGGGACACTGAAGATAGGCCTTAAAGAATGGGTAGGATTGTAACAGATACAGGAGGGAGAAGGAAAAGCATTTGAGGCAGAGGAATAAGACTACATAAAGTCTTAGAGGTAAAGACTATGGGGAATTTGATGGCAAATAGGTAGTAGAGTTTGGAAAAGTCCGGGAAGAAGGGATTGGGGTACTTGGGAAAGGACAGATGGAATGGTAGGCTGGAGTCCTGTTTGAAGGCTCTGAAACTAATTTGAGGAAAAGGAGGAAGTCAAAGTTGATTTGGGGGTGGAGGTGGAATTTCAAGTCAAAGTGTGATGATTAAAGCATGAGGGTAAGTTACACAAAGAAACGCTGGATTGGGAGGGGAAAAAGATGACAAATTTTCTCTTCAGTGTGTTGAATATACGGGGCCAGCAGGACACACAGGTAGACTTGAAGTTCAAGAGATGTCAGGAGAGATAGTTGTATAGGTTTTGGAGTCAATGGCCCAGAAATTGTGGAAACCAGGGAAGTTTGCCCTGTAAGAAAGTGCTAAGAAAGAAGACCAGAAACCTAGGGAAACAGCAATAATGGGGGATCAGAAAGAGAAGAGGAGCCAGAGAAACAAACCAAAATGAAGCTTTCAGTACATAATTAGGATACCAAGGAGTGTAATCTCACAAAAGTGAAGGATAACAGCTTTAAGTAGCAGGAGCTGATCATATTATCAAATAATACAGAGCTATAAAAGCAAAAAAGACAAGAAAAGGCCATTTGAGAGTGGCTATATCAGGGGTTAAATTCTTTATATCTTAAACTGGTGTATACTCCTCCTGCCAGCAAAAGCCTTAATTTCCCAATTGTCCCCCCACCCCGCTTCCTCCTGCAAGCCCAATGTAAAGCCAGGAGATGGTACTGGGTCACTCTAGCAAGGTACCCAAATACCTCCTGGCCTTGGGAAAGTGCTGGTGTGAGTTCTAACAAAATAATTCCTAATCCCCAGGACATTTCAGGCATAGCACCAAATATAGGTTGACTCTTGCTCAGACTTGCCAGTGAGTGGGACACACAGTGTTCTGCACCCCTACACCAAAGACACTTTTGGACATGAATAAGAGGATGGGGAAGTCATATTATCTTTCTTAAAAGAGGAATGAGATCCTACTTATTTTTGTCTATATTTCCCAGGATAATCCTAATTTCAAATATTCTATTCCATTGATACTATAAATAGATACATCTGTTATCAGACCCATGTTCCCTGATTTTTACCCTGGAAATGTGACCACCATACTCTGGAGTCATTGACCTCTAAGAGTTTGACATCTAAGCCTTGTCTCTGTTCAACAATGTGGCATGTGTATACAGCTAAATTGGAGTGGCCTGTGGGCCATCTCAGGTGGAAGGAAAGAAAGCAAGGAAGAAGTGACAAAGAAAGTAAAATGCAGAGAAAGAAAAGGAAGGAAGAAAAACTTATATTTGTTAAAAACATATGTCGGGCATTGGGCAAGGGGCTTTGTGATCTCAGCCTCTATAACTCTCTAAAGTAAGCATTAATATTCCCATTTTTACTGAAGATAACCTGTGACATTAACTAAGTAACCTACAGGCACCCAGTTAATAGGTGGTACAGCAGATTTGAATCTTTAGTAGGCCTTACTCTATAAGCTTTGCTTTTGCTAATCTCTCACAAGAAGGCAGAGAGAGAAGCCTCCCAGCTGGTTTCTCTTTCCAGGGATACCAGACCATCCTGTAAATGATCTTGAGTAGTAGTTCTCAACCTCCTGGAGGGCTTGTTAAAACACAGATTACTAGGCCCCCAAGTCTGAGTCTCTGATTTAGTTGGTCTTTATTTTTTAAAGATTTTATTTATTTGAGAGAGAGAGAGAGAGCAGAGCAAGAAAGAGAGCATGAGCTGGGGGGTGGAGGGGCACAGGGAGAAGGAGAAGCAGGCTCCCCACTGAGCAGGGAGCCTGCCTCGGGGATCAATCCCAGGACCCTGGGATCATGACCTGAGTCAAAGGCAGATGCTTAACTGACTGAGCCACCAGGTGCCCCTAATTCAGTTGGTCTTAAGTAGGACTCGAGACCTTGCATTTCAAACAAGTTTCCAGGTGATGCCTCTGTTGCTGGTTCAGAGACACACTTGGTGAACCACTGCTCTGGAGAACCTTCATAGTCTAGGCTTCACCCTTGCCTCTCCTGATGCCTCATTCTTCCCAGGGATCCCCATGCCACCCTGTAGGTTGGGCTCCCTGCCTATCCTCCAGGTCTTCCTCAGTGGTTGGCATACCTGAGAAAGGATATTTTGGGTCATGTAAGGAGTATTCCCAATGCCAGGCCTTGCCAACATAGAAAAAAAAAAAAAAAACCTCGGATCCCAGTTATCCAGAGCCTTAACACTTGTCTTCCTTTCTTTGCTCTTGCCCTGCAGCTGAACAGTACCACCCCCAAAATAGGTATTTAATTAGCCTGGATGACTGCCAGAAATTAGAATTTTGATGGCAAGAAGCAGAAGGGGAAAATGTTAAAAAATAAAAATGTGTCGTGCAGAATAGCAAATGTGTCAATTGCCATGCAGGTAGCTGAGCTGGACCTGCCTTCTGAGAAGCTTCACAGGAGGGTAAGAAGGTACTTCGAGACATTTTTGCCTCTACAAGGTTTTTGTCAGTTGGTGCTTACCCCCCATCCAATCAGAAGGTCCCATCCCTCAAAAGCTAGGCATGGACAAGAGCAAAGTCCTTTCCTTTGTTCCTTTCAAGCACATCTAAAATAGGCTGGGATTTTATTCTCTCTCCTGAATAGTCTTTTTAATGCAGCCTTGTAAATAGATTCTGGCTATATTGCCCAGTGTTCAAGGACAATAATCTTTCCCACTTCTGGAAAGGTGTGACCCAGGCTGTTCCAACAACAGCTAGGAAGCACCATGGTGGACAGCAAAGACTGGCTACTGGAAGAAGCTCTGCCAGTAACTCATTGAACGATCTTAGGCAAGTCATTAGCCTGTCTTAGTTTCATTATCAGTCAAGTTACAGACTTGGCACACTCTTGTTTCCAGCTCTAGCTTTCTATTGAGGCTAATAGTTCAGCTTCTTAAAGGACAGAAATTTCATTATTACAGCATATTTCTTCTCACCCTCCTTTGTGCTTGATTTGATGCTTTTAATGCTCTCTACTCAGGAAAATAAGAAACTCATATTCAGGCATTTCTGGTGACATAGGCTAGTCAGACTGGCTGGGAAAATTGAGGAATGGGTTTTCCACTTTTGCCCTTGACTACCCCATTCAAAAGTCAGAGAAATCATCTTTCTCATGACATCAGCTCTCTCACCTCCAGTCCCATATTTCCAAATTCCTCCTCCACATTTCCCTGGATGGCCTGCTACCACCTCCAACAAAACATATATAAAACTCATCATATGCCCCTGTTCCCCTCCTTCCTAATTTTTCCCATTTCTTTTTTAATAATAATATTTTTTATTATATTATGTTAGTCACCTAGGCTGGTGATGGGTAGTAAGGAGGGCACGTATTGCATGGTGCACTGGGTGTTATACGCAACTAATGAATCATGGAATTTTACATCAAAAACTAGAGATGTACTGTATGGTGACTAACATAATTTTTCCCAGTTCCGATTCCTCTTCTTGGCCTGCCGTTTTTTCCCTCCACATGTCTCTCTCTCATGTCTCATCCTCGGTCTGGCTCTTACCACCTCAAGTTGCCTCCCAATTGGCCTTCCTGCTGCCCACAGTCTCTTTCCCCTGAAGCTACTCCTTAATGATGGATTTCTCAAAACTTCTTTGCTGATGCAATTATTCACACTCAAGAAGCCTCAACAACTCTCTCCTATCAATCTTTCAAAGCCCCGCCTATGGATCCAACCCTTATCTTTACCCTGGTAGGGATCTTTCACTCTGGCCAAACTGATGCTCTTGCAGGCAGATGTACTCCTACCTCCCCATGCCTCTGATTCAGCCAAAGCCTTAGCCATGCTTAGTACAGGAACACTGGAGCTAGGCTGCCTCTTGCTAGCTGTGTGATCATGACCTGCCTGTTCGTTAATCCCTCACCTGATGACTCCAGTTTATATCCTTTCGCCCTTTGCCTCTTTCACTAATTTCTAAGTAGGATAAGAAGAAAATAAGGCAATATGGATTTATTCAAGTTGTCAAGCAGAGTGTTACTCTCCAAACAACCAGAGTGTACACTTGTGAACAGAAGATCTAAACAATCTGCTTAATTCATAATGAACACTGTTTTTAGCCTCTACAACCTGAGCCGTAAAATCAGGCAAGTTCTGAGGCAGATCACAACAACAGAATTATCATCTCTGTCAGGTTGCAGAACATACTATGGGGCTAAGAAAAGTATTTACATAATATGTACCAGGTGGTCTATAGGACAGTCTGTTGTTGATAGGATTTATGGCCAGGTGGCTTGTAGGGTGGGCTGCTGGTTTTTGCTGAAGATGTGCACAGGTGCTTGATGGTCATCAGGGAAAAGAGAAAAGATGGCAGGTAAGAAAAACAGGGAAAGGAGAAAAGATACCAGGTAAGAAAAACACCACTATGAATATTTTTCAAATCCCAAGAATTGATTTTTCTTTTCCGTATGACTTAATAGTTCACACGTGGCTGATTTCAGCATTAACCTGGGTGTTATCACCCATAACTAAATAATTTCATTTCTGAGCAGAATAATTAATGAATTCAAGTGATGATGGCTCTAAGTGTACTGAAAGAAAGTATGCAAAAACAGAGGTCTAGAAGAGATATTTGAACAAATTGTAGCTGAAAACTTCCCTAATCTAGCAAGGGAAACAAACATTCGTGTCCAAGAGGCAGAGAGGACCCCTCCCAAGCTCAACCACGACAAACCTACGCCACGTCACGTCATAGTGCAATTCGCAAATATTAGATGCAAGGATACAGTATTGAAAGTGGCCAGGGCAAAGAAATTTCTCACGTACCAAGGCAAAAGCATCAGAATTACGTCAGACCTGTCTACACAGACCTGGAATGAGAGAAAGGGTTGGGGGAGCATATTTAAAGCTCTTTCAGAGAAAAACATGCAGCCAAGGATCCTTTATCCAGCAAGGCTGTCATTCAGAATTGATGGAGAAATAAAGACATTTCAGAATCGCCAGTCACTAACCAATTTTGTAACTATGAAACCAGCCCTACAGGAGATATTACGGGGGGTTCTATAAAAGTAAAAAGGCCCCAAGAGTGATACAGAACAGAAAGTCACAGCCAATACAAAAAAAGACTTTACTGGCAACATGGCAACATTAAAATCATATCTATCAGTAATCAGTCTTAATGTAAATGGTTTGAACCATCCCATAAACCGCCACAGGGTTGCAGATTGGATAAAAAGAAATGACCCATCCATTTGCTGTCTACAAGAGACTCATTTCAAACCCAAAGATGCATTCAGACTGAGAGTAAGGGGATGGAGTACCATCTTTCACGCAAATGGTCCTCAAAAGAAAGCTGGGGTAGCAATTCTCATATCAGATAAATTGGATTTTAAACTACAGACTATAGTTAGAGACGCAGAAGGGCACTATATTATTCTTAAGGGAAGTATTCAACAAGTGGATATGACAATTATAAATATATATGCCCCCAACAGGGGAGCAGCAAGATACACAAGCCAACTCTTATCCAGAATAAAGAGACATATAAATGAAAATACATTAATAGTAGGGGACCTCAACACTCCACTATCAGAAATAGACAGAACACCCTGGCAAAAACTAAGCAAAGAATCAAAGGCTTTGAATGCCATACTCGATGAGCAAATATCATCTTTTCATAAGATTTGTGATTTGTGAATAAGATTGTGATTTGTGAATCATTGGGCATTGGCTTCCTTCAATGTCCCATTGTACCATCCATTTTTCACTTTAAGAAAGTGAAAGATCTGAGGCACATGGGTGGCTCAGTTGGTTAAATGTCTGCCTTCAGCTCAGGTCATGATCCCAGGGTCATGTGATCAAGTCCCGAGTCAGGCTCTCTGCTCAGTCAGGAGTCTGCTTCTCCCTCTCCCTCTGACCTTTCTCCCAGCTCATGCTCTTGCTCTCTCCTCTCTCTTTCTCTAGAATAAATAAAATCTTTTTTAAAAAATAAAATGAAAGATCTATGGTTAGTTTCAGCAACACCTGACAGACACAAAACCCAGCTGGACTGGCTTGATTTGGAAAGATGAGCCTAGATGAGGATCAGGTTCAGCAAAAGTAAGATGGATCACCTGAACCAAAGGCCAGTATGTACTTTGGTCACAAGCCAACTCATACCTGTCAAGACCTAAAAGTTTGGGAATCCCAGATAAGTTTCCCAGATAAGGTATGAAGGACATTTTCTCACTCATTATAGACTAATAACAAAGGACAACACCTTTCTGTACTTCTTCCAAAGAAGTTACATGTGATCTTAGCTATAACAGTAACCAAACATACATGAAAGAACTGGAGTTACTTGTTTGATCTGAACTTTAGCAATGGACTCTTCTGATATGAAACTTCAGCCACTAGCTCAACCTAACAGGCCCAGGAGTTAATGAAGTGAGACCCAGTTACTGCCCAAAGTTCATGATGTTAAGTGTTTGGTCTTGTTGAAGAAATAAGTCCTTTAGAGAAAATGCAGCCAAATAGGTCAAGGGTTGGACAGATCACAGAGAAGACATGTTTCTGGACCACCAAGCAACCATGATCCTATTGGCTAGAGAAGTCTCCCACCCAGAACATCTCCCAATCTGATACACATCAGCTTGAATGTCCAAAACATTGGAAATAGTACTGTCAAGTTATTCTGAGATCTTTTGACAACACTCAGGTGTCTCAAACCCATTAGACCAGTCTTTCAATGTGTGGTCCACAGATCTGCTGCTCAGAATCACCGCAGAATTTTTAAAAAGCAACCCAAGTGATCCTGAGTCATCCATCATATTTAAATAAGTGTCTTAAACTTACTAGAGCCAAAGTTTGAAATACAAGAACTTCCTCTAACTGCACTGGATCATTTGGAAGAAACCAGAATCTCTGAAACTCTGTCTCCTGGCTTCTCCTTGTCTTAGATTCCAGGCAGGACAAGGAGTTAAGAGAAGCTTGTCCAGAAGGATCTTCTCAGTCTGCCTTGAGAAGCTATCTGCACCTGCTCTCTTGCACCCATACTCCCTCCCGCCCCTGCCCTGATCTTCAGCCCTGAGGCCCCCAGTGGCCCTAATGGAAAAATCCTTGCAGCATGTTTCTATGCTATAGTCTAGAAGCAATTTCCAAGAGCTGTGCTCCATCTATTCAAGTCAGACTCTAATATTCTAAGAGACAAATTATTAGTAAAACAAATAAACAAAGAAAAAATGACTCAGCAATGCTCTCTCCATGAGTTGAGTCAGAAGCATACCATCCCAAACTGGAGGTTAGCCTGACCCTGCCTGTCTCTTGAGTCAGCTTGTGCTCCATCTCCAAAATGTTCCTGCCCTGGACATTGTGATCCTCTTCTTGGACCTGCATGGGTATTAAGTTCCAGCCACCCATTGGGGTCCCTTTGTTGCCTTCAAACCTTGAGAGATGACCAGAACAACCCTAGGGAAGAGGCAGGGAGCTCAAAAAGCCCCCAATCCCTACAGTGACCTAGACCTATCTAGGACTCTGCACCTGGGTTCTTGAATTTCTTCATGTGGTTCTACTGGGACCAGCCCTGGGATCCTTAACTTTTCCTGGACTATGACTTGAAGGCCAGCCTTGGAGTTTCCTGAGAAGTGGTGGGGGTGGGGCTCCTCTAGCTTTACAGAAGGGAAGGGGGAGGGGGCTAGAACTACATGATGAATCTGTCCTCCATGCCTCCCACATTCATAGTTCTATACTCATCAAAACCACAGCCAGAGGGTGGGTGGGCAAGGCAGAGAGAAGAAAAAAAAGTCATATTTTTTATCCATTTGACAGATGTCGTGTTAAAATATTGTAGGGCAAGAAGAGCTGTAGGTGGGGGGAGGAGAAGAAGAAGAGATAGGTTAAAACTAATGGTTCTAATGTGGTCTTTAAACATGGCCATCTGCTCTAAGGTGGTGAGAACAGGAACAGAATTTATAGGAGCATTTTGACCTGCTCCTATATCTGGAGAACAGAAAGAAAAATTAAATATATTTCAATCAATTTAAACCACCTTGAAGTCTACCAAGCATGCCCACCCAGGACACAGATTTGCAAAGACTCTGTGCCTTTCCATAGAGAATGTAATATTCTCCTGAGGAGTCCTTACAACCCAAAAAGGAAATCTGCATTTAAACAGCCCATCAGAAAGTAAAAGATGGTTTCCGGTGGCTTATTGATTTCCCTCTACCTGTTGGCTCACAGTGAGAGAAAAGACATTGGCCAAGGCACTAGCAGTGGTAAATACTGGATGGGTGGATGGCAGGGGTGTTTGGTGAACAGCCACTGGACCAGGCCCCAGAGGACAAAATGAGTTGGCTTCCCTTCTGACAGAGGGATGCAACATCTAAACTTAAGCTGTCAAAAAGGACACAAGAGAAGCACAATCCAGACCCACCCTCAAGGCCTAGGAGGGATGGCATTGGGTCTTTGTCTGAATGAAAAGTAGTCGTGCTTATAACAACAGAACTTCAAGTAGGTCATCCAAGCTTATGTAAGACAGCTTCTGCCTGTTTGGGCTAGGTGAAGGAGACGAGGGCAGAGAAGGGAAGGCCCAGGGCAACTAACTGAGGGACAAAGCATCCAGCACAGTGCTAGAACTTGAACCTATTCTTCTTGACTCTGTCTCAGGTTCAAGAGCCTGAGAGTGGATTCTTTTGTTGTTTTGTTTTTTAAGATATTTATTTATTTATTTATGTTCAATTAGCCAACGTATAATACATCATTAGTTTTGGATGTAGTGTTCTTACACTCAGAAAAGCTCAGGATTGAAGATTCTCAAGAACTAGCACACCTAGTTCAGTCCAACATTTTACAGATAAGAAAACTGAGGTTCCGGTGAGGAGAAGTTACCTAGTGAGTAAATCTAGTCCACAGCAGAGCCAAGATTAGAAACCAAGCCACAGTATTTTAGAAAGATGGTTATCAATTGTTTTGCATTAAAAATTATCGATTGGTTAAAAAAAATGAATACCTACACCAGTATCTAAATTCTACTAATGTACTATGTGTTTTATAAAAATTTACACAAAAATAGAGATTAAGTGATGATGAGATTAGCAATTTAATATATAGAGAACTTCTAATGTTTTCCCCTTAGCTTCACCATGGAGATCACTGTTTTAGACATTTTCTGGTGCTCTTCCTTCCTTCTGCTCTACAGATATCATCCCTTCAGTACTACAACCATTACTGTCTCTCCTACACCTCAGGGCCCCAGAAAAGTCTGACCCTGGAAATTAAGGGATAAGAACACCTCACTATGAAGGCTAAGTACAGACACTTACAGAATTTCTCTCGCCACCAAATGTCTTTGCTAAAGAATCTCAAATTTAAATTCACACTAAGATACAAATGCTAGTGAAAAAATAATGGTATGAGAATAACAGACTCCAGGCCTGGCTTGGTTACTGAACTGTGGTATGAACTTGGGCAGATCTAGACCCTCTCTGAGCTATTTGGACTAGGTTATCACAAATGGAAATTTGGGGTCATCTTTGAAAGATGCTGCTGCCTTGCTTCTAAAAGCAGGTTTCACATTAATAAAAGATAAGAACCACATGATCTTCTCAATAGATGCAGGAAAAGCATTTGACAAAATACAGGACCATTCTTGATAAAACCTCAACAAAGTAGGTATAGACAGAACATACCTTAACATCATAAAAGCCATATATGAAAGATCCACAGTTAATATCATCCTCAATGGGGAAAAACTAAGAGCTTTTCCTCTACTGTCAGGAGCAAGACAAGGATGTCCACTCTCAACATTACCATTTAACATGGTACTGGAAGTCTTAGCCTCAGCAATCAGACAACAAAAAGAAATAACAGGCATCCAAATTGGCAAGGAAGAAGTCAAACTTACTCTTCACAGACGACATGACACTCTCTATGTAGAAAACCTGAAAGACTCCACCAAAAAATTGCTAGAACTAATACATGAATTCAGCAAAGATGCTGGATATAAAATCAACATACAGAAATCTGTTGTATTTCTATACACCAATAATGAAGCAGTGGAAAGAGAAATCAAGGTATCAATCCCATTTGCAATTGCACAAAAAACAATAAGATACCTAGGAATAAACCTAACCGAAGAGGTAAAAGACCTGTACTCTGAAAACTATAAAACACTGATGAAAGAAACTGAAGATGACACAAAGAAATGGAAAGACATTCCATGCTCATGGACTGGAAGAAAAACACTGTTAAAATGTCTATACTACCCAAACCAATCTACATATTTAATGCAATCCCTATCAAAATACCATGAGCATTTTTCATGGAGCTAGAACAAACAATCCTAAAATTTGTATGGATGCACAAAAGACCCCAAATAGCCAAAGCAATACTGAAAAGCAAAGCAAAGCTGGAGGCAACATGATTCTGGTCTTCAAACTGTATTACAAAACTGTAATCATCAAGACAGTACGATATAGCACAAAAACAGACACAGATCAATCGAACAGAATAGAAAACACAGAAACGGACCCACAAGTGTATGGTCAACTAATCTTCAACACAGCAGGAAAGAATATCCAAGGGAAAAAAGACAGTCTTTTCAACAAATGGAGTTGGTAAAAACTGGACAGCAGTATGCAAAAGAATGAAACTGGACAACTTTCTTACACCATACACAAAAATAAATTCAAAATGGATGAAAGACCTAAATGTGAGATAGGAAATCATCAAAATACTATAGGAGAACACAGGTAGCAACCTCTTTGATCTCCCCTGTAGCAACTTGTTACTAGACCCATCACTGGAAGCAAGGGAAACAAAAGCAAAAATGAACTACTGAGACTTCATCAAGATAAAAAGCTTCTGCACAGTGAAGCAAACAATCAAAACTAAAAGGCAGCCTATGGAATGGGAGAAGATATTTCCAAATTACGTATCTGATAAAGGGTTAGTATCCAAAATCTATAACAAAACTTAACAAACTCAACACCCAAAAAACAAATAATCCAGTTAAGAAATGGGCAGAAGACATGAATAAACATTTTTCCAAAAAAGACATCCAGAGAGCTACCAAACACATGAAAAGATGCTCAACGTCACTCATCATCAGGGAAATACAAATTAAAACCACAATGAGACACCACGTCACACCTGTAAGAATGTCAAAAATTAACCACCCAGGAAACAACAGATATTGGGAAGGATACACAGAAAGGAGAAACCTCTCACACTGTTGGCAAACTGGTGAAGCCACTCTGGAGAACAGAATGGAAGTTCCTCCAAAAGTTAAAAGTAGAACTATACTATGACCCAGAAATTGCAGTACTAGGTATTTACCCAAAGTATACAAAAATACACATTCAAAGTGGTACATGCACCCTGCTGTTTATAGCAGCAATGTCCACCATAGCCAAACTATGGAGAGAGCCGAAATGTCCATCGACTAATGAATGAAGAAGATCTGATGTACACACACACACAGACACACATATACCATGTAATATTACTCAGCCATCAAAAGGAATGAAATCTTGCCATTTGCAACAACATGGATGGAGCCAGAGTATATTATGCTAATGAAATAAGTCAGTCAGAGAAAGACAAATACCATATGATTTCACTCATATGTGGAATTTAAGAAACAAAACAGATGAACATATGGGAAGAGGGGAGAGAGAGAGAGAGAGAGAGAAGCAAACCACAGGAGACTTAACGATAGAGAACAAACTGAGGGTTGATGGAGGGATGTAGGGGAGATGGGCTAAATGGGTGATGAGTATTAAGGAGGGCACTTTTTATAATAAGCGCTGGGTATTATATGTAAATGATGACTCACTAAATTCTACTCCTGAAACCAATATTACACTATATGTTAACTAACTAGAATTTAAATAAAAAATTGAAAATAAAATAAAATAAAATAAAAAGCAGGTTTTGACAACTGACAGAGGGGAGGTAAAAGGAAGAGAGGGGAGGCAAAGAAAACATGGAAACAAGGAATTCAGAAGAGGTATGCAGTGAGATAAAAAAAAAAAGGTCAAAAGACAAAACTTGACCCTTGAATTTTTGCCATGAACCATCTCCACCCACAATAGAGCTCCCATTGAGGGACGGCCTTTGGGTTCTACGGCCAGAAGAAGGGACAATGCCTCCTCCACCCAGTTCAGGCCTTTGGGTTCAAGTTATCCAAAGTAGCTTCCATGAAAAGAGTTATGTAGCATTATTTCCGTGTGCTTATAGCACATTACAGTTTCTAAGTTGCTTTCACATCATTTCACATTCATGAGCTCACTGGATCCTCCTCCTAGCAACTCTAGAAGATAAGCAGAGTAGGAATGAGACCTTACATTTTAAAGGTGAGAAAACATCTCAAAGGAGGTCAAAGGAAGTCACTCAGCTATCCCAGGAACAGGGGCCAGAAGAGAACCTAGATCTCCTGGCTCACAGTACAATGTTTTTCTACTAATAATAAAAAAAATTACTGAGTGATTACTATGTGTCAGAGGTAAATCTAAGTTTTTACATATACTAACTTATTTGATCCCCATTTTAAAAATGAAGAAACCAAGGTTTGAAGAGATGAAGTGATTGCTGAAGGTCACATAGAACCAGAACCAAAACCCAAGTAGTTTTACTCTAGAACCAGTGCTGTTAACCTCTGCTCTCCACAGCACATCCTCATGCCCCACAGGGTCAAAGAACATCCAAGGTACAGCAAGGCATAGAACAGTGTATATATTACCATAAAAAGAGAAAATTTAATATATCCATATATACTTATATATCCATAGAACATATCTGTGGAAGGACTCACTGGTGGCCTCTGCAGAAGCAGCCAAGTGGCTGGATGGGAGGAGCAGGAGGGATACTTTTCACTGTGCACCCACTTATATCTTTTAGATTTTGACCATGTGACTGTATTTCCATTCAAGAATAAAATAATGAAAAAATGAGGTGTCCAGGGTCAAGAGAGCTGGGGAAACTGTGTGGCTGCTTCTTGGCAGGACTCTGGCAGCCAACCCTTCCTTACCCACCACTTTGGGCTCTCAAACTTGAAGAACAGAAGGTGTCTCTCTCATTTTCCCTCTAGTTTCCCCACCTCAGAAACTATCTAATCCCCCAGAAAGGACAGTGCCATAGTTATCCTATAGGTTTTAGCAGCACAAATGAAAAACAACACTTTCAATTAGGCTCCTACAGCCAATCAGGGGGCCATAGGAAAATAACATATTAGCAGCAGGACAGATGAAGAAAGACTCGAAAGGAAAATGTCTAGCACCCAAGGGATGAGCTCCACAGATTATTCCATCTCCTTCCTCTCACCAGTCTCAATGTATCTTTCCTGGGCTCAGAAAGGCAAAAATGAACAAGCTAGAAAGGTTCCAGGAAATCTGGCCCAGCTCAAGAGTCTGTGGTGTACAAGGAAAAACACTAAGTGAGAAAAAGTCAGCCCAGCTGAGATTCAATGTCCACATCAAGGCCAGATAAGAATCAGCCAAGATGGTCTCAAGGGACTTTCCCAGCTTTGGTTCTTGGATTTCCACTATCTTATCCCTCAAGAGTTGGCAAAATACTCCACAGATCAAGACCCTCAAACATTTTCTCAGATACCTTTTGACCTAAACCCTTATGCAGGTCAGCTACACAAAGCTTCTGTACCCAGGAAGCTGTGAGGAGGTGGGGGTAGCCAAGGTGGATCAAGTGCCTTCAGAGACCCTTCTGAAGTAGCTTAAATGGGCAGCACAATTCCCTCTCACAACAGCTTAGCATTTTCTCCAATGCTTCACTGCTTCCAACACGCAGGAGAAGAGCAGGGCATGAGCTGCTACAAGGGATGAAAGGTCAGTCAGTGTGTCTCTCCTGGGCAAGCAGGGTACTGCTGGGGAAGGCTGGGCCCCAGATTACCCACCCCCCTTCCTTGCTATGTATCAGAGACAAACCTAAGTTTTTAACATATATTAATTTAAGCCGCCACTGGCAGCTTCCTTTAGTGCTGGAATTCTGGCTGGTAGCTTGGGGCTACAGAAAGAAGACTAAATAGATCTGAAAGCGTGGTTTCTAATCCTGAATCCACCACTGCCTAATCCTACATCCTCAGGCTGGCCTCTCCTTTCTCTGGGCCTCAGTATCCCCATCTGTAAAATGGAGCTAATACTGGCTTAAAAGCAGGGAGATTGGTAGGAGAAGGAAGGGAAGAATGAAGGGGGGGTAAACAGAAGAGGGAATGAACCATTCGAGACTATGGACTCTGGGAAACAAACTGAGGGCTTCAGAAGGGAGGGGGGTGGGGGACTGGGACAGGCCGGTGACGGGTATTAAGGAGGGCACATATTGCATGGTGCACTGGGTGTTATATGCAAATAATGAATCATGGAACATTACATAAAAAAAAAAAAAAGGATAGAGGGAAGGAGTGAGAAATAAAGCAAAGACAAGCTCCTGAATTAACTCTAAACTCCCTGTAATAATGACCTGGATGGATTCTTCACAATCCAAACAACAGCAAAACATGTTCAACATTTTACAAGGCACTTTTCTCATACTTTGCCATGATGAATTCTTGCACCCAACAATCCTGAGATTTACAGTTAAGCCCATTTTAAAGATCAGAAGACTGAGGCTTAGAAGAACTTTGCCCACTATGTATGGGGTGTGGAGAAATCTGAACTTGAGCTACATAGTGTAGTTCCTGACCCATCCCCTTCAACAAAGCAGGTGAAATGACCCTGAACACAAAATGGAATAAGGCACTCTCCCGGGGTCAGAACTGCCATTCCAAGTTGCTTTCTCTGGCAGGTGGCAGGTATAGATGGTCTGACCTTGCTTTTCCTAGTTTAGGAAGAAATCCTTGATCCTGATGTCCTCCACTTTTCCTCACTGCCTAGGGTTCCCAAGGAGCCAAAACTGTATGATCACCTAAATGTTGCAAACCTGTTTTCTGGGAAAGGATTGACTTAGCATTGAAAAGCATCTGTAAGGGTGAGGGTGACCTCAGCATGACTTTGCCCAACCTGACACCATGAGGTTTCCTTCCCTTGACCCCCTTTTCTTTTTATGGCTACTGTGATAGGGATCAGGCCTGATTGCTGGTGGGCGAGACTAGCTTAGGGATGGGGGTACAGCTTTGTGGGTGAAGAATAAGTACATCTGCAAAGATTTTTCTCAGTTCTTCATCTATCTGAGTCTTGCCAGCATATGGCTATTTTGCCTACAGACCAAATAAGACCCAGACAGAGGAGGGAAACCTGACTGAGGCACACCCTAAGGTGCAGAATAGTAACTGGAATTCATGTTTCTTGATCTCAAGTCCAAAGTTGAGAAATGAGCATAAGGCTGTCACAGTCAACAGTATCCTGCTCAGGCTCTGAGGCTGCTGCTCTGAGGTCTGCCAGGGCAAACCTGGCAAACTCTAGCTACGTTTTCACTGCTTCATACCCTTCAATCCAGACCCAGTCTAGGGTTCTCTCCCTCCAGCTCCAGCCTTTGGTTACTAAAGGCCAGAAAGGCCTCCCTAGGACATCCCGACCTGGTTTCCAGCCTGAGAAACTCTTAAAATAGCAGGTCTTCATTAGTGGGGCCAGATGGCTCAAGCTGTTATGCCTAGGGGCAGGGCTGTGGTCATTAAGAATGCGGCTATTCAGGAGGCCTGAGGTGATCTCTGAAAATGGTTCACTATTCATTTGACCCAGAAAACCCTAAAAAAATCACACAAAGCAAGAGGTTCAAATCTTTGTGTTCACTTCAGGAACACGTGTGAAACTACCCAGGCCATCAAGGATATGCGTATCTGAAAAGTAACCAAGTATCTGAAGGATGTCACTTTGCAGAAGCAATGTGTGCCATTCCATTGCTTCAATGGTGGAGTTGGTAGGTCAGGTGTGCCCAGAAGAAAAAGATATCCCAAAAGAAACAGAAGAAACAAAAACTTATGGTCTGGGAGTAAATAGTAAGTTCTGCATAAAAAAATGCAAATAAAAGTTAAAAAAAATGTGGTTGTTCTCTCTACCCATCCTTGACCCAGAAGAAGTTGGGGCTCTGTGCTCCCCTTATTCATCCTCCCACGCACTACTTAGATATACTTGCTCTGGTCCAAGTTGTTACTTCATTCCCAAGACAAAAAATTAACTTTAATATTCAGTTCCTTTAGGTTTTCTAGGACATTATTCACAATCAAATCATTCCATAGTGGTTTGTAAGTAGACTGGGGGATGGAGGAGCAGGCTCAAGCTTTCTGCATTGAGTAATGTCAATTTATCTTCTCCATTCTTCTCCATCTGCTTATTAGCTCAACATCTGAGGGCTCAGTTGTAAATTTTGTTTGCCTTGAAGATCCTACTATAACACATGCCATCTTGAGTATCCATTTTATTCCTGAGCTCACTGCCCTCTGAAGCCTGATTTTGGGGATAAAGGAAGAGAGAGCCAGAGCAAACTGATAAAGGCCCACCAGATGGGGCCAGTGCCCTGTTGTCCCTGCTTGTAAAACTGGGACAGCAAGCTGGTCCTAAGGGGTAGCATATGTTCTGGATCAGAGTGTGTCCCACAGGGATGTATGGGGCATGTGAGTGTGTACCAGAGGTGTGTTCAAATGTGTCTCAAGGGAAAAGGATGGTTTGTCCAAGTAAATCATTAAAAATGTGTATCAGGGATATGAGTGTATGTCATGGGGATAGGAGCATATCTGAATGTGCATCTCAGTGTGCCCTATGTGTATTTGAGTGTGCAGTTGTGCTTTATATGCATGCATGTGTAGCCACACATACAAATTTGCATAAGCATCCACCACGTGTGTCTTTGTGTGTATACCCTGCCTGTAGAGAGTATGCCCAAGTGTGAGTGTACCCCATGGTTAACTGAATGTATGTGCTCCAAGCATGTCAATGTGAAAGTGTACTCCACGTGTGTATCCCATGTGTATCCCAAATATACCTCACAGAAACAAAACCTCCAAACTGAACATGAAGGGTCATAGAATCTAGGGTCACCCTTCTGCACTTGGCAAGGCCTCTCATGCATCCCTGGGTGATATGATATTTGAATGGACATACCATAGGTCAAATAGATGTATCTGAATTGCCAATTAGGTCAATGCCAACCTAGCCAGAATTATCTAGTGGCATCTGTCTGGTCTTACCTGATACTGACTAACTTTTATAACAAGACCTAGATAGAAGCAAAGTACAGAAGGCATCTTTAGAACAATCTCCTTGCCCTAGGCCACTTGGTATGGGTGGGTTGATAACATGCTAAGCTCTTCCTTGCACACCACTGTTTTTAAGAGGCAGCACTGATCTGAGTCAATATGAGCAATTTTCTGAGTTTCAATTTCCTTAGTCATAAAATGGGAAATAATCCTGGACTTGCTCACCTCATTGGGTTGTGCAGAAAAGGCCAATGTGGCAGGACTATACCATAGTACTTATCTTCTTACCCTGCCCTCTGGAGCAATGAGGATTTTCCAAATAAAATGATGCAGACAAAGGTAAAGAGTGTTGATTTGTTCTAAGTAGGTCATTTGTCAGAAGCCTGAAATTTCTAACAGAACTCTTAATCATATCATGAAAACCCAGTAATGCTCATCACAAATCCTAGCCAAGAACCTGGGGGCCAAGAATTGATTTTTAATTGCCAAATGCCTAGATGGTTCTGGCTTGATGGACTTGAGGAGGCACTAAATAAAAGCACAGTTAATTCTGGCTTTCTTCCAAGCTCCTCTTTTAGCTTTGCAGGAGACAGGGAGAGAGAACTCTCATCTGCTATTCATAGCAATATGTGTGTGGCCTGGTGGGGGAGATGGAGCTGAGGGTAAATAAAAGAAAGCTTCCTTAAAAAAAAAATAGCTTTCCAGTAAGGTCCCAAGACATGAGCCAGGTCATAGGACTTTTATATTTTTAAGGGAGGGAAATAAAAGAGAGTCCTTCGTGCTGTGATGGAGAAATAAGGCAAAAAGACAATGGTATTTGTTCAAGGTCACACAATGACTGAGTTCATATTTTTAGCCCCTCTTAATTCATGTGTATGTCTTTCATTAATAAAACCTTTACAAAGGGCTACTGAGTATCAGTTCCCTCCATTATAGCAGTCACACAGAGAGATTTCTGCCCCAGAGAGTTCTCAGGGATTTTCAGCCCCAATTAACAGAAAAGAAAACTAACTCAGAGAGGCTAAGCATTTTGCCCAAGGTCACAGAGCTAAATGACAGATTAATAGTTCAGTGACCCTTTGCTTCCCATCATACCATACAGGTTTCCCACACCATCCTTGAAAGGCGAGAGCAGCTTATAATTCACGGGTCCAGGAACTCACATCCTTGCTAGGCAATGTTGTAGTTCTGATACTACTACAAACATACTGTGTTTCCTTGGGCGAGTTCTTTCTCCTTCTGGGCCTAGTTTTCCAGCTTCCACAATAAGGCAATTAGATTGAGAACGCTGCAATACTCCTTTTCTAGAAAATATAGCCGCTTGGAATGGCTTTAAATGGCACTATAACTTCCAGAGCTTGAGCCCAGATCAGTTATATGACAATAGATCTTTGAGCCTCATTTTTATCATCTGTAAAATGATAATCCTGCCCTTCCTACTGCACAGGACCACCGAGAACATCAAGTGAGATAATTTGTAAAACCCAATGAGCAGTGTAAGACAATGATCAAGAGGGAAAGTCAAGAATCAAGTGAGCATCACTAGCCCCAGTTGCCTTTCGCTAAATCCAAGTACAGAAAGTGTCTATGTGCATTCTGTCCAATAAATCTTCCTGAGCCCTCCTGTGCAGTTCAACCTAGACTCTTAAAGACAAACACCTCACTGGTTGCAAGTGCAAAAGAAATTAATAAGTCCCTCCACTCCCTTTGGGCCCTAAGCACAAAGCAGTCTCATAATTTTGCCTTTGTTCTAGCCCTCCCACTATTCTAGGTCTACCACAGCCTCTCCTAGGGCTGCCTGGCTCTCCCGTGCCCGCCTCTTTCCCAATACCAAAGCACCCACTACTGCCCAGCCCTCCTGCCAACCAGCAG
The DNA here is from genome assembly GCF_023065955.2 of Ursus arctos. NCBI lineage: Eukaryota > Metazoa > Chordata > Mammalia > Carnivora > Ursidae > Ursus > Ursus arctos. The sequence goes on from NC_079873.1 coordinate 48,921,115, forward strand.
GGTTCACAGAGGGAGGAGGAAGGAAGACAGTGGGCGGAGGAGAGGCTGTGGGATGTACAGCTAAAAGTAGATGCTGTCTTTAGGCACCACATTCTGAGGGGGTGGAGGGTGGGCTCTTAGCACATCCTTCCTGCAGCCAGCTGGGCATGGAGGTGCATCGCTCCCCCTCCTCTAATGAAGGCAGGCAGGCAGAGAGATCAGAGCTGCCAGAACTATTCCCAGAGCTGGCTATGGATATGTAGTGCTGGCCTCTTCTGGGCCCTGAGGGTAGATGGTTGCACAATACAGGGCTGCATCCAGGGCTCCCTCCCTCAGGAAAACTAATGTAGTCTGCAGGAGATTTTAGGATTCCTCATCCCTCATCTCAGTGCCTGGCACCCCAAGGGCTGCTGACAGGCCTGCCCCCCTCCAGGAGGTTATATAATGCTACTGTTCTCCCAGTTTCTCTGTCAGCTTGCTTTCTCCAGCCACACTTGAGAGTGCATTCAGGTCTCTGATCCAGCCAAAGGAGTATTGAGCCAGCACCCTATAGCAGAGGTAGCAGGTTACAGAGGATAAAGGCCTGATTTGAGGAGTCAGGATCCGAGGCCCATCACTGAAACCTTGGACAAGTCCCTTTTCCCTTAGTTGTCTCACTTGTAAAATAGGAAACAGAAAGGGGAGAGGCATGTTGCAGGTCTCCAAGGTATTCTTCTCTCTCTGCCTGAACCCCCTCTCCCACCTAAGGCTGTTCTATCTTCCAAGCAGTCTGCCTGCACTGGGAAAAACCATCCCCACTCTCCTAATCCCAATTCCAGTAATTACAGGTCTACACTGGCAAGATGATTACCTGAAATTCTAGACTCTGTCCTCCACCTCTGTCCGAGGCCCATTTCAACCATACTAGTTCTGCTTTTTCCTGTTCTATATAGACGTTTCTGGCTCAAATTTCATTTGAGAACATGGATCTTCTATTGAATCCACTCCTCATTTTAATGACATGGGAACTGAGGCCTAGTGGGAAGGGCCTTGATCAAGTTCTGGCAGCAAGGTAGGAACAGAGCCATGGCTTTCTTCCAGGAGCCCCAAGGCCACTTCCAGTGTTTTTATTTCCCACTGAAGGTCCGCCTTCCATACACTGTGTCTCTGCTATGGATGCATAACTTTCCCTCTCCTCTGCTACCAACTCTTGACCTTGATGCTCAAAGACCAAATGGCCAATTTTTGTCGGGGGGAAATGAGCACAGAAGAATGATAAGAGCAAGAAAGAACTTACCTCGAAAACACATCCCTCCCTTAATGTTTCCTTTTCCTCCAGGTTGGCCCTTTTCCCCTTTCTTCTAAGCTTCTTCCTGAGTTCTGCTCTATGTTAGTGGAACCCCTTCAATTCTGAGTCATGACCACATTCTGACTAGGGTCCACTATGTAGGCTACACTGGAAGAACTGCAGGATATGGTGTGAAGAGGCCTGGATTCTAGGTCAAGAACTACCACTTCCTGAACTGTGTGACCTTGAGTAAGTCACTTAATCTCTTTATGCCTCAGTTTCCTCAACTACTTCCGGGTTTTGGAAGTAGCCAATGAAATAACTGGGGAACTTTGTTACAATTCTTATTAACAGTATTGGTATTAACTAAATAAATGGCTACTTAAAACACCACAGGAAGGGGTTCTGGGCTGCCAAAACGGCCAGCCCCTTTTCCCCTTTCCCAGACCTATGAGAGTGGCATTTTATCTATACGAGGCAGTTCTCAATTATCCATGCAACGTATCTTTTTAATGACTGCTAAATCTCAAACTGCCTTGCCATTGCCACTCAGCTCACTGTAGGGCTCCCTTCCCTTCTGGCAGCCACTGTGTGCTCAATGAATACAACCTATAGTTGAGAGTTTTAGAAGAAACTTCAGCCAAATATAACTAGGAAGGCAAGTCTATTACCCACAAAATCACGTTATGCATTCCAAACTTGCTAAAAAGGTATCTGTGAACTACTGCTGGTTTTGAATAATAGTATTCTTAAACATTTTGATCATTTTTATTAATCACAAAATAAGCATGCATTATTAGAGCCAGAAGAAATCTTTGAAGCTATCTAATCCTCCTAATCTTATCTGCAGATGAGGAATCCAAATTTCAGGGGGGGGAGTTATTTACCCAAGGTCACCCAGAAAATGAATGGAATCTTCCCTAGTATTACAGCTAACACACAAGGACTGACTCTTTTTCCTGAAGGGTACAAACGATCTCACAGCTGATAATTTTAAATCCAAATAGGTCCCCAGACTACTCAGTCTCTAGGGTTGAGTCCTTTTTAGAGTGGGCACCAGCCCCTCAAATTTGTCAAGGCCCCCACAATCCTAGAATAAAATCTCACCATCTGCGAAGCCTGACTATTCACACGTGTGATAAGCTAGATTCAGGCTGATCTGACATTTCCTTTTAACATAGCAGTCATTCTCATCCCTGGCTGAACATTCCTGTCACGTCATGGAGCTTTTAAAAAATATTGATGCCAGGGCCTCAGCAGATCTCCCCCAGAAATTCTGGGAATTGTTAGTCTTGTTAACTTCTCAGGTGACTCCAATGTGCAGCCAGGGCTGAGAACCACGGGTTAATAGAAACAATTCAACCTGGGAAGTCATCAGAGAGGGAGACAAACCATGAGAGACTCTTAACTATAGGGAAAAAAACTGAGGTTTGCTTGAGGGGAGGTTGGTGGGAGGATGGGGTAATTGGGTGATGGGCATTAAGGAGGGCACGTGAGGGTTGAGCACTGGGTGTTATATACAACTGATGAATTACTAAACTCTACATCTGAAACTAATGATGTACTATATTTGGCTAATACAATTTAGATAAAATAAAATGTCAGTATAATATATAAATACATAAATAATATATAATATATATAAAGAAAGAAAAGAAAAAAAGAAACAATTCAGCCAACCAAGTGAAACATGCACAAACATTTTCCTGAACTTTTTGAAAACCAAATATATTCTGTTTTAAAGCTACATCTATGATGTCCTGTTTTTCCAAAAGGGGGAAAAGAAAGTGATGGTACACAGAATCTACAGTTGTGGCACTGGCCCTCAGCAAATCCTGGACCCAGTTAAGAAACATAGTTAAAAAGAAAAAAAGAAACATACAGTTTATGGGTATTAAAAGAAAATAGAGAACTCTGGAGCCTGCAATAGGATTTACCAGGATTAAGATGCCAAGTGATTCATACTCCTTTTCCTGATGAGGTCACTGGTTTGGTAGGTGATTACCATGAACCTAGCATACCTCTTCATGACTACAAGGCATACAACAAATCTATCATGACACATTAACACATAACCTCATTATCGGTAGGATAAATGATGGTAAAGTCCAGTGGATTCTGCCTGGCTGACCAGATATACACAAAAATTAATGGACTGTAACTCCAAGAAGGGGCTCTGGTGAAATTAACCCCATCATATTGAACATTTCTTTGAATCACCAATTTGGATGGTACTTATTCTGTTTCCAAATAATGCAATGCTAGAAGAAACTGCTAATCTGTTTCATGGCATAAAGAAAAAGAAATTAGCCTCTCCCCACACCCACCAAAGCATGAATAGACCAACCAAAGGAAATAAAGTTTAACTGATGCAATGCTAGAAAGGACTGCTAATTTGTTGCACAGTATAAGGGGGAAAAAATTAAAGCCCATAAAAAGCTAGAATGGACTAACCAAACAAAACTCAAAAAAATGAATTTGGTTCAAAAAAGCCTCAAACAACAAATTTCACAACAGAGTAGAAGACTGGACTAAACAGCAAAGCATTTGAGCCTACAGTCCAAAAAGGCAGTACAATGGTCCTTAATGCTGACTGCACATTTGAATTACTTTGGGGAGCCTTAAATTTTTAATTTAGGGGAAAAAAGCTGCCAGGGACCTATCCCACACCAATTAAATCAGAATTTCACAGAGTGGGGACCTGCTATGGATATTTAAAAACCCCCCCAACTGATCTGAATATTCAGGGAGGGTTGAGAACCAGTAGAAGGCAATATTATTAGATATTTCACAGACAGAATAAAGTTCCTTTGTACTTAATCCTAATCAAGTAGCACCTGCAGTAGCATAATCAGTTCTGGGCAGCACATTTTTATAGAAAAATAAGAGTACTTCGAAAGGAAAGACAATTGTATGGAAACTGCAGTTCCTTCAAAACATTCTGTATTTGAGGATTTGTCAATTCCCACTGTCATTCTCCTAAAAGATCCCAAATATTGAGTTTTCATAAGACTAAAGGAAACTCTTTGATATATATTCAAGATAAAAAGGCATTTTATTCAATAAGGAATTCTGTGCAAAATTTCTATAAAAATGAAAAGTATGAAAAAGCACTAAAAATGCAAGTGAGTAAGCTGAGGAAGCTGGTATGACTTCAGGAATGACTCACACACCTCCCTCTCCACCTGACTTCATTCAGCTTCACACTAGCTAGGAATGATCAACTCTGACTCTCCCCACTTTCCATTTGAAAGGCAGACCTTTGTCCATCCCACCAATACCTCTAACCTTTACTTACCTCATCTGTAAAACGGGGAATAACAATCATCCGTACCCACTTCACAAGTCTGACGTGATGCACAAAATTAGAAAAGATATGAAATTGCTTTATAAATTCCACAGACCCATGCACTAGCAAGGGATTACTAGTACTGTCATTACTGGATTGTATCCCAAGTCTTCTCTATCCTTTAGGCACTTAGCCCTTCATAGCTTTTCCACTTTGTGCTTCGGTGCCAGGCTGAAGCATGCTTAACTAAATGCTCTTGAGAGCTAGACCCACCTAATGACAGGAGACACTCTGGGCAGATATCAGAAGAGCTAAGCTTTGATCAAGGATTCTTAGAAAGCCAGAGCCTCAGTTGGCCTAGAACAAGTTGTAGAACTAGAAGTAAGAGCCAGAAAGTATAAGATTCCTCGCCTCCATCCCACTTCTTGGGACAAAGCTACTGGGGCTGGATCCAGAAGCTTTGTGTGAGATCTTCTGAGGAGGCAGTTATTTGGGGAGAATAAGTTCAATTCCCATTATGTTCTTGTCCAGAGCAAACACTCCACAGTCCAAATGCAGCAGAGGCCAAGATAACAGACAAAGGCTAGGAGGACATTTTGGCCCATCCCTGCAACTGTGACACTGTGCCTTCTGGTCATACCCAGGCACTCTCAATCTGACCCTCACCACAGGGCAGAAGAGTACCTTACCCACAGGCTCACTAGGATCTCTCAGCTCCCTAAAAACTTAATCACCCACACCGGTGCATGAGAGAATCAGCCAAGGCCCAAGACCTGTTCACCAGGCCCACAATCAAAATGGACTTCCTAATTTGCCCAGCCTTCCCATTTGGAAACTACTCAGAGACCAATGACGTAAAACCCCCTAAATTTCACACTGCAGCCAGCCTGAGCAGAGCTCCCAAAGCCACAAACAAAATTGGGGGCACACTACACAAGTAGTGCTACAGGTTCTGACAGATAGGGGCTGTCTCAATGGGGGAAAAGCATTGCTCAGTTTGTTCACACCACACTATCCCTTCACCTCTTCCCTACCTCAGCCAAAAGTCAGGGTGAAAAAAATATTTCTCAGGGTCTACAGACTTCTTTGCACTAAAGCTGGACTGTGAAATGACTCAGTTAATCTTAAGAAGGCATTTGGAAGAAAGGAGAAAGCAATTTGAACCCAGGAGCCTTCCAATAAACAGTCCCCATGGCTGGAATGAGGCTAGGTTCCACATGCCTTCTGTGGATGTTTTCTAGGTATTTGCAGGCAATTGCTCTTTCTTTGTCCACTTCTCCAAAAGCATCTCTCCAAGTCCTGCTGGGCTCCAGCTCCCTTTCTCTAGAGGACTTTGTGCCTGGACCTTTAAAGGGTGGGCTCCAGAGCTCCGCAGGAGCTGAGTGATGTAGGAGGTTGCTAGGATACTGGTAAAGGGCTGCTCCTGAATCCCCTGGTGGGGAGCTGGGAGGGAAAATTTCTGAGCTTGAATTTTTGTCCTTTCTAAGAGCAAAAGCTTATCCTCTATCCAAAGAGGTCAGAGAGGAGGAAAGGAAACTAGAAACTTAGTTAGGAAAAGTTGGGACAATCAGAGATGAAAAGCCCTCTTCTCATCCTACTCCTCCTTCTCCCACCACCCACCCACTTAGAGCAGGGATGGGAGCAGGGTAGAGGAGGCTGTATCAGAGGGGAGAGTAAAAGCAGAAGGGAGAAGATGAAGAGAAGAGGCAGGAGAGGGAAGAATAAAAAGTCAAATGCAGAGGGTTCCACTCCTCTGGGCTGCATTTTTCATTTTCTCCCACTCTTCTCTTTTCGCATAGCCTCACAAGTCTGAAGGAGAAATGCCAAACCTTTAGGATTCACACAAGTAAAAAGTCATACTGCCAACTCTGGTTCTCTACTTCCCAAACTCCCTTTTAGCTGCTCTTGGGTGGCCTGCCATCTGGCTAGCAACATCCCCTTATTTGCCTAGAGATAAGTTAATTTGAAAAATGCTTACCCATTTTGCCAGCTAAATTACTGATGGAAGGACTCAGCCAAGCAACCCCTTTAGCCTAAGGAATGGGGGGGGGGCGGAGGAATGGTAGGGGAAATGCCCATCCATTCTGGCACCAGTCAAATCCTTACAGGCCCTAGCACAAGGAGGCCATTCAGAACTATGGAACACTCAATGCATGCCCTGCTGTTTTTCCTCATTCCTAGCACAACCAACCCCCACCCACATTCAAGAGTGTGCACCCTCTCCCCTCCACACACACAGAAGGGTGTGCATACACACCCACAGACACTGCCACACACCCTACACACATACATTCCCAAAGGTTCTCTGCCAAAGGTCTTCAGGCACCCAGAGGTGAAGGTTGTGGCATTTCATGAGACTACTTTGCCACAAACCTGGCTCAAAGACTAGCCTTAGAGAACCCTTCTCACCTTAAAGGGGGAAAAAAAACGAAAAAGCATTACATTGTTGTAGTCCAGTTTTCTTCCCACACATCTAGGTAAAAAAAATCCCTTAGGTAAAACAAGTTTCTCCAGATATCAGCAACCAGGTTTTTCCTCCCCTGCCCTATCACCCATTGATTAATATTTCATTTTCCTTTTCACTTGTCTTTACAGTTAATCCCCCTCTGATTTCAAGTGCCTATGGGCACCCAAACTCACCAAATGCAATAACTTGGAGGTCACCTAGTCCAACCAACCCCAAATGCCAATGTTACAGGGAACCCCAAACACATCAAGAAGTTAAAAAAATTGCCCAAGGTCAAATAATCTCTCAAAAGAGAGAACCCAAGTCTGTAGCTGCCCAGCCTAGAGATTTTCCTGTCCAATGTGTCTCAAAACAAAGTGCCCAGCCAAAACATAAGCTTACTTTAGATATACTGCGGGAGCTAAGAGTATGTGGTGGGGTGGGGTGGATCACAAGATTCTCTTTGCAAAGAAACAAGTTCAGTTCAATCCAGCCCCCCTCCCAACAAAGGAACCAAAGAGTAAATAAGAATCTTCCCAGATTTCCCAAGAAAAAGCAGACTTCTCAGATCATGCTTATACCATGGTACCAACAGAATCATAATCATAATCATAATAAAAAGCCTTTTACCCACATGGAACCAAGAGCACACCCTGAGGCTCAAAACCTCTTCTGACGCCATTAAATAATACTCTCTGGGTTCTGAGACCAGGACAATTTCAAGAGCCCCCTTCACAGCCCCTTTCCCTTCATAATCATTTCCAAAGACACTGAACAATAGGACATGGAACTTGACAGCACAATGCCAGCAGATTCGTACATCACACGTGAGCAGCCACCCCCATGGGTGTAGGGGGAACATGTGTGTAGACTGTATGCACCCTGATTCACTGCTACATGGGCCAGAAACGGCACTATTTCAAGTCAGGTAAACACAGAATGAGGAATACCTGCCAATCAGTGGGTGGAGGTAGGAGGAAAATAAGTATCATGCACATTGGCATCAGAGACCTTTTTTCCTGGCTTTTCCAAAAGCTTTCTCAGCAGAAAGAAAAACACGAAAATAACAGCAATAATAACAGCAACGACCACCACTACCATCTGATACAGAAATGCAAATATATGTCAAAATTGAATGTTGCTTCTAGCTCATGTTTTCCCCAGCTCTCATCCTATTCCACCCAGACTTTTTTTTTGGGGGGGGGTGCTCAAAACTCTTAATTTAGCATGATACATACTTTCATTTTGTTATGGAAATCTTTCAGTTAGAGACCTCTGATCTTTAAAGAACAAGAAAGCAAACAAAACCCACCACTTTATCATTAGCACTATCAAGTTCTATTTAAAATTGTAGTTCAAGAACATCATTGCAAATAAGATTATCCAAAAGAGGCATATACAAAAACTATTATTCCCAAGGTGGGTAAAGAGCTGGCTTTTGTTGTTTTTCAGAGGACACACAGAGAAAATCCACAAATTCAAATCCAGGGGTACAATCTTCTTTGGGAAAAGGAACCCAACCAGCTCTTGTCAATGTCTCCTCTTGCCAATTCATAAACATCAAAGAAGGTTTTTATGCCTCAGTCCATAATTCCAAAGAAACTGACATTTAATGCTTTAAGAAATGTTTTAAAGGTGGCTTCTCTCCAAATTGGAAACTATGAACTAAACCCTGGACAGCAAATTGAGTCAAAGGACAAAATCACCAACTGCCAGCTCAACACACCCGACCACATCACTTCTCAAATTCTTACTTCTCATTTGAAACTAAAGAATCATTTTTTCTAAATTCATTCCTTGTATCATTTTCCCCCTCTTAACACCCAGTGCAGGACTGTCTTTCCTAAGATCTCAAAAATCCATCACGTTGTTCCCACAACCATCCTTGGCCACAAACAACCCCAAATTCACTCCTGATGGCAAGAGAGAATTTTTGACTAAAATTCCCTGATAGAATTTAAAGGAAGTTTTCAAGAAAATGAATTGACAAAACACCACAAACAGCAAAGCCACTGTTTAAGAACGCAGATCTTGCTCCGTGAACGTCACATAGATGGCGAATGCACACACACATGCACACTTAAATAGAATGCATTTCTTTATCAACAATTCTACTCAAGCAATAAGCAACTACATTCACAGGCATATTTAAAAGACAAGACATGACAAAAGATTTAGGGAGAGATAATATACCAACGTCATACATATCACAGCGAGGCCATGTTGAAGCTCAAAACGTTTTCCCCCCTGAGTAAGAAAGCTTGCTCTTTCTCTCCCTTTCTTTCCCTGTCTCTGTCTGTCTGTCTCTTTTTTATTCTCGGTGGTTCTTGGGATGAAATCAAAGCGAGAGTTCGCAACAGCTCAGGAAGCTGGACTCCATTCAGCGCGTTCCCAGGAAAAACATGAGTATGACATTGACAAGCAGGAGGACTACAATCACGGCAAAAACAACTACAGTTTGCACATCCAGGGTCATGGTGCAATGCAGAACACTGTAGTGTTCCAAGTGGGGGGCCGGCAGATTGGGAGATGTCAGTCTCTGTTCTGTCAGACTGTCCATACAGCCACCATGCTAGAAAGGAGAGGAGGAAGTCGGTGGTTGGGGAAGGGCCGGGTTTGGCGCCCCAGTTTGGTATGGGGGGGGATGGGGACAGGGGAGACTGCTTTCCCCCTTCTCAGGATTAAGCTGATCTTTCTTCCCTAGCTGAGAAATCTTAGCTCGCGCTGAAGTCGGCAGAGTCCAGCATTCTCTCTCGGGCGCCAAGCAAAAGGCAAAATCCTGGCTTTCAAAGGGAAAGGCGGGAGGAACCAGTGCGAGGTTCTCCTGCGCCTGCTCGGTTGTCTGTCCGGACGTGCGTCTGTCCACCTGCCTGGCTACAGGTCAGTCTCGGTCTCCCCTACTCCCTCTAGGTCGTTCGCTTTCCTAGTTTCCTCGTTTTTCTAGCCTGCTTCCTTGGTCTCTCCGCGGTGCTCCCGGCTTCCAGCCTCTCATTGAAAACCTGCCTTGCTGGCTCTCTCCCTCTCCTCTCCCCACCCCCTCCCCAGCCCGTAGGCGGTGTTTTTATTCACCTAGCGACTGTGGGCGCCTGCGTGAGGAGCAGCCGGAGCTGCTGACAGTCCCCTCGGCCAATAGCAGATGCTGCAGCGGTGCGCTTACTCGCTGGGTGGGGCGGGACTTCAGCTGGCGTGCTAGCCCCGGCAACCAATCGGAGGGCCCAAGCCTTCCCTTCCCCCCACCATTAGCGCGAGCCAATGGCCGCCGGCTCTGGCGTGGGGGTGGGGAAATTGTTGGGGGTGGGTTGAGGGGGGATGTAGGGAGAGGAAGTGGGGAGGGTGCACACAAGTGGGAGGAAAGAAGAGGGCGTGGCGGGAGAGGGAGAAGGAGGAATAAAGGGAAGACTAATGGAAGCAGGGGAAAGAGAAGGAAAGATGGGAAGGAGGGAGAAGAGATAGGGGACAAGGTGAAGAAAAAGGGTGAAGGAAAATAAGGGAAGAAAATGGTTGAAGAAGGTGGAAAAGGAACGGGGGAAAAGGGATAAATAGGTAGGGAGGAGGCATACCTTGGCATCCACTTATTTTGGAGTCTGGGCCAAGGAGGAAGCAAAGGGTCCTTTGGCCACTGCCTAAGTATTTACTGGCAACTCATAATTAGCTATACACATTCAAAAAACCAGTGCTGTCAACAGAACCACAAAGACACACTACAAATTATCCAAAATCCAATTCTATTTGGCCTTCTCTGATATCCCTGCACTTGCAGGTGAATTTCTTTTCCTGTTTATGGTTTCTTGAGACTATGACTGCACTCTTACAGCAAGCTAGGTACAATGGAGAGAAGCCAACTTTGCAACTGAAAAAGCCTCTACAAAACTTGCAATATGCTTGTAATCACTATCCTGCTCCGTGTTCCTGATTCTGTGTCTGGAACAAGGGAAAAAGCCCTGGACAGGAAGGTTTCAGATTTACTCCCAGCCCTACTTTAAACTTGCTTTATGACTTTTGGGCACCTCCTTTCCCCTCTCCCGGCCTCCATCTCCCTTCGTCACATGAGGACTTAAAACTACCTGAAAATTCAGTGAAAGCTCTGAACCCTCACCTCAGAAAAAATACATGCAATTTCAGCAGGTTCCTGGGATCTCAAAAACCCAGGAATCCCTTATACAGATCTCTAAGGGCCCTTCTTCCTCTTACATCCTAGGACTGTAAAAATAAACAGATAGATATTGGTGGGGGGTGGGGGTGGGGCAGAAACTAGATTAGCCAGCAGTAGAACAAATTAAGTTCTGGAACTCCTGGAATATTATAGACTCTAAGAGGAATGACAATTGCTATTTATTCTCTAGAAATCGTTGAGGCTAGAAGAGTCACTCATCTTAACTAAATGACTGGAAATTCTGAATGAATGCAGGTTATAAACAAAATGGCCCCTAGCCCTACAAGATAGAATGAAACCCAAAGAAGTCCCCACTTCAAAGGTTTGGGCTTATAACACCACCTACGAATGACTCATGCCAAAACATAACAACATAAAACCCTGAATCAGATCAAGCTTCTAGATCAATTATCAACTTATAGAACACACAAGAGGACAGAAAAACATATTAAACTGCAATATGGAGGTAAAGACTAAAAAAAATAAAGACAAAACAACTACAGGACCAACAACCTGGATTTTTAATAAATAAATAGGAAAAACTTTGACTTAGGTGGAACGTGTGTGTGTGTGTGTGTGTGTGTGTGTGTGTATGCACACTTCTGCAAACACACATTTGTGATATTTAAGAAACAACTGGAAATTTGAACAGGCTGGACACTTGGTGATAATAGGAATCACTATTACTTGCTTAGATGTTATAATGATATTGTGCCAAAGTTTAACAAAATGAGGGCAATAGGGGTAATTTTTGTGACCTTTAATTTGGCAATGATTTCTTAGATATGACATGAAAAACACAAGCAACAACAACAAAATAGATAAATTGGACTTCATCAAGATTAAAAACTTTTGTGCTTCAAAGGATACTATCAAGGGTATGAAAAGACAACTCACAGAATGAAAGAAAACATTTGGAAGTTATATATCTGATAAGAAACTTGTACCTAGAATGTATAAAGAGCTCTTACAAGTCAATTATAAAAAGAAGAATAACCCAATTCAAAAATTGGCAAAGGTTCTGAATAACATTTTTTCCCAAGAAATAGTCAATAAGCATACGGAAAGATGCCCAACATATTAGCCATCGGGAGAATGCAAATCAAATGCAGGAAATGCAAATGCAGTGTATTTATTACAGCATTATTTGTAATAAGGCCCAGGAATGGTTATAATAGAAAAGCTAGATGTGGAAAAATCAGAACCTTCATAACACTGCTGGTCAAAATGGTTGAAGCCACTTTGGAAAACAGTGTGGTAGTTCCTCAAAAAGTTAAACATAGGTATACTATTTGACCCAACAATTCCACCTCTATGTGTATACCTAAGAGAAATGAAAAAAAAAATGTCCACACAAAATCTTGTACATGAACGTTCATAATAGCATTACTCACAATAGCCAAAAGATGGAAAAAACTCAAATGTCCATCAACTGTTAAGTGGATAAACAAAATGTGATGCAGCCATACAATGGAATATTATTCAGCCATAGAAAGGAATGGAGTACTATTACTTCAACAATATAGATGAACTTTGAAAATATCATGCTAAGTGAAAAAGCCAGACAAAAAAGGCTTTTGTATGATTCCATTTATATGAAATGTCCATATAATTATGGTTTAATAAAGCTTTTGTTTCACTTATATATAAATATAAATGTGCTAGGTTGTGATGTAAAATTTCTTTCTTTTTTTTAAGATTTTACTTATTTGAGAGAGACAGAGAGACAGCACAAGTTGGGGGAGGGTAGAGGGAGAGGGAGAAGCAGACTCCCCGCTGAGCATGGAGCCTGACATGGGGCTCAATCCCCGGACACTGAGATCATGACCTGAGCCGGTCAGACACTTAACCAACTGAGCCACCCAGGCACCCTGTAGAATTTCTTATAGCAGGTAATGCCAAAATAGTTTGAAAGCCACTCTGCTAGATTGTGTTGAGACAGATACTAGTGACCAGGACAGTACCATAATGTAAGCAACTGGAATCTTTCTCCTTGCTTTTTTTAAAAAAGTTTTTATTTGAATTCCAGTTATTTAACATATAGTGTAATATTAGTTTCAGGTGTACAATATAGTGACTCAACACTTCCATACATCACCCAGTGCTCATCACAAGTGCACTTCTTAATCCCCATCACCTATTTAACTTATCCTCCCATCCACCTCCCCTCTGGTGACCCTCTGTTTATTCTCCATAGTTAAGGGTCCGTTTCTTGGTTTGCTCTCTTTTGTTTTGTTCATTTGTTTTGTTTCTTAAATTCCACTTATGAGTGAAATTATATGGTATTTGTCTTTCTCTGACTGACTCATTTTGTTTAACATAATAGTCTCTAACTCCATCCATGTCATTGCAAATGGCAAGATTTCCTTCTTCATTATGGCTGAGTAATATCCCATTGTGTATATATACCACAACTTCTTTATCCATTCATCAGTCAATGGCCACTTGGGTTATTTCCATAATTTGGCTATTGTAGATAACACTGCTATAAACATTGGGGTGCATGTATCCCTATAAATTAGTATTTTTGTATTCTTTGGGTAATTGCCTAGCAGTGCAATTGCTGGATCATAGGGTAGTTCTATTTTTAACTTTTTGAGGAATCTCCATACTGTTTTCTACAGTGGCTGCACCAGTCTGCATTTCTACCAACAGTACAAGAGAGTTCCTCTTTCTTCACATCCTTGCCAACACCTATTGTTTCTTGTTCTCCTTGCCTTTGAAAGTGCAATTGTATCCTATCTCCACTTCATTGTCTGCAGCCTGGCTTTCACTCCCATCATTTCATAGGAAACTAGAACCTGTTGTGAATATAAACAAATGACCAACTTGTTACTAAATGGCATGCCCAATTTTCCATCTTTATTTTCCCTGACTTCTCTCTCTCTTGATTCCATTGATGCCCTTCTCCTTCCTGAAATGCTCTCTTTGCCTTGGTGACATCATCCACATGACCTGTCTGGTTGTACAGTCTTTACTTCCTGTCTGTGTTCTTCTTCATTCAGTCATTAAGGGCCATGATTTCTCTGGGTTCTTCTAATCTCAGTCCCCTTATCTTCATTCCACACTTGCACAGAATGGTGCACCCATCCATTCCCAAAGCTTAAACTACCACCTACACTACACACTGATGCACCTCCTTTCAACAAAGTTACTGAACACCAAGGGGAACAAAGTCCTTGCCTACGTACAGCTTACAATTCTCTGCTGATGAGTCCCAGGTAGTTCTCTTGAATTCCAGAGATGAATCTCCAACTGCTTTCTGGATATTTCCTCCTGAACATGTCATAAGAACCTCAAACTTAATAAGTCCAAAATTGAAATCATCTTCTCCCATCCCTGCCAGCTTCCTCTTTCTCCTGAGTTCCCTGTCTTGTAAGAGTGCCTCCTTGCAAAAAACCCTAGGAGATATCCGTAAGTCTTGCTTCTTGTTTATCTTGCTTCCAGCCAACCAGTCCTCTAACTCCTGGTAATTCTCTTCCTCTTTAATCTCTCTCTCATGTGTCCTTCTTCTGTCTCCCTGTTACTGGTATTTTTAATCAGTTCCTCATCATCTTTGATTTCATTACCATCCATTACTTGGTCTCTAGTGCTGCTCTCTCTCCCCAGTTCAGCCTCTATTCTCCTGCCCAAATTATTGGTCTCAAAAACATTTCTGTTCCTACTAATCCCATGGTAGATACTATAGATTGGCTGCTCAGGATCCAAGCCACCCTCCATCTAGCCTGCCCTCCTATATTGCTGAAAAGCTCAAAACCAAAAACCTACAACAGCCTGTCCTTTCTCAGGCTCCTTTGCATCCAGTGTTCTGGACGTGATTTATTTCTGGTAATCATATGCATATGCACAATATTTGGAAGGAGGTAATGACGCAGAAGCCATATTTCTGCTGCTTCTGTTGGCAAGCATAGTGATGGAGATTTTAGGGTTCTCTGCAGCCATGCTGCTTTTCCATAGGCCCCAGTGTCTGCTCACTGGCTTTGTGTATTTGAGGAATCAGAGAATGGGATTTTATTTTATTTTATTTTATTTTATTTTATTTTATTTTATTTATTATTTTTATTTTATTTTATTTTATTTATTTTTAATGTTTTTGTCAGTGAAGATCTGGGAGGTATGATGATACTCTAGTCAATAGTTAAGGCAGTAGCAGATTCTTGATTCCTAGACTTCAGATAAGGTGGTGTGTTTCCAAAGCCCTTGATGCCTCACCTTCCTGCTTGTGGCATGGAAAACAGCTCCCCTGGTATTCTGGGAGTTATTCCTAGAAGCCCAGCCTAAAAGGGGCCCCTCCAGCCCTTCCCCCAATTTTGGAAGCACCTGATTTTCTGCATTAGGACTCTTTCTACTGAAAATAACTAGAATGATTCAATTTCTGCAGCTGAAGCCTGACTTATATAACCCCTCTGCTTAAAGGCCTTCCATAGCTCCCCACTGCCTTAACGGCAAATTTCATAACATGCCATGTAATGTCTTCCCAATCTGGTATCCTTTGGTCTTTCTAACCTCAGCTTTCACCAGTGCCCTCTCATTCTCCACTCTCCAGCTAAACAGAGCCTACCATAGTTCTCATAACCACCAGGTTCTCTTGCCTCAAGAACTATGCAACTGCTGCTATCCTTACCCAGCCCCCATCTCAAAACTCAACTCAAGTGCCACCTCTTCCAGAAGGCTTTCTCTGATGTTCTCGTGTCAAAATTATTCTGGATAATATTCTTGTCCCACAGGACTCTGTGTTTGCCCCTCTTAGAATGCTTATTAAACTGTATTATAATTCTTTTTTTTTGTTTGTATCCTGCACTGGAATGTGGAGCTAAAAGGGCAGAGACCACGCCTGTCTTATTCACTGTTTTCTCCCCCAAGCCCAGTACAGTGCCTAACACTTAGCAGATACTTAGCATTTGCTGAATGCATGAATGTCTTCTTCATCCATTTGTTTCCACTCAGAGAGTTATATCTTCCAACACAGAAAGTAAGACATCATGAGACCACAGAAAAAATCTAGTCTAAACACTTATGCTCTAGGTTAGAAAACTGAGGCCCAGAGAATGGAAGCAACATGCCCAAGGTTACACAGCTAATTGCTAGCAAAGCAGAAATCAAAACCTTTCTCTCTTGAGCTTCAAAAGTGCTTTTGAGAGATTTTAGATCCTGGAACATGACATTTAATCCCAGCTCCATCCATGTGCATTTAGCATTCTGAGTGAAGTGACCACCCAACTCTGTTTACAATATATATTAAAAAAATTAGACAAGTCCCCCATATTTCAAGCAGCACTATCCCCACCCCACAGCCAACACTTCTGCTGACAAGTATCAAGAAATCAGAGAATTTAGGTTATAGCAAAACCCCACTTCCGTCCTTCAATTCCTCCTGCAACATCCCCACTAAATAGTTACCTAGTCTCAACTCTAACACCCACAACAATGAAGAGGTTCTTCTCTCTTAAGACAGTCCATTCATCTCTGGGACAATCGCAGTTGGAAGAAAGTTCTTCCATCTTTGAGCCAGATGTTATCACCATTTCTACCACAGCCACTGCTGAGGAGCTAATCACTCCATGAGATGGTCTGGAATATAAATGCTCCCAAACTCACACCATAATTACTATAAGCACCCAGTATATTTCTCAGGATCTAAAGACCAATAATTAGATAATAATAAACACTTATAAAGTGCTTACTCTATGCCAGGGACTGTTCTAAACCTTTTACATATATTAACTCTTAATCCTCACAACCACCCTATGAGGTAGATACTATTATTGTCCTTATTTTACAGATGAGGGAACTGAGGCACAGTGGTTAAATAACTTGCCCAAAGTCACATGGCTAGTCAGTGGTAGAGCCCAGATGAAAATCCAAACAGTCTGACTCTAGGGCCTATACTCTTAGACACTGTGCTATATAAATGCCACTAAATAACACATGTCCTATCCTCCAATAGCATCTGACAAGATGTCTCTTGGGTCACAGGAATAAACCATTTCAATGTTCAATGTTCTGATCTGAATCCCAGTGGCCTACTTCCCAGGTGCAAGATGTCTAAGTCTTAAATCTTTGCCTTCTCTCAGGGAAAAGCCAATGCCTAGTTTTCTGCCTCTCATAGTTCAAATAGCTCCCAAAGTCACACTTCTTCCAGGAAGTATAACCAAGGAAAGTTCCACATTTTATCCTGACCCCTCTGCTACTCACTTATTTCCATTAAACTCCACCCCAACCACCTAATAATCCCCAATGCTTGCCACAGATAGTCTGAAGGTATTAAATCCTGTATGTTCATTGTCTTGGCTACTGATATGACTAGATGCTCTTGCACATTTGTGCATGTCCACCCTATTTAAAAGAATCAGCTCCCTGAGGACAGAGACTCCTGGTTAGTTCACTTATTCAGCACAGAGATCACTGCTCCCCCAAAATCAGTTACATGCAATAAGCACTTATTCTTTTATATTATTATTATTAATTTGTTTTTATTAAGTAAACTCTACCCAATGTGGGACTCAAACTCATGACCCCGAGATCAACAGTTGCATGCTCTACTGACTGAGCCAGCCAGGTGCCCCAATAGGCACTTATTCTGACAGCAAAGGGGTACAGAGATGCTCTTAGGAACTTACCGTCCAGTGGGAGACATAGTCACACACCTAATTTCCATGTCATACAGTAAAGTGTCCTAAGCATAATCAGATAATGAATAAAGTTGTTGATGACTACAGAATGAATCATAGAATTTTATACTCAAAATGGGAATAAAAGGTCATTTCCTCCTAAACTCCCTACAGAGGGATACTCTCTAGGTACATGATAAGGTAGGAGAAATGGAAGGGGGAGAAGGAGGAATCACCTACTTTGGTTGCACATGGTTCTAGGCCTTTTAACATACCATTTTATTTAATCCTCCCCAGAAGCCTGAAAAGAAAGAATTGTTATCACTTCTTTAAAGAGTAAGAAACTAAGGTTCAGAATGTTTACATCAACCCATAGCCATGCAGGTAAGATATATTTCCAAAGCCTACTATCTCTGATGAGTTCTGTCCAGCAGCTGCTGGAATATTTCCAGTAACAGGAAGCTCACTCTGAAGTTTTCAAAGCCATTATTTGTTTTGAGCTGAAATTCGTTATTCTGTGCTCTCAACCATTTGTTAGGACACTACTATCCTCTGGGCCATACAAAAAAAGCCAAGTCCTAAACAATAGCCCCTTTAAAATGTTTCAAGATATCTAGCATGGGTTCAAACTCTGATTCTTCCTAAACAACCCTCCCCTCTGTATATACGCGCGCGCACACACACACACCACTTATTCTCCAAGATAAATGTGACCATTTCTTTAAGCTCTTCCTTGTGGCATGGTTTGCAACCCTCCCCAGGCTGGTTCCTCATCAGTTTGTCCAACATACCTCAGAATACATATCCAGGTGGGAGTGACAATGGGAAGTGGGAATATCATCTCCCTTATTCTAAACACTAGTCCCTAGGAAGAGCTACCTGTGAGCTCACATTCACCTAAAATGTCTGATGCTCATTTGTGCCCCCACCATGCCTTGAGAAGCTCATGGCAAAGTGAAAAACGCAGTAGATAAGAAGTTAAAACTTTCAGATGTTAAGTCCAGTCTCTGCTTCTTGGTAGCTGTGCAACCTCAAACAGGTCTCTTAACTTCCTTAAAGTTCAAAAAGCTATGACTTGTTTTCAGTTGTAACTTAACATAAAACATTGTTTTAAAATTTCAACTGCCTTACAGAAGGTGAAAGGCATGAAGTTAGTCCCAAGTAGGGTAACCTGAGGAAAGGGTGATGAGTAATTTGCTTAAGTTAAAGAATAAGGATGCATAGAATTGTTTGGTTGTGAAGGGTGGAGTTTCAAGGGGGGATCAGATAGGGTTAAGAATTTGACTCTGTCTGAAGACTTTTTTCCAGCTTTCTGTAAGCTTAGCTCTTTCATCTTTTCAAAAAGAATCCTTCCCTGACCACCCTCTTTGAAACTGTACCACTGCATCACTATCCTATTATCATGATTTTCTTTCTAGCCCTATCACTATATGAAAAGTTATATAATTATTTGCTTATTGATTTATTGTCTCCCTTTATAAACTGAAAGCTCCATAAAGGCAGAGATTGTTTTGTTCATTGCTGTATCTCTAGCACATAGAACAGTACTTGGCATTCAACAGATACATATTTTTTAATGACTGAATAACTAAATGAATGAATAAATGAATGAGTGAATAAAGGCATAGCTCTGCTGACTTACAGTGTTGGATGGAGAGGAAATGTATCATGGAAAGTATTCTCTACTGCAGCCTGTGAATACCAAAGTTCCAGTTACAGGCTTAGAATTTCATACCTCTTTGGTTTTCTGTTCCTGGTTGGCACAGACTCCACTCTAAACCACCACCCAGAAGCCCTTCCCTCAAAAATCATTGCCTACACCGACCTCATGTGGCCAAAGACTGAATAAGTATTTGAATAAATACCTAGGAACAGCAGTTTCCTCCTTTTCTTTTACATGGATTTATTTCAGGCCTGTTTTGTAGGGGGAGAGCAGCCAAGGGGACTTATTTTATTTCTGTTTCAAGTAAGCCAGTGGCCCAGACAACCTGCCTGTACTCAGGGTAGAAAAGACTGGCTGGAAAAGAGAAGCAAGGGTCTAAAAGCCCCTTCAGAGGAAATACAATGCTTTCCTATGGGGCTCAGATCTTTCTGGGGCAGCCAAACCCAGTTGTGCGTCAATTTAAGACTAGGATGGGCAGTGAATGCTTCCCTTAGTATCAGGCCCAGTATTTAGTTTTGGAGCCTAATCTCCTAGATAGTTCCATTTTTGTAACTCATGACTCATTCAACCCGCTACCTCCTCTGACCCCCATGTCCAAATTATTTATTTATGGGCTTCATTTAAACAGTAAACTACTGGGCAGTCATGGCACCAAGCACTCATCATCAAATTAAGCATGGGGTTTTGCTCATAGTCTCCCTTTCTTGCTCTCTCTCTTCTCTCCCCCCCCCCCAACTCTCTGCTTCAGTTAAGCAGGCCAGGAATAGCCCTAGACTTAGAAGCAGTATAGCTTGATAGCTGAGAACTCAGGCACTAGCCAGCCTGCTGAGGTTCAACCTTAGTTCTTCCAATTGCTGGTTGTGTGACCTGGAACAAGATAATGTCTTTTAAAAAAGTTTTTATGTTAATTCAAGTTAGTTAACATACAGTGTTATATTAGTTTCAGGTGTACAATATAGCAAGTCAACAATTTCATAAATCAACCAGTACTCATCATGACAAACCCACTCCTTAATCCCCACCACCTATTTAAACCCATCCCCCCAACAATCTCTCCTCTAGTTCTCCACATTTAAGAGTCTGCTTTTTGGTTTGTCTCCCTCCTTTTCCTTTGCTCATTTATTTTGTTTCATAAATTTCACATATGAGTGAAATCATACGGCATTTACATTTCTCTGACTTATTGTACTTTGTCTTATACTCTCCAGCTCCATCCATTTTGTTGCAAATGACAAGATTCCATTATTTCTCAGGGCGCCTGGGTGGCTCAGTCATTAAGCATCTGCCTTCGGCTCAGGGCATGATCCTGGAGTTCTGGGATCGAGCCCCATGTCAGGCTCTTCCCATGGGACCCTGCTTCTTCCTCTCCCACTCCCCCTGTGTTCCGTCTCTCGCTGGCTATCTCTCTCTCTGTCAAATAAATAAATAAAATCTTTAAAAAAAAGATTCCATTATTTCTTATGCCTGAATGATATCCCATTGTGTGTGTTTTTTGCATCTATGTTCATCAGGGATATTGGCCTGTAATTCTCTTTTGTAATGCTGTCTTATCTGGTTTTGGTATCAGGGTAATGCTGGTCTCATAGAATGAATGTGGAGGTTTTCCTTCCTTTTCCATTTTTTTTTAAGAAAAGTTTGAGAAGAATAGGTATTAACTCTTCTTTAAATGTTTAGTAGAATGCCTTTGAAATCATCTGGTCCTGGACTTGTGTTTGTTGGGAGATATCCGATCACTGATTCAATTTCCTTGCTGGTAATAGGTATGTTCAAATTTTCTATTTCTTTCTGTTTCAGTTTTGGTAGGTTATATGTTTCTAAGAATTTATTCATTTCTTCTAGGTTGTACAATTTGTTGGCATATAATTTTTCATAATATTCTCATAATTCTTTGTATTACTGTGGTGTTGGTTGTTATTTCTCCTCTATCATTTGAGGTTTTATTTGAGTCCTTTCTCTTTTTTTCTTGATAAACCTGGCTAGGGGTTTATCAATTTTATTGATTTTCTTTAAAAAATAAAGCAACTCCAGGTTTCATGGATCTCTTCTATTTTCTTAGATTTCTATATAATTTACTTCTGCTCTAATACTTACTATTTCCTTCCTTCTGCTGTTTTGGGGGTTTGTTGTTCTTTTTCTAGCTCCTTTAGATGTAAGGTTGAGTTGTATATTTCAGACTTTTCTTGCTTTTTGAGGTAAGGCTGTTTTACTATAAACGTCCTTTTTAGAACTGCTTTTGCTACATCCAAAAGGTTTTAGACCATTTGGTTTTCATTTTCATTTGTTTCCATGTACTTTTTTATTTCTTCCTTTGTTTCCTGGTTGACCCATTAATTGTTTAGTGGCATTTTATTTAACCTCCATATATTTGTGGTCTTTCCAGAGTTTTTCTTGTGTTTGCCTTCCAGTTTCACAATGTTGTCATCAGAAAAGAGGCATGGTATGACTTTGATCTTTTCGAATTTGTTGAGGCTTGTTTTGTGGGCTAATATGTGATCTATTCTGAAGGATGTTCCATGTGCACTTTCAAAGAATGTGTATTCTGGTGTTTTAGGATGGAATGTCCTGAATATATCTGCTACATCCATCTGTTCCAATATGCCATTCAAGGCCATTATTTCCTTGTTGATTTTCTGTTTAGATGATCTGTCCATTGATGTAAGTGGGGTGTTAAAGGCCCTAGTATCATTGTACTATTATCATTTAGTTCCCTCATGTTTCTTATTAACTGTTTTATGTATTTGGGTCCTCCCATGTGAGGTGTATAAATATTTATAGTTGTTATATCTTCTTGTTGGATTGATCCCTTTATCATTACACTGTCCTCCTTTGGTCCTTGTTACAGTCTTTATTCTAAAGTCTATTTTTTTCTGATATAAGTATTGCTACTACGGCTTTCTATTGACTCCATTTCCATGACAGATGTTTCTCCATCCCCTGACTTTCAGTCTGCAGGTGTCTTTAGTTCTAAAATGAGTCTCTTGTATGCAGCATATAGATGGGTCTTGTTTTTTTCTTTTTTTAAAATCTGTTCTGATACCCTATGTCTTTAGATCGGAGCATTTAGTCATTTACATTCAGGGTAATTATTGATAGATATGTGTTTGTTGCCATTTTAGTGCTTGTTTTGTGGTTGTTTCTGAAGATTTTCTCTGATCCTTTCTTCTCTTTCTCTCATGGTTTGCTGGTTTTGTATAGTGATATATTTGGATTTCCTGCCCTTTATTCTTTCCATATTTACTAGTGTTTTTTAATATATGGTGACCATTGGATTTGTATAGAACCTGTTCTGCATAAAACAGTCTATATTAAGCTGATGGTCATTTAAGTTTGGACCCATTCTTTACTTCTCTCGTCTCCATGTTTTAGGTATATAGTGTCATATTTTACATATTTTTATTTTGTGAGTTCCTTGACTGATATTTTACAAAAGCATTCATTTTTACTGCTTTTGTGCTTCCTACTTTCATACTTTTACTTTTGGACTTTCCTTTCACTCAAAGATCCACTTTAATAATTCTTGTATGGCTGTTTTAGTGGTCATGAACTCCTTTAGTTTTCATTAGTCTGGGTAACACTCTCTCCTTCTCTTCTGAATGATAGCCTTACTGGATAGAGTATTTTTGGCTGCAGATTTTTCCCATTCAGCATTTTGAATACATCATGCTACTCCATTCTGGCTTGGAAAGTGTCTGCTGAAAAATCTCCCGATGACCTTATGGGGTTTCCCTTGTATGTAACTGTCTAATTTCATCTTGCTGTTTTTATTTTTTTCTTTATCCCTACATTTTGACTTTTAAAAAAGATTTTATTTAATTATTTGAAAGAGAGTGAGAGAACACAAGTGGAGGGGAGGGGCAAGAGGGAGAGGGAGAAGCAGATTCCCCACTGAGCAAGGAACGTGATGCAGGGCTTGATCCCAGGACCCCAAGATCATGACCTGAGCTGAAGGCAGATGCTTAACTGACTGAGCCACCTAGGCACCCCATATTGTGACATTTTAATTATGACATGTCTTGCCATGGATCTTCTTTTGTTGATTTTGTTGGGGGTTCTCTGTGCCTCCTGGATCCGATATCTGTTTCCTTCCCCAGATTAGGGAAGTTTTTAGGTATCATGTCTTCAAATAAATTTTCTGTTCCCTTTACTCGCTCTTCTCATTCTGGGACTCCTATAATGAATGCTATTACATTTGACGGAGTCAGAGTTCCCTAAGCCTATTCTCATTTTGCATAATTATTTTTTTCTCTCTTTTGTTCAACTTGATTACTTTCCGTTACTCTGTCATCTAGGTCATTAATGTGGTCCTCTGCTTTTTCCATCCTGCTGTTTATTCCATCAAGCATGTTTCTCATTTCGTTTATTTAGCCCTTTATCTCTGCTACATTTTTCCTTATTTCTGTGTTAAGGGTCTCACTGATGCCTCCCATTATTTTCTCAAGTCCAGTGTCTTTGTGATTATTACTTTAAATTCTCTATCAGGCATGTTACTTATGTCTGTTTCACTTAGGTCTTTGGCGATGGCCTTGTCCTGTACTTTCATATGGGACAAATTCCTCTGTCTTCTCATTTTGTCTAAGTCTCTGTGTTAGGAAGGGCAGCTAAGTCTCCTCTTCTTGAGGGTAATGGCCTTCTGAAGAAGAGTCTTATAATACTCTGAAGTGTACTGTCACAAGTTCGCCAGAGCCTGGTGCTTTCGGGAATGTCTCCAGTGTGCTGCATGTGCTCTGCTATTGTGTTCCGGCCACTTTATCCTTCAGGCCAATTGTCTGCAGAGGCTCTCTTTGCCTCTTATGGGCAGTATTTGGTCCCTGGCCCAGATGTGGTGAGTTTCAAGTAGGTGTGCTGTAGTCTGCTTATGAAATGAGACCTGTTGCCACCACCACCAGAACCATGGCTCTGCTAAACTCCCACATCAGGAAACGCAGTGTAAGCAGGGTTTTGGGGTGGTCTTCTGGGGGAGACAGCCCCTGCACTGAGACTGAGGCAAGTGTGACTGGGAAGGGCAGTTCCACTAGTATAAAGGGGCGGGGAGAGGGCTTGGTGTAAGCCAGTTAGTAGTGAATGTCACTGCTGTGCTGTTTCCCACAAGTGTCCCTGTGCTTGCTAAGGTGCGGGGGAGGAAAGTGGCACAGGCCAGTTTCTTTGTTCCCAGAGGGGTCTTTCTGTGAATACTGGCACTCTGGGACACACTCCAAGATGAGCAGAAACCTCTCCACTGTGTGCCCTAGGTGCTCTTCAAATTGCTATTTTCAAGCTGTATGTCTGCAGGCTGTTTGCACTGATTTCTCTCTAAGAGCAGCCCCTATGCCCTCCAGGCTCTCCCCAAGCCAAGCCCATTGACCTTTAGAACTCCAGTCTTTAAGCCCTGCAGGTTGCAAGAACTGACCAAATTCAGCCCCTCTCACTTTCCAGGACAAATGCTATGGTGAATCATCATCCATGTCCTCTACTGTGTGCTAGTCTGTCTCTTGTGCTTCTCTGCAACCACAGCTCCCTCCCCATCACAGCAGCCATGACTTGTTTTTCTCCCAAACCACATCTCTGCACTTCCTGCCTTCTTCGATGTGATCTGTTCTCTACCTTTAGTTCTGGAGTTTGTTCTACCAGTCTTCAGGTCAATTTCTGGGATATTTACAAGGATTTGATTGTTATCTTGCTGTATTCATTTGATGAGGTGAGACTAGGTCCTCCTACTCTGTTGCCATCTTTCCCTCTCTCTTAATTTCTCTGAACTGAACTTTTCTCATCTTGAAAATGAAGAGAATGATATAATGTCCTTCACTCAGAGCAAGCCCCATACACTCACTACCCTAGTTTCCTCATCTGTGAAGCACAGATTCATACAGTTGTTAAGGGTTTAAAGAGTGAATACATGCAAAGCAATTAAAAAATGCCTGGCACATAATAATGCTCAGTAAATACTAACAAATACTATAATTTGAAGGTCTGAATACTATCTCTGCCCTTAATTTTAAACAAATCATTTACTCTTTGAGCCTCAGTTTCCACATCGATAAATAGAAGAAACAAATAATACCTACCAAAGAGTTAATGGAGTAAAGGATCTGAAAGTGCTCTATGGAATAAAAATTTGTTTAAAATATGAAGAATTGGGAGGGTGGCAAGATGGTGGAGGAGTAGGGGACTCCATTTCAACCAGTGCCCTGGATTTAGCTAGATATCTACCAAACCATTCTGAACACCCACAGAATCAGCCTGAGATGTAAGAATATATATCTGGATCTCTACAAGCAGAAAACCCCCAGTGGCTGGACTTAAGAAGGGTGGAGTCGTGAGCCTGCACGCAGATATCAGAAGATAAACAGGAGGGGGAGTGAGCCGCCATAAGCTGGCCCCTGAAAAGTGATATATCACCTGAGCAAAAAAGCAACCTGTGGGGGGGGGGGCTGGCAATAACTTGCAGAGCAGTAGTGGCAGGCCAGGAAGAGCTTGATAACAGTGCTCAAACAAGATCCAGGAGCTGCGGGGGTGTGAATGTGAATCCGGGACTGCTCCTGTGAACCCAGGGCCACTCACTCTATCCTGGGACCGCTCTCAGTTTTAGAAGCACAAAGAGCAGAGATAAGCAGGGCTCCTGAGTTGACAGCTGAGAGGGTGGCTGGGGGCGTGCACCTCCTGTGGGAGACTGTGGTTTTCAGTGGTGCTTACAGAAATGGAGACTATGTGTTCTGGAGGGTTCAGAGAAAAGCAGACTGTGATTTCTCTGCACTGGGTCAAAGGTCTGCATGCAGACATTTTCTTTTGCTCTGACCCTCAGAAAAGGCACAGAAAGCCCCCAGAGAACAAAAGCTCAAAAAACTGGTTTCCATGGAGCCCAGCCCCCTAACAGGGGGCAGGGCAACTCCTCCCAAGCAGGGTTGCCTGAGAAACAGCAAGGCAGGCCCTTCCCCCAAAAGACAAGCTGCAAGAACAACCCTAGGGTCCCCATAAAACTATAAAACCCCAACACTGGGGGAAAATAGTATATTGATCTCCAGGCATTGCCTCATGGCTTGTGTATTTTTCAGATACAACCTTTTTTCTCCTTATATTCTTTTTCATGTTGATTTTCTGTTTTTTTCTTTTTACCTTTTTCTCATTTCAACTAGATGTTTAACATAACATAGTTAATAGTAGCTTTTTAACTTGTACTTTTTCACACCTGTGCTTTTTTATATAGATATAAGCTTCAATGTAGTCCTTTTTTCCCTAGTCATTATTATATATATATACCAGTTTCATTTTCCCTGTAACTCTAGGAAGTAGTGTCCTCTAACAAACAGAACGAAATACACCCAGGAAGAACTGAAACACCCTACCTTGCCCACAATGAGAGATTATAGTCCCCCCACCCCCTTTTTTTCTCTCATCTTTTTTTAATTTAAATTTCATTTGTTTTTATTTTTTAATTTTATAAATTATATTCTTGGGTTTCATTTTGGCTTAGTTTTTTCAGTGGTGCCTTCTGACCACGCCAGATTTTCCCAGGGTCTATCTTGCCTAGATTGTGGTAGATATTTTTGACTCTGTACATCCCCTCAACCAACCCTCAAAAGAATGAATAGGAGGAGGAATTCCCAATGAAGAAAAGAACCAGAGACAATAGCCTATCCTGCAGACCTAATGGATATGGATATAAGCAAGATGTCAGAGACAGACTTAAGGGTGGCAATTATGAAGACAATAGCTAGGCTTGAGAAAACCATTAGTGGCAATATAGAATCTTTAAGGGCAGAAATGAGATCTAATCAGGCCAAACTTAAAAATGCTATAAATGAGATGAGTCTAAACTGGATACTCTAACAGCTAAGGTAAATTAGGCAGAAGAACAAATTAGTGATCTAGAAGATAAGCTGATAGGAAGGAAAAGGAGGAGACCTGGGACAAACAGCTTAAAATCCATGAGAACTGACTTAGAGAGATTAATGACACCATGAAACGTTCCAATGTCAAAATTATTGGGATCCCTGAGGAGGTGGAGAGACAGAGAAGACTAGAAGGTTTATTTGAGCAAATCGTAGCTGAGAACTTCCCTAATCTGGGGAAGGAAACACCTATTCATGTACAAGAGGCAGAGAGGACCCCTCCCAAAATCAAGGAGAACAGACCAATGCCCTGGCATATAATAGTAAAACTCGCTGACCTTAGATCCAAGGAACCCATCCTGAGAGCAGCCAGGGGGAAGAGATTTCTTATGTACAGAGGGAGGAACATCAGAATCACTTCAAACCTGTCCACAGAGACCTGGCGAGCCAGAAAGGGCTGGCAAGTCATATTCAGAGTACTAAATGAGAAGAACTTGCAGCCAAGACTACTTTATCCAGTAAGACTGTCATTCAAAATGGATGGAGAGATAAAGAGCTTCCAAGACTGGCAGAAACTGAAAGAATATGTAACCACCAAGCCAGCCCTGCAAGAAATAGTAAGGGAGATTCTATAAAAGAAGAAAGACCCCAACAGTACTGTACACCAGAAATTTACAGAGACAATTCATAGAAACAGGCACTGCACGGACAATAGGATGGCAATAAATACATATCTTTCACTAGTTACTTGTAATGTGAACGGCCTAAATGCTCCCATGAAATGTCACAGGTCTGCAGATTGGATAAAAAGACAGGAACCATCCATATGCTGTCTACAAGAGACACATTTTGA
Organism: Ursus arctos; assembly: GCF_023065955.2. Classification (NCBI taxonomy): domain Eukaryota; kingdom Metazoa; phylum Chordata; class Mammalia; order Carnivora; family Ursidae; genus Ursus; species Ursus arctos. The sequence goes on from NC_079873.1 coordinate 48,949,181, forward strand.
ACCTAAAGACACCTGCAGACAGAAAGTGAGCATGGAGGACCATAGGGTAAAGGAGAGAAATCTGAAGGGGGGGGATCAGAGAAGGAGACAAGCCATGAGAGACTATGGACTCCAGGAACCAAATGAGAGTTTCAGAGGGGATGAGGGTGGAGGGAGGGAATAACAGGGTGATGAGTAAGGAGGGAACGTGTTATTATGAGCACTGGGTGTTATATGTAGCTAATGAATCATTGAACACTACATCAAAAACTAACGATGTACTATACAGTGGCTAACTGAACATAATAATAATAAAAAAACAATATGAAGAATTGGAAAGCAGAGTTAAGATGGTGGAGGAGTGGGCGGTAGGAGGGCCTAAGCTTGTCTCATCCCCTGAAAACAGCTAGATAATTATCAAATCGTTCTGAACACTCAAAAAATCAATTAGAGGTCTAAGAGAAGAAAAACTGCAGGTCCACAAGTAGAAAAGTGACCACCTTTTGGAAGGTAATATTTGCGAAGAGTTGACTTGGAGGAGATACAATAGTGGGTATTATGGCAGGTAGGGACCCCTGCTTATGGAGGCTACCGCCAAGTTTTATATGCAGCAGAGCATAAAATCTGAACTTTTAGAATTCAGCTACCATAGGGGATCTGCCTGGCTTAAAAGTGCTCAGGTCAAAGCAGGGCAGAATCCCAGGAATCACAGTATGGTCTGAGGATCCCCTGGGTTGCAAGAAGAATGGGTGGTGCCAATGTGCTCTTCCCAGACATAGGAACAGGGATGCTGGCTGAAAGCAATATGTCTTGGTGCTGGCCTTCTGCTCTGTTTTGCCATAAACTTAACTGCTGTGCGGTCACACAACTGCTTTTCTAGGATGGGCTGGCAAATTGCAAAAGCATGGCAAGACCCTCCCCCAGAGGATCATCGTGGGTCCACACCATGGGAGTTCCTAAAATTCAGTTTGGAAACTCAGTCACATGCCTGAGATTTAAAAGAAAAAAAAAAGCTTGGACACAGGCAGGGTGAACACAGGGTTCTGACAGAAACCAGGGAAAGAAGAGGGGTGATTTATTGCACTCTGTGAGTGCTCCATGAAGAGCAGAGAGCACGAAATCTCAGCATCAGGGGTAGAGAGTTGGGCACCACCATTTTCATCCTGCTCATCAGCGCTGAAATCCTTCATAGATCAAAACAGCACCACCTAGTGAAGGCTGAAGCCACTTACACCAAGCCTCCCTCTGCTGTGCACTGGAGGCACATTTCCATTACAGCAAGTCCACCTGAGAATCAGCACAATAGGCTCTTCCCCCAGGAGAACAGTACAAACTTGCTCACACCAAGTCTACAGATCATACAGTGCTGCAAAACTTCAGCTCTAGGGGAAATAGGATCTACCTTCCTGTTTAATTTTTAAAATATTTTTAATTATTAGTTTCCAGGAATTTTCTTTTTTCAATTCATTTATTTATTGTTATTTTTAATTTTTATTTTATATACATATATGTTTTTTGGTTTATTTTCATTTTCTGTATATCTTTAATTATTATTGAATTTAGATTCTTTTTTTTAAAGATTTTTTATTTATTTATTCGACAGAGATAGAGACAGCCAGTGAGAGAGGGAACACAAGCAGGGGGAGTGGGAGAGGAAGAAGCAGGCTCACAGCGGAGGAGCCTGATGTGGGGCTCGATCCCAGAATGCTGGGATAACGCCCTGAGCCGAAGGCAGACGCTTAACCGCTATGCCACCCAGGCGCCCCTGAATTTAGATTCTTTTAACAAGCAGACTAAAACACACCCAGGATATAGATTTTTTTTCCTTCCTCTTTTCTTCTCTGGAAAAAAATGACAAGATAGAGAAATTCACCCCACAAGGAAGAACAGGAAGAAGTAATGTCCAGGGATTTAATCAATACAGATATAACTAAGATGTATGAACTAGAATTTAAAACGACAATTATAATGATACTAGCTGGGCTTGAAAAAAGCATGGAAAACAGTAGAGAATCCCTTACTGCAGAGATAAAAGAACTAAAATTTCATCAGGCTGAAATTAAAAATGCTATAACTAAGATGCAATCCCAAATGGAGGCCAAAAAAATGAGGATGGATGAAGCAGAGGAATGAATCAGTGAAAGTGAAGAAAAAATTATGGAAAAATAATGAAGCTGGGAAGAAGAGGGAAAGAAAGGTACTAGATTACAAAGGTAGACTTAGGGAACTCAGTGACATATTAAAACGTAGTAACATTTGTACCATAAGAGTCCCAGAAGATGAAGAAAGAGAAAAAGTGGCAGGAGGTTTATTTGAGAAAGTTACAGCTGAAAGCTTCCCTAACCTGGGGAAGGACACACACATCAAAATTCAAGAGGCACAGAGAACTCCCATTAAATTCAACAAAAGCCAACCACTGCAGAAGTATATCAGAGTCAAAATAACAAAATAAACGGCAAAGGACAGAATCATGAAAGCAGAAAGAGAAAAAAAGTCCTTAACCTACAAGGGAAGAGAGAGCAGATTTACAGTAGATCTGTCCACAAAAACTTGGCAGGTCAGAAGACAGTGGCATGATATATTCAACATGCTATATAGCTAAAATATGCAGCCAAGAATACTTTATCCAACAAGGCTGTCATTCAGAATACAGGAGAGAGAAAGAGTATCCCCGACAAACAAAAAATAAAGGAGTTTGTGACCACTAAACCAGCCTTGCAAGAAATTATAAGGGGGGGGGATCTCTGAGTGGAGAAAAGAAATACCAAAAGTAGCAAAGACTAGAAAGGACCAGAGAACATCACCAGAAACACCAACATTACAGGTAGTACAATGACACTAAATTCATATATTTCAATAACCACTCTGAAAGTAAATGGACTAAATGCTCTAATCAAAAGACATAGGATATCGGAATGACAAAAAAACAAGATCCATATATATGCTGCATATAAGAGACTCATTTTAGAACTAAAGGCATCTACAGATTGAAAGTGGGAGGCTAGAGAATGATCTATCATGCTAATGGATGTCAAAAGAAAGCTGGAGTACCCATACTTATATCAGACAAACTAGATTTTAAAACAAAGACTGTAACAAGAGATGAAAAATGGCATTATATCACAATTGAGGGGTCTATCCATCAAGAAGGTCTAACAATTGTAAATATTTATGCACCCCACATGGGAAGACCCAAATATATAAAACAGTTAATAACAAACATGAGGGAACTAAATGATAATAGTACTATGACTCTAGGGCCTTTAACACCCCACTTACATCAATGGACAGATCATCTAAACAGAAAATCAACAAGGAAATAATGGCCTTGAATGGCATATTGGAACAGATGGATGTAGCAGATATATTCAGGACATTCCATCCTAAAACACCAGAATACACATTCTTTGAAAGTGCACATGGAACATCCTTCAGAATAGATCACATATTAGCCCACAAAACAAGCCTCAACAAATTCGAAAAGATCAAAGTCATACCATGCCTCTTTTCTGATGACAACGTTGTGAAACTAGAAGGCAAACACAAGAAAAACTCTGGAAAGACCACAAATACATGGAGGTTAAAGAACATCTTACAAAAGAATGAATGGATAAACCAGGAAATTACAGAAGAAATTTTTTAAAAATACATGGGAGCAAATGAAAATGCAAATACGATAGTCAAAAACCTTTGGGATGCAGCAAAGGCAGTCATTCTGAAGAGGGAAATATATTGCAATACAAGCCTACCTCAAGAAGCAAGAAAAGACTCAAATACACAATGTAACATTATACCTAAAGGAACAAGAAAAGGAACAACAAATAAAGTCTACAGCCAGCGGAAAAAAGGAAATAATAAAGATTAGAGCAGAAATAAATAATATAGGAACAACAACAAAAACAAAAAGCCATAGAACAGAACAATGAAACAAAGAGTTGGTTCTGCAAAAGAATTAATAAAATTGATAAATCCCTAGCCAGACATATCAAAAAGAAAAGAGAAAGGACCCAAATAGATAAAATCATGAATGAAACCAGAAACATTGCAACCAACACCACAGAAATACAAAATTTATAAGAGAATACTATGAAAAATTATATGCCACCAAACTGGTAAATCTGCAAGAAATGGACGAGTTCCTAGAAAGATACCAACTATCAAAACTGAAACAGGAAGAAACAGAAAATTGATCATACAAATTACCAGCAAGGAAATTGAGTTAGTAATCAAAAATTTCCCAGAGGGGGGCAAAATGGGGGCTAAGTAGGGGACCTCATTTCATCTGGTCCCTTGAATTTAGGTGGATATCTATCAAACCATTCTGAACACACGCAAATTCATCCTGAAATGTAAAAAGATTTATCTGGATCTCCACAAGCAGAAAAACTACTACTTTTTGCAAGGTAGGAGGTGCAGAACCTTGAATCTTTGGGGGAAATATCTGAAGATAAGCAGAGGGGGGAGAGAGCATCCATAAGCCAGCTGCCAGAAAGTGATATAACACGAGAACAACAACAACAAAATTGGGACCCTTGGAAATCTAGTCTAGTGAGAGGCACCTCCTTCTGAAAAGGGTACAGGGGGGAAATAAGGCAGAATTCTAAGTGGATCATTGTGGTCTTGGGATTTCAGGAGATGCAGAAAGAACAGGGGAGCCCGGACCAATAGAGTGCCCAAGCAGTGGAGTGGGGAGACTGGTTATGGTCAGTGAGCCTAGAGGGGACTTTGAGCTCTGGACACCATAAACTGCAAGCTAAGCTGGTAGGGAGACTGCCCTCTGCCTGACCACCCTGAAAAGGACTAGAAGGCACGGGCTGTCTAAGATCCTAGGGGAGATATAGGATGGCTTGTGCCCATGACAGGGACAGCTCTCAGGGTGGTGTGGCCCACGAAGAGATGCTGTGGCAGCACCCAGCAGGACCTAGGAGCTGCGAAAGAGGGTGCATGCATGTGAGCGAATGGCCACTGGCAGTTGCACAGCCACAAGGTGCAGAATGGTCGCAGGTCTCCATGACTCTCCCAGAAGAGGTGTGGCAGGCACTAATACTGCCAGTCTGCAGAGTTTGCTACGTGCAGAGGTGGAGATAGATTGACCTGGAGGGTTTGTTGGGGGTGGGGGGACTACGACTTTTCAACTCTGGGTCAGAGATTCCTGCATGACCATGTTTGCTCTGACTCCCTAAAGAGAAGCTGAAAGATGCCAGGGAACAAAAGTCTCCAAGCCAACCAGCTCACATTAAACCTATCGTGGTGACAAGGAGTGGGGCAACTCCACCCAGGCAAAGACGTCAGAGAAGCTGAGCAGCAGGCCCCTCTCCCAGAAGACAGACTGGAAGAACAGGTGAATGATAAGCTTATTTCCCACAGGACTGTAAAATTACAGCACCAGGGGAAAATAATATAGGGAGCATCAGGTGTTCCCTCATGACTCACTTATACTTCAGGCTAAAATTTTGCATTTCTTTTTTAGCTTCTTTTCTTATTCTTTTGTTTTTTTAAAACCTGCTCTCATTTCAAATAGATTCTTATTTCCCAACCTATGTTTTTCAGTTGCTTCTTTCATTTTTTTCACATATATATTTTATAAATTTATGCCCCATACTAGCCCGTTTTTCACTCTATTCAATTTCCTCTTAATATATATGTAAGTTCTGGTCCCTTTGCAATTTTGGGATATCATGTCTTTTAACACAGAGACCAAAAATCAAGCAGGAATGGGCAGATCAACCTGATGTGTCCACCCTGAGAGACTATAATCTCTCTCCCCACCCCCAATATGTTTCTTTGTTTTCTCTTGTCTTTTTTCATTCTTTTTTTGTTATTTTGGATCATCATGGTTTTGGTGGCATATCTGTGGTACATTTTGACAGCTTCAGAATTTTTCCTAAGGTGCATTTGGCTTGGGTCGTGGTTGATATTTTGGACTCTGTACATTCCTTCAACCATCCTTCAACAGAATGACTAGGAGGAGGAACTCCCAACAAAGAAAAGAACCAGAGACAAAGGCCTATCCCACAGAACTAATGGATATGGATATAAGCAAAATGTCAGAGATAGACCTCAGGGTACCAATCATGAAGTCAATAGCTAGACTTGAGAAAAGCATTAGTGACAATATAGAATCTCTAAGGGCAGAAATGAGATCTCATCAGACTGAATGTAAAAATTCTATGAATGAGATACAGTCTGAAATGGATATAGCCAGGGCAAATGAGGCAGAGAACGAATTAGTGATCTAGAAGATAAGCTGACGGAAAGGAAGAAAGCTAAGGAAGATAAGGATAGGCAGCTAGTAACCCATGAGAACAGACTTAGATCAATGATGGCATGAAACGTTCCATGTCAGAATTATTGGCATCCCTTAGTGGGTGGAGAGAAAGAGAGAGGACTAGAAGGAATATTTGAGCAAATCATAGCTGAGAACTTCCCTAATCTGGGGAAGGAAATAAGCATTCATGTCCAACAGGCAGAGAGGACCCCTCCCAAAATCAATAAAAATAGATCACCACCAGGGCATATAATTGTGAAACTTGTAATTAGAGCCAAGGAGGCTATCTGGAGAGCAGCTATGGGAAAAAGATTTCTTACATACAGAGGAAAGAACATCAGAATAAAATCAGACCTATCTACAGAGGCCTGGTAAACCAGAAAGGGCTTGCAACATATTCAGGGTACTAAATGAGAAGAACATGCAGCTGAGGACACTTTATCCACCAAGGATGTCATTCAGAAAGAATGAAGAGATAAAGAGCTTCTAGGACTAGCAGAAACTGAAAGAATATGTAACCACCAAGCCAGCCATGCAAGAAATGTTAAGGGGGAATCTATAAAAGAAGAAAGACCCCAAGAGTAATATAGACCAGAAGTTAACAAAGACAATCTATAGAAACACGGATTTAAAGGCAATACAAAGGCACTAAATTCATATCTTTCTAGAGTTACTCTTAATGTGAACAGGCTGAATGTTCCCATCAAAAGGCACATGGTTTCAGATTGGATAAAAAAGGAGGACCCATCCATTTGCTGTCTACAAGAGACTCATTTTGCATTTTGAACCTAAAGACACTTCCAGATTGAAAGTGAGGGAATGGAGAACCACTTATCATGCCAAAAGGCCTCAAAAAAAAAAAAAAAAAAGCTGAGGTAGCAATTGTCATATTAGACAACATAGATTTTATTTTACTTGTTTATTATGATATGTTAGTTACCATACAGTACATCATTAGTTTTTGATGTAGTGTTCCATGATTCATTGTTTTTGTGTAACACCCAGTGCTCCATGCAATATGTGCCCTCCGTAATACCCTTCACCAGGCTGGACCATCCCCTCACCCCCCTCCCCTCTAAAACCCTCAGTTTGTTTCCCAGAGTCCATAGTTTCTTGTGGTTGATTTCCACTTCTTTTTACCCCCCCCCCATTTTCCCCTTCCTTTTCCTACCAATCTCCCTGCTATTACTTATGTTCCACAAATGAGTGAAACCATATGATAACTGTCTTTCTCTGCTTGAATTATTTCACAGAGCATAATCTCCTCCAGGCCTGTCCATGTTGCTACAAATGTTAGGTAACCATTCCTTCTGATGGCTGAGTAATATTCTATTGTATATATGGACCACATCTTCTTTAATGCAATCTTCTGTTGAAGGGCAACTCAGCCCCTTCCGCAGTTTGGGTATTGTGGACAATGCTGCTATGAACATTGGGGTGCATATGGCCCTTTCTTCACTGCGTCTGTATCTTTGGGGTTAATACCCAGTAGTGCAATTGCTGGATCATAGGGTAGCTCTATTTTTAACTTCTTGAGGGACATCCACACAAAGAGGCTGTACCAACATGCATTCCTACCAAAAGTGTAAGAGGGTTCCCCTTTCTCCACATCCTCTCCAACATTTGTTGTTTTCTTGTCTTGTCCATTTTTACCATTCCAACTGGTGTATGGTGGTTTCTCAATGCAGTTTTGATTTGAATTTCCCTGTTGGCTAATGATGTTGAAAATTTCTCATGTATCATATGTCTTCATTGGAAAAGTGTCTGTTCGTATCTTCTGCCCATTTTTTTTATTTGATTATTTTTTTCTTGAGTATTGAGTTCAAAAAGTTATTTATAGATACTGGATACCAGCCTTTTATCTGGAGTGTCATTTTCACATATCTTCTCCCATTCCATGGTTTGCCTCTTTCTTCTGTTGACTCTTTCCTTTGCTTGGCAGAAGCTTTTTATCTTGATGAAGTCCCAAAAGTTCATTTTTGCTTCTGTTTCCCTTGCTATTGGAGGCGTGTCATGAAAGAAGTTGCTGTGGCCGATGTCGAAGAGGTTACAATCTATGTTCTCCTCTAGGATTTTGATGGACTACTGTCTCACATCAAGGTCTTTCATCCATTTGGAGTTTAACTTTGTGTATGGTGTGAGAGAGTGGTAAAGTTTCATTCTTCTGTATATAGCTGTCCAATTTTCCCAGCACCATTTATTGAAGAGACTTTCTTTTTTCCACTGGATGTTTCTTCCTGCTTTTTCAAGGTTTGGTTGACCAAAGAGTCGAGGGTCCATTTTTTGGAGTCTGTATTCTGTTCCATTGGTCTATGTGTCTGTTTTTCTGCCAGTACCATGCTGTCTTGGTGATCACAGCTTTGTAGTATAGTTTGAGATCAGGCAACATGATGCCCCCAGCTTTGTTTTTCTTTTTCAACATTTCCTTGGTAATTCGGGGTCTTTTCTGGTTCCACACAAATTTTAGGATTCTTTGTTCCAGCACTTTGAAAAAATGTAATTGGTATTTTGATCTGGATGGCATTGAATGTGTAGATTGCTCTGGTAGCATAGACATTTTAACTATATTTATTCTTCTGATCCATGAGCATGGAAAGTTTTTCCAACTTTTTTTTGTCTTCTTCAATGTCTTTCAATAGTGTTCTGTAATTTCTAGAGGACTTATAAGTCCTCTACCTCTCTGGTTAAATTTTTTCCGAGACATCTTATGGTTTTTGGTGCTATTGTAAATGGAATCAATTCCCAAATTTCTTTTTCGTCAGTCTCATTGTTAGTGTATAGAAATGCAACTTATTTCTGAGCATTGATTTTGTATCCTGCCACATTATTGAATTGTTGTATGAGTTTTAGTAATTTGGGGGTGGGGTCTTTTGAGTTTTCCATATGAAGTATCATGTTATCTGTGAAAAGAGAGAGTTTGACTTCCTCTTTGCCAATTTGAATACATTTTATTCTTTGTTGTTTTCTGATTGCTGTTGCTAGGACATCCAGTACAACATCGAACAATAATGGGGAGAGTGGGCATCCTTGTCATGTTCCTGATCTTAAGAGAAAGGCACTCAGCTTTTTGCCATTGAGAATGATATTTTCTATAGACTTTTCATAGTTGGTTTTTATGAAATTGTGGAATGTACTCTTTATCTCTATGCTCTGAAGGGTTTTAATCAGATAAAGATGTATTTTGTCAAATGATTTTTCTGCATCAATTGAGAGGATCATATGTTTCTTTTCTCTTCTCTTATTAATGTATTTGATCACATTCATTGATTTTCAAATGTTGAGCCACCCTTGAATGCCAGGGATGAATCCCACTTGGTAGTGATGGATATTCCTTTTAATGCACTGTTGGATACTATTAGCTAGGATCTTATTGAGAATTTTGGCATCCATATTCATCAGGTTATTGGTCTAAAATTCTCCTGTTTGGCGGGGTCTTTCCCTGGTTTGGGGATCAAGGAAATACTGGCTTCATAGAATGAGTTTGTAGTTTTCCTTCTGTTTGTATTTTTTGAAACAGCTTCAGGAGAATAGATATTATTTCTTCTTTGAATGTTTGGTAGTATTCCCCAGGGAATCCATCAGGCCCTGGACTCTTGTTTTTTGGGAGGTTTTTGATCACTGCTTCAATCTCATCATGATTAATCAGTTGGTTTAGATAATCAATTTCTTCCTGTTTCAATCTGGGCACTTTATAGGTTTCCAGGAAGGCATCCATTTCTTCCAGGTTGTTTAATTTATTGTAATTAAGTTGTTGATAATACTTTCTAATGATTGTTTCTATTTCCTTGGTGTTAGTCGTCATCTCTCCTCTTTCATTCATAATTTTATTAATTTGGGTCCTTTATTCTTTTGAATAAGTCTGGCCAGTGGCATATCGATCTTATTTATTCTTTCAAAGAACCAGCTTCTAGATCTGTTGATCTGCTCTTCTGTGCTCCTGGTTTCTAATTCATTTACCTCCACTCTAATCTTAATCAATTGTGTTTTTCTCTCTGGCTTAGGCCTGTTCTTTTGTTCCATCTCCAGCCGTTTAAGGTGTGAGTAGGACTGCATTTTCAATTTTTCTATTCTTTTGAGTGAGGCTTGGATGGCTATGTATTTCCCCCTTAGGACCACCTTTGCAGTGTCCTATAGGTTTTGGACTGATGTGTTTTCATTCTAATTGGTTTCCATAAATTGCTTAAGTTCCTCTTTAATTTCCTAGTTTACCCAATCATTCTTTTTTTTTAAGATTTTTATTTATTTATTCGACAGAGATAGAGACAGCCAGCGAGAGAGGGAACACAAGCAGGGGGAGTGGGAGAGGAAGAAGCAGGCTCATAGAGGAGGAGCCTGATGTGGGGCTCGATCCCATAACGCTGGAATCACGCCCTGAGCCGAAGGCAGACGCTTAACCGCTGTGCCACCCAGGCGCCCCTACCCAATCATTCTTAAGCAGGATAGTTCTTAGTTTCCAAGTGTTTGAGTTTCTTCCAAATTTTTTTTTCTTTTGCTTAAATTCCAATTTCAAAGCACTGTGGTCTGAGAATATGCAGGGAATAATCTCAGTCTTTCGGTATTGGTTGAGACCTGTTTTGTGACCCAGTATATGGTTTATCCTGGAGAAAGTTCCATGTGAGTTCGAAAAGAATGAGTATTCTGTTGTTCTAGGGTGGAGTGTTCTGTATATATCTATGAGGTCCATCTGGTCCAGTATGTCATTCAAACCTCTTGTTTCTTTGCTGATTTTCTGCTTAGATGATCTGTCTATTGTTAAGAGTGGAGTGTTGATGTCCCCTACTATTAATATATTATTATCTATATGTCTCTTTATTCTGATTAACAGTTGGCTTATGTAGTTGGCTGCTCCCCTATTGGGAGCATAGATATTTATAATTGTTATATCCTCTTGTAGGATACACCCTTTAAGAATAATGTAGTGTCCTTCTGTATCTCTAACTACAGACTTTAGCTTAAAATCTAATCTGTCTGGGGGCACCTGGGTGGCACAGCAGTTAAGCGTCTGCCTTCAGCTCAGGGCATGATCCCGGCGTTCTGGGATCGAGCCCCACATCAGGCTCCTCCGCTATGAGCCTGCTTCTTCCTCTCCCACTCCCCCTGCTTGTGTTCCCTCTCTCGCTGGCTGTCTCTATCCCTGTCGAATAAATAAATAAATAAAATCTTTAAAAAAAAATCTAATCTGTCTGATATGATAATTGCTAACCCAGCTTTCTTTTGAGGTCCCTTGGCATGAAAAATGGTTCTCCATCCCTTCACTTTCAATCTGGATGTATCTTTAGGTTCAAAATGAGTCTCTTGTAGACAGCATATGGATGGGTCATGTCTTTTTAAAGAATCTGCAACCCTGTGGTATTTTATGGGCGCATTTAGGCCATTCACATTGAGAGTGATTATTGAGAGATAGGATTTTAATGTTGTCGTGTTGCCTGTGAAATCCTTGTTTCTACAGATTGTCTCCGTAAATTTCTGTTCTGTATCACTCTTGGGGTCTTTCTACTTTTATTGAACCCCCCTTATTTTTTTGTAGGGCTGGCTTGGTGATCACATATTCTTTCCATTTCTGCCAGTCTTGGAAAGTCCTTGTCTCTCCATCCATCCTGAATGATAGCCTTGTTGGATATAGTATCCTTGGCCACATGTTCTTCTCACTTAGTGCTCTAAATATGACTTGTCAGCACATCTGGCTTGCCAGGTCTCTGTAGACAGATCTGGGGTTATTCTGATGTTCCTCCCTCTGTACATAAGAAATTTCTTCCCCCTGTTCATATCTTCTGCCCATTTTTTGATTTGTTTGTTTCTCGTGTATTGAGTTTGAGAAGTTCTTTGTAGATCTTGGATACCAGCCTTGTCCACAATAGCTAAATCATGGAAGGAGCCGAGATGCCCTTCAACTGATGACTGGATTAAGACGTTGTGGTCCATATATACAATGGAATATTACTCAGCTATCAGAAAGAACGAATTCTCAACATTTGCTACAACATGGACGGCACTGGAGGAGATAATGCTAAGTGAAATAAGTCAAGCAGAGAAAGACAGTTATCATATGATTTCTCTCATCTATGGAACATAAGAACTAGGAAGATCGGTAGGGGAAGAAAGGGATAAAGAAAGGGGGGTAATCAGAAGAGTGAATGAAACATGAGAGACTATGGACTATGAGAAACAAACTGAGGGCCTCAGAGGGGAGGGAGGTGGGGGAATGGGATAGACTGGTGATGGGTAGTAAGGAGAGCATGTATTGCATGGTGCACTGGGTGTTATATGCAACTAATGAATCATTGAACTTCTTTACATCGGAAACCAGGGATGTACTGTATGGTGACTAACATAATACAATAAAAAAAACATAAAAAAAAAAAGAAATTTCTTCCCCCTGGCCACTTTCAAGATTGTGTCCTTCGATCTAAGATTTGCGAATTATACTATTGTATGTCATGGTGTTGGTCTGTTCTCATAGATCTTGGGAGGGGTCCTCTCTGTCTCTTGGACATGAATGCTTGTTTCCTTCACCAGATTAGGGAAGTTCTCAGCTACAATTAGTTCAAATATCTCTTCTAGAGCTCTTTCTCCACCCCCTTGGGGATGATAATTCCGACATTGGAAAGTTCCATTGAGTCAGTAATCTCCCGTAGCTTTTTTTCATGAAAATGGAGTTTTTTTTCCCATGTTACTTCTCTTTGTTTCTTTTCTAGCATCTCATCCTCTAACTCACTAATTCATTATTCTGCCTCATTACCCTGGCAGTCAGAGCATCCAGTTTAGACTGCATTTGATTCATAGAATACTTAATTTCCGCCAGATTCATTCTCCTTTCAGCCCTTAGAGATTCTATATTTTCGTTAATATTTTTATCAAGCCTATACATCATCTTGATAATTGTTACTCTGAAATTCATTTCTGACAGTTAGGTTATATCCATATCCATTAGTTCTGGGCAGAGGCCACAGTCTCTGTTTCTTTCCTTTTTGGGGATTCCTCCTTATGGTCATTCTGATGAGGTGTGGTTGCGGGGATGTACAGAGCCCAAATTATTGACCAAGACCCAAGAAAGATGCACCTGTTTTAAAAGGACCTTAGGGATGTGGGCTTCTTGTTCTCTCAGCCTGCCTTCTGGGGGAGGGGCCTGCTGCACTGATACTCAGGCAATTCTGTATGGGCAGAGCTGCCCTGCCTCCCGGGGGGGGGGGGGCACAGTGAGAACCAGTTTTTCAAGACTTTTGCTCTCTGGTTGCTTTCCCTGGTGGTTTTCTGTGTCTCTTCTGAGAGTCAGAGCAGCAGTGACCTTATCCAAAAGTGTGTCAGAACAGAGAGTTCACAGTCTGCACTTCACTGAGCTCTCCAGACCCCACTGATTCTGTTTCTGTCGGTGCTGCTAAAAACCTGCAGGGTCCTGGGTCTTGTGCCCCACAGCCGTACTCCCAGTTCTTGTTCCCAGGGCTGGCATGTCTCTGCCCTTTGTGCTATAAAACCACCAGCCACCCCTGGTTCACGCATGTGCTCCCGAGCTCCAGGTTTCAGTTTCGTTTCCCTGCTGCTAGTGGTCTGCTACTGTGGCTTCTTCCCAGCACGGGTGGCTTCTGCCTTCCTGGTGCCCAAGCACAGCAGCTCCCTCCCCCTTCCGTTTATCTTCTAATAGCTACACAGAGACTCTTGGCTCCTCACTTCATCCCTCGAGACCAAGTGCTGGAGGTGTTCTTTTTGTAGAGATCCAGATGTATCTGCTTACATCTCAGGCTGATTTCGTGGGTGTTCAGGACGGACTGGTAGATATCCAGTTCAATTCAGGGGACCGGTTGAAATAGGGTCCCCTACACCTAAACCATCTTTCCCCCCGCCCAATCTAGGCAAATTAGATGTTAATCCAAAGACTGTAGTAAGAGATGTAGAAGGACACTATATCATTCTTAAAAGGTCTACCCAACAAGAAGATCTAACAGTTGTAAATATCTATGCCTCCAACATGGGAGCAGCCAAGTACATAAACTAAGTATTAACCAAAATAAAGAATCATATTGATAATAATACATAAATAGTAGGAGACTTTAACACTTCACTCGCAGCATTAGACAGATAAACTAAGCACAAGATCAGTAAAGAAACAAGACCTTTGAAGGACACAGTGGACCACATGGGCTTTGTAGATATATAAAGCACATTCCATCCTAAAACAACAGAATACTCATTTTTCTCAAATGTACACAGAATTTTCCCCAGAATAGATCACATACTGGGCCACAAATCAGGTCTCAACCAACACTAAAATATTGAGATTATTCCCTGCATATTTTCAGACCACATGCATTGAAACTGGAACTCAATCACAGGAGGAAACTTGGAAGGAATTTAAAACCTTGGAGGTTAAAAAGCATCCTGCTAAAGAATGAATGGGTCAACCAGGAAATTAAATAGGAAATTAAAAAACTCATGCAAACCAATGAAAATGAAAACATATTGGTTCCATATCGATGGGTACTGCAAAGTGAGTCCTTAGAGGGAAGTACATAGCCATCCAAGTCTCTCAAAAAATTAGAAAAATCTCACATTCAAAAGCTAACCTTACACCTATAGGATCTGGAAAAAGAACAGCATATAAAGTCTAAACAAGGCAGGAGAAGAGAAGTAAAAAAGATTAGAGCAGAAATGAATGAAATAGATACTAGAAGAACAAAAGAACAGATCAACAAAACTAGAAGTTGGTTGTTCAAAGAATTAACAAGATTGCTAAAACATTGGCCACACTTATCTAAAAGAAAAGAGAAAGGCCCCAAATTAATAAAATCATAAATGAAAAGGGGAGAATCATGACCAATACCAAGGAAATAGTGTTATTAGATCTTATTACCAGCAGGTATATGCCAACAAACTAGGTAATCTGGAAGAAAGAGATGCACTCCTGGACACTTATAAACTACCAAGACTGAAACAGGAAGAAATAGAAAATCTGAACAGACCAATAAAAGGCAAGGAAATTGAAACCGTAATGAAAAATCTCCCAAAAAACAAGAGTCCAGGGCCAGATTACTTCCCAGGGGAATTCTTTAAATTTTTAAGGAAGAAATCGTACAAATTCTTCTAAAGCTGTTTCAAAAAAATAGAAATGGAAGGAAAACTTCCAAACTCATTCTATGAGGTCAGCACTACCCTAATCCCCAAACAAACTGAGCACTTCAGAGGGGTGGGGGGTGGTGGACTGGGATAGGCTGGTAATGGGTATTAAGGAGGGCACATATTGCATGGTGCACTGGGTGTTATATGCAAATAATGAATCATGGAACATTACATCAAAGACTAAAGATATCCTGCACGGTGACTAACATAACATAATAAAAACTATTTTACAGAAGAATGTATCAGCAAATTGGAGGATGGGTTGGTAGATGAAAAGCTAAAATAGAATCTGGACTCAAAAAAATCCACGTTCAGGAATGTGCGTTATGGGAGATTACTGACTCAATGAAACATTTCAATGACAGAATCATCGGCATCCACGAGGCGGTGGAGAAAAACAGAGGTCTAGAAGAGATATTTGAACAAATTGTAGCTGAAAACTTCCCTACTCTAGCAAGTGAAACAAACACTTGTGTCCAAGAGGCAGAGAGGACCCCTCCCAAGCTCAACCACGACAAACCTACCCCACGTCACGTCATAGTGCATTTCGCAAATATTAGATCCAAGGATACAGTATTGAAAGCGGCCAGGGCAAAGAAATTTCTCACGTAGCAAGGCAAAGGTATCAGAATTACGTCAGACCTGTCTACACAGACCAGGAAGGAGAGAAACGGTCGGGCAGGCATTTTTAAAGCTCTTTCAGAGAAATACATGCAGCCAAAGATCCTTTATCCAGCAATTCTGTCATTCAGAATGGATGGAGAAATAAAGACCTTCCAGAATCACCAGTCATTGACCAATTTCGTAACCACAAAACCAGCCCTACAGGAGATATTAAGGGGGGGTTCCATGAAGGTAAAAGGGCCCCAACAGTGATACAGAACAGAAAGTCACAATCGATAGAAACAAAGACTTTACTAGCAACATGGCATCATTAAAATCATCTCTCTCAATAATCAGTCTCAATGTAAATGGCCTAAATGCTCCCATAAATGCCACAGGGTTGCAGATTGGATAAAAAGACATGACCCATCCATTTGCTGTCTATGAGACACCCATTTTGAACCTAAAGATACATTCAGACTGAAAGTAAAGGGATGGAATACCATCTATCATGTCAATGGACCTCAAAAGAAAGCTGGGGTAGCAATTCTCATATTAGATTGGATTTTAAACTAAAGACTATAGTTAGAGACACAGAGGGGCACTATATTATTCTTAAAGGATGTATCCAACAAGTGGATAAGACATAAATATATATGCCCCCAACAGTGGAGCAGCAAGATACACAAGCCAACTCTTAACCAGAATAAAGAGACATATAAATAAAAGTACATTAATAGTAGGGGACCTCAACACTCCACTATCAGCAAGAGACAAGAGACAGAGCACCAGAGCAGAAAACCAACACAGAAACAAGAGCTTTGAATGCCATACTCGACGAGTTGGACCTCATAGATATATACAGAACACTACACCCCAGAAACAAAGAATACTCATTCTATTCTAATGCCCATGGATCATTCTCAAGAATACATGATGTTCTGGGACACAAAACAGGTCTCAACTGATACCAAAAGATTGAAATTATCCACTGCATATTCTCAGACCACAACGCTCTGAAATTGGAACTCAACCACAAGGAAAAATTTGGAAGAAACTCAAACACTTGGAGACTAAGAACCATCCTGCTCAGGAATGACTTGATAAACCAGGAAATCAAAAATCAATTTTAGCAATTTATGGAGAACAACGAGAATGAAAACACAATGGTCCAAAACCTATGGGATACTGCAAAGGCAGTCCTAAGGGGGAAATACATAGCCATCCAAGCCTCACTCAAAAGAATAGAAAAATCTAAAATGCAGTTTTTATATTCTCACCTCAAGAAACTGGAACAGGAACAGAGGGACAGGCCTAATCCACGCACAAGGAAGCAGTTGACCAAGATTAGAGCAGAAATCAGTGAATTATAAACCAGAAATACAGTAGAGGAGATCAACAGGACTAGAAGCTGGTTCTTTGAGAGAATCAATAAAATTGACAAACCGCTGGGAAGACTTATCCAAAAGAATAGAGAAAGGACCCAAATTAATAAAATTATGAATGAAAAAGGAGAGGTCACGACCAGCACCAATGAAATTGGAAGCATTATTAGAAACTTTTATCAACAGCTATATGCCAATAAATTAAGCAATCTGGAAGAGATGGAGGCCTTCCTGGAAACCTATAAACTACCAAGACTGAAAGAGGAAGAAATTGATTTTTTAAACAGGCCAATTAATTATGAAGAGATTGAGTCAGTGATAAACAACCTTCCAAATAACAAAACTCCAGGCTCGGATGGTTTTCCTGGGGAATTCTACCAAACATTCAAAGAAGAAATAATAACTATTCTCCTAAAGCTATTTCAAAAAATAGAAACAGAAGGAAAACTACCAAACTCATTCTATGAAGCCAATATTACTTTGATCCCCAAACCAGGCAAAGACGCCCTCAAAAAGGAGAATTACAGGCCGATTTACTGAATGAATATGGACGCCAAAATCCTCAACAAGATCCTGGCCAATAGAGTCCAACAGTACATTAAAAGGATTATCCATCATGACCAAGTGGGATTCATTACTGGGATGCAAGCGTGGTTCAACATTCGCAAATTGATCAGCGTGATACATCATATCAACAAGAAAAGACTCAGGAACCATATGATCCTCTCAATTGATGCAGAAAAAGCATTTGACAAAATAAAGCATCCTTTCCTGATTAAAACCCTTAAGAGTCTAGGGATAGAGAGTACATTCCTCAATCTCATAAAAACCATCTATGAAAAGCCTACAGCAAATATCATTCTCAATGGGGAAAAGCTGGAAGCCTTTCCCTTAAGTTCAGGAACATGACAAGGATGCCCACTCTCGCCACTATTATTCAACATAGTACTAGAAGTCCTTGCAACAGCAATCAGACAACAAAGAGGGATAAAATGTATGCAAATCAGCAAAGAAGAAGTCAAAATGTCTCTGTTCGCAGATGACGTGATACTCTGTATGGAAAACCCAAAAGAAGGAACTCCCAAACTATTAGAAGTTAGAGAGCAATTCAGTAATATGCGGGATAGAAAATCAATGCTCAGAAACCTGTTGCATTTCTATACACGAATAATGAGATGGAAGAAAGAGAAATTAGGGAATCCATTCCATTCACAATAGCACCAAAAATCATATGTTAACTTGGAATTAACTTAACCAGAGACGTAAAGGACCTATATTCTAGAAACTATAAATCACTCTTGAAAGACATTGAGGAAGACACAAAAAGATGGAAAAATATTCCATGCTCATATGATCGGAAGAATTTACATAGTTAAAATGTCCATGCTACCCACTTTCATTGTTAACCGGATCAAAATACCGATGACATTTTTCAAAGAATGGGAACATATAGTCCTTAAATTTGTATGGAACCAGAAAAGGCCCCGAATCTCCATGGAACTGTTGAAAAGGAAAAACAAAGCTGGGGGCATCACAATGCCGGATTTCGAGCTGTACTACAAAGCTGTGATCACAAAGACAGCATGGTACTGGCACAAAAACAGAAACACAGAACAATGGACAGAATAGAGAACCCAGAAATGGACCCTCGGCTCTTTGGGCAACTAATCTTTGATAAAGCAGGAAAATACTTCCAGTGGAAAAAGACAGTGTCTTCAATAAATGGTGCTGGGAAAATTGGACAGCTACATGCAAAAGAATGAAACTTGAACACTCTCTCACACCATACACAAAAATAAACTCCAAATGGATGAAAGACCTCGATGTAGACAGGAATCCATCAAAATCCTAGAGGAGAAGATAGGCTGCAACATCTACGACATCGGCCAAAGCAACCTTTTTCATGACACATCTCCAAAGGCAAGAGAAACAAAAGGTAAAATGAACTTGTGGGATCTCATCAATATAAAAAGCTTCTTCACAGCCAAGGAAACAGTCAAAAAACTAAGAGGCAGCCCAAGGAATGGGAGAATATATTTGCAAATGATGCTACAGATAAAAGACTATGATCCAAGACCTACAAACAACTTCTCAAACTCAATACGCGAGAAACAAATAAACAAATCATAAAATGGGCAGAAGATATGAACAGACACTTTTCCATTGATGACATACAAATGGCTAACGGACACATGAAAAAATGTTCAAAATCATTAGCCATCAGGGAAATTCAAATCAAAACCACCCTGAGATACCACCTTACACCAGTTAGAATGGCAAAAATTTACAAGGCAGGAAACAACAATTGCTGGAGAGGATGTGGAGAAAGGGGATCCCTCCTACATTGTTCGTGGCAATGCAAGTTGGTACAGCCGCTCTGGAAAACAGTGTGGAGGTCCCTTAAAAATTTTAATATTGAGCTACCCTATGACCCAGCCATTGCACTACTGGGTATTTACCCCAAAGATACAGACGTAGTGAAGAGAAGGGCCTTATGCACCCCAATGTTCATAGCACCATTGTCCACAATAGCTAAATCGTGGAAGCAACCGAGATGCCCTTCAACAGATGACTGGATTAAGAAGTTGTGGTCCATATATACAATGGAATATTACTCAGCTATCAGAAAGAACGATTTCTCAACATTTTCTGCAACACGGACGGCACTGGAGGAGATAATGCTAAGTGAAATAAGTCAAGCAGGGAAAGACAATTATCATATGGTTTCTCTCATCTATGGAACATAATAACTAGGAAAATCGGTAGGGGAAGAAAGGGATAAAGAATGGGGGGGTAATCAGAAGGGAGAATGAAGCATGAGAGACTGTGGATTCTGAGAAACAACCTGAGGGCTTCAGAAGGGTGGGGTTGGGGGAATGGGATAGACCGGTGATGGGTAGTAAGGAGGGCACGTATTGCATGGTGCACTGGGTGTTATACGCTACTAATGAATCATCGAACTTTACATCGGAAACCAGGGATGTACTGTATGGTGACTAACATAATATAATAAAAAAGCATTAAAATTTTTTTTAAAATTATTAATAAAAACTAATGATGTATTATATGTTTGCTAATTAAACATAAAAAGAATCTCCCAAAAAAAGTCTTGGGCCAGATGGCTACACAGTTGAATTCTACCAGACATTTAAAGAATAGTTAATTCCATTCTTCTCAACTGTTCCAAAAAATGGTAATGAAAAAAAACTTCCAAACTCATTCTATAAGGACAGCATTACCTTCATTCCAAACCAGAGAAGGACTCCACTACAATGCAGAATTACAGCCCATTATCCCTGTGGAACATGGATGCAAGAATTCTCAATAAGATACTAGCAAATCAAATTCAACAATACATTAAAAGAATTATTCACCATGATCCCATGGGATTTACTTCTGGGTGGACAGTTTGTTTCAATTTTCTGAAATCAATCAACCTGATACATCACAGTAGTAAATGAAAGGATAAGAAACATGTGATCCTGTCAATAGATGCAGAAAACGCATTTGAAAAATACAGCATCCATTCTTGATGAAAACCCTCAACAAAGTAGGACAAGATGGAACATACATTAACATCATAAAGGCCATCTATAAAAGACCCAGAGCTAATATCATCCTAAATAGGGAAAAACTGAGAGTTTTTCCACTATAGTCAAGAATAAGACAGGGGTTTCCACCTTCACCAACACTATTTACTACACTACCAGAAGTCTTACCCTCAGCAGACAACAAAAAGAAATAAAAGACATCCAAACGGCAAGGAAGAAGTCAAACTTTCACTATTTGCAGTTGACATGATTCTCTATGTAGAAAACCTGAAAGATTCCAACAAAAAATTGCTAGATCTAATACATGAATTAAGTAAATTTGTAAGATATAAATCAACAGAGAAATCTGTTTAATTTCTTCACTACCAATAATGAAGCAACAGGAAGAGAAATCAAGGAATTGATCTCATTTGCAATTACAACAAAAACAATGGATACCTAGGAATAAACCTAACCAAAGGGGTTAAAGATCTGTACTCTGAAAAGTATAGAATACTTATGAAAGAAATTGAAGATGACACAAAGAAATGGAAATGCATTTCATACTCACGGATTGAAAGAACAAACACCGTTAAAATGTCTATACTACCCAAAGCGATCTACACATTTAATGCAATCCCTATCAAAATACTACCACCATTTTTCACAGAGCTAGAACAAAGGATCTTAAAATTTGTATGAAACCACAAAAGGCCCCAAATAGCCAAAGCAATACTGAAAAACCAGAGCAAAACTGGAGGCATCACAATTGTGGACTTAAGCAATCTTACGAAACCGTAGTTATTCAAGACAGTATGGTATTGGCACAAAAACAGACACAGAGGTCAAGCGAACAGAACAGAAAATACAGAAATGGACCCACAAGTGTAATCTGGTCCCTTGAATTTAGCTAGATAACTACCAAATCAATCTGAATACCCATGAATTCAACCTGAGATGTCAGAAAAGAATATCTGGAACTCTACAAGTAGAAAAGCGACTACTTTTTGCAAGATAGGAGGTGCAGAGAAGTGGATCCGAGGGGATATATCAAAAGATAAAGGGCAGGAGCCTCTATAGGCTGGCTACTGGAAAGTGATAGACCCTGGAGCATAAAATCGGAACTCTTAGAAATCTGCTCCAGTGAGATACACCCCTGCCTGAAAGGTGCTCATGTGGTGAAACAGAGCAGAATTCTAGGTGGAACAGAGCGGTCTCAGGACCCCAGAGTCACAGAAAGAAAGGGAATGCCTCAGCCAGTAGAGTTCCCAAGGAATGGGGCAGGGAAACTGGTTATAGTCAATGAGCCTGGGAAGGGGCTCTCAGCTCAATTCACCATTAACTGGTAGTCAAGGCCCAATTGTGACACTACTCTCCATGTGTGGACCATGCAAAGGACAGGGACACACTGACTCTCACCTTTCTGTGAGAGGGGTGGAGCAGGTGTGTGCACGACCAGGTGACAGCTCTCAGTGCAGGGGCCCTGTAAAGTACAGTAATGGGTCACCCTCTGCCTTCCCCCCAGAGGATCAGTGTGGGCATGCAGTGCAGGAGTCTGCAGAGTTTGGCACACACAAAAGTTTAGATTACTTATCCCAGTGGATTTACTGAGGAGAGGGAACCACAATCTTTCAGCTCTGGTTCTGGAGATCAGTGGGTGGCCATTTTTATGTTGATCCTCTAAACAGGTCCAGAAAGCCTTCAGAGAACAAAAGCCACACAGAGCAACCAGAAAGAGGTTACACTGAGCCTGGCCCACTAGCAAGAAGTGGTGCAACTCCACCCAGGCAAACACACGTGAGATCAGCACAGCAGGCCCCTCCCCCAGAAGACCAGCTGGAAAAAAAGGTGAACACCATGTTTATGGACCTCACAGGTCTGCAAAACTCCAGCACTAGGAGAAAATAGTATATAGAAATTGAGGGTTTTTTCTCATGATTCATTTACTTTTCAGTTTAAAATTTTGCATTTCTCCTTTTTCCCTTTTCCCCTTTTCAATGAGTTTCTTATTTTATCAACTCTTTAAGTCTTTTTTAACTTTCATTTCTTACATTTACATTTTATAGATATATTCTTCATTTTTGGCTTCCTTTCACTATTCAATTTTATTTGTGTGTGTGTGTGTGTGTGTGTATAAAATTTTGCTTTCTTTTCAATTTTGGGATTTAGTGTCTTCTAACACACAGACCAAAATACACTCAGACTGAGTGGATCACCCTGTGTTCTTCACCCTGTGAGATTATATTCTCTCTCACCCACCCTTTATTTTCTTTTTCTTTTTTTTTTTTTTTTTTTGTTTCCTTTTTCTTTCTCTTTTCTTTTTTGGTTCCTGACCTCTTCAGATTTGTCTAGTGTATATTTTGCTTAGCTTGTGGTTGATATTTTCGATTCACTCACTAATCCATTCTTCACTGGGCAAAATGCCTAGAAGGAGGAATTCAAACAAAGAAGCAGAGGTAATACTCTCTACAAGAGATATAAGCGATATGGATATAAGTAAAATGTCAGAGCTGGAATTCAGGATAACAATTATAAAGGTACTAGTTGGACTTGAAAAAAGCATAAAAGACACCAAAGAATCACTTAGTGCAGAAATGAGATCTAATCAGGCTGTAATTAAAAATGCTCTGTGATGCAGTCTAAATTGGATGCTCTAACAGCTAGGGTAAATGAGGTGGAGAGGGAGTAAGTGAGACAGGAGACAAATTGATGGAAAGGAAGGAAGCTAAGGAAAACAGAGAAAAACAACTAATGGACCATGAGGGGAGACTTTGAGGAATCCGTGATGCCATTAAACAAATCACTTTCAGAAATACTATAGTGCCCGAGGGAGAAGAAAGAGAGAAAGGGCCAGAAGGTATATTTGGGCAAATCATAGATGAGAACTTCCCTAATCTGGGGAAGGAAATAGGCATTCATGTCCAAGAGGTAGAGAGGACCCCTCCCAAACCCCAATGTAAATGTTGAAGCTTGCAAATCTCAGAGGTAAAGAGAAAATCCTGAAAGCAGCTTGAGACAAGAGATTACTAACCTACAGGTATAGGAACATTAGACTGGCATCAGACCTATCCACAGACACCTGGCAGGCAAGAAAGGGCTGGCATGATATATTCAGAGTACTAAATGAGAAAAACATGCAGCCAAGAATACTTTATCCAGCAAAGCTGTCATTCAGAATGGAAGGAGAGATAAAGAGCTTCCAGGGCAGACAGAAACTGAAAGAATATATGACCACTAAGCCAGCCCTGCAATAAATATTAAGGGGGATACTGTAAGTGAAGAGAAAGCCCAAGAGAGACCAGAAAGAAACAGAGACAATCTACAGAAACAGGGACTTTACAGGTAATACAATGGCACTAAATTAATATCTTTTGAAGTTATCAAAGGTATCAAATTGGATAAAAAAGCAAGATCCATCCATATGCTGTCTATAACAGACTCATTTTAAACCTAAAGACATCTCCAGACTGAAAGTGAGGGGATGAGAACCATTTATCGTGCATATGGACCTCAAAAGAAAACTGGTGTAGCAATCCTCATATCAGACAAATTAGATTTTAAACCAAAGACTGTAGTATGGGATGAAGAAGGACACTATATCATACTCAAAGGGACTCTACTCAACAAAAATATCTAACAGTTATAAATATTTATGCTCCTAACTTGGGAGCAGCCAATTATATTAACCAATTAATAACCAAATTAAAGACATTGATAATAATACAATAGTAGTAGGGGACTTCAACACTACACTCACAGCAATGGAAGGATCATCTAAGCAAAAGATCAACAAGGAAACAAGGGCTTTGAACGACACACAGGACCAGATAGACTTCACAGATATATACAGAGCATTCTGTATATAACTAAAGCAACAGAATACTCATTCTTGAGTGCATATGGAATTTTCTCCAGAATAGATCACATACTGGGTCACAAATCAGGTCTCAACTGATTCTAAAAGATTGTGATTATTCCCTCCATATTTTCAGACCACGATGTTTTGATACTGGAACTCAATCACAAGAAGAAATTTGGAAGGAGCTTAAAGACTAGGAGGTTAAAGAGCATCCTGCTAAAGAATGAATGGGTCAACCAGGAAATTAAATAAGAATTTAAAAATTCATGGAAACTAATGAAAATGAAAACTCAACTGTTCAAAATCTTTGGAATACAGCAAAGGTAGCCTTTTTTAAAAAAAAAAAAAAGATTTTATTTATTAATTTGACAGAGAGAGACAGCCAGTGAGAGAGGGAACACAAGCAGGGGGAGTGGGAGAGGAAGAAGCAGGCTCCTACCGGAGGAGCCTGATGTGGGGCTTGATCCCAGAACGCTGGGATCACGCCCTGAGCTGAAGGCAGACGCTTAACGACTGTGTCACCCAGGCGCCCCAGCAGAGGCAGTCTTAAGAGGGAAGTACAATGCAATCAATACAAGTCTCTCTCAAAAAATTAGAAAAATCTCAAATTCATGAGCTACCCTTAAACCTACAGGAGCTGGAGAAAGAATATCAAAGAAAGCCTAAACCAAGCAGGAGGAGAGGAATAATAAAGATTAGAGCAGAAATCAATGCAATAGAAACTAGCAAAACAGTACAACAGATCAACAAAACTAGAAGCTGGTTTTCTGAAATAATTTATAAGATCGATAAACCCCTAGCCAGACATTTCAAAAAGAAAAGAGAAGGGACTCAAATTAATAAAATCATGAATGAAAGCAGAGTGATCACAACCAACACCAAGGAAACACAATTTCAAGAACATATTATGAGCAACTATATGCCAACAAATTAGACAATCTGGAAGAAAAGGATGCATTGCTGGAAACTTATAAACTACCAAAACTAAAACAGGAAGAAATAGAAAATCAGAACAGATCAATAACCAGCAAGGAAATTGAAGCAGTAATCAAAAAGCTCCCAGAAAACAAGAGTCCAGGGCCAGATGGCTTCCCAAGGGAATGTCACCAAACATCTAAAGAAGAAATAATACCTATTCTTCTAAAGCTGTTTCAAAATATAGAAATGGAAGGAAAACTCCCAAATTCATTTTATAAGGCCAGCATTACCCTGATTCCAAAAGCAGAGAAAGACCCCATGAAAAAGGATTATTACAGGCCAATATCCCTGATGAACATAGATGCATAAATTTTCGTCAAGATACTAGCCAATAGGATCCAACAGTACATTAAAAGTATTATTCACCATGACCAAGTGGGATTTATTCCTGGCCTGCAAGGGTAGTTCAACATTTGGAAATCAGTCAGGGTGTGATACATCATATTAATAAAAGAAAGGACAAGGGCCATATGATCCTCTCAATGCGGAAAAAGCATTTGACAAAATACAGCATCCTTTCTTGATTAAAACTCTTCAGAGTGTAGGGATAGATGGAACATACCTCAATATCATAAAATCTATCCTCAAAAAGCCCACAGAGAATATTATTCTCAATGCAGAAAAATGACAGGGAAAATGACAGGGATGGCCACTCTCACCAGAAGTCCTAGCATCAGCAATCAGACAACAAAAAGAAATAAAAAGTATTCAAATTGGCAAAGAATAAGTCAAACTCTCACTCTTCACTGATGACATGATACTTTATGTAGAAAATCCAAAAGACTCCACCCTAAAATTGCTAGAACTCATACAGGAATTCAGCAACGAGGCAGGATACAAAATCAATGCACAGAAATCAGTTGCATTTATATATACTAACAATGAGACAGAAGAAAGAGAAATTAAGGAATTGATCCCGTTTACAATTGCACCAGAAACATTAAGATACCTAGGAATAAACCTAACCAAAGAGGGAATAGATCTCTAGTGTAAAAACTACAGAACAATTATGAAAGAAATTGAGGAAGACACAAAGAGATGGAAAAACATTCCATGCTCATGGACTGGAAGAATAAATATTGTTAAAATGTCTATGCTACCCAAAGCAATCTATACATTCAGTGCAATCCTTATCAAAATACCATCATCATTTTTCAGAGAGCTAGAACAAATAATACTAATATTTGTATGGAACCAGAAAAGACCCTGAATAGCTAGAGGAATGTTGAAAACGAAAACCAAGCTGGGGGCATCAAAATGCCAGACTTCAAGCTATATTACAAAGCTAAATCATCAAGACAGTATGATACTGGCAGAAAAACAGACACGTGGATCAATGGAATAGAATAGAAGCCCTAAAAATGGACCCTCAACTCTGTGGTCAACTAATCTTTGACAAAGCGGGGAAGAATATCCAATGAAAAATTCTCTTCAATAAATGTTGCTAGGAAAATTGGACAGCCACATGTAGAAAAATGAAACTGGACCATTTTCTTACACCATACACAAAAATAAACTCAAACTGGATGAAAGACCTAAATATGAGACAGGTTCCCACAAAATCCTAGAGGAGTGCCCAGGCAGTAACCTCTTCGGCCTCAGACACAGTAACTTCTTGCTAGACACATCTCCAATGGTAAGGGAAACAAAAATGAACTACTGGGACTTCATCACAATAAGATGCTTCTGCATAGCAAAGGAAACAGTCAACAAAACTAAAAGTCAGCCTACGGAATGGGAGAAGATGTTATCAGATAAAGGGCTAGTATCCAAGATCTATAAAGAACTTATCAAATCTAATACCCAAAAAACAAATAATCCAATCAAGAAATGGTCAGAAGACATGAATAGGCACTTTTCCAAAGAAGACACCTAGATGGCTAAAGGACACATGAAAACTTGCTGATCATCTCTTGTAATCAGGAAAATACAAATCAAAATCACAATGAGATACCACCTCATAGTGGAGGTAGATACAACCTACATGTCAGAATGGCTAAAATTAACAACACAAGAAAGAACAGGTGTTGGGGAGGATGCAGAAAAATTGGAATGATCTTGCACTGTTGGTGCAAATGGAAACTAGTGCAGTCTCTCTGGAGAATACTATGGAGTTTCCTCAAAAATTAATAATGTAGGGGTGCCTGGGTGGCACAGTGGTTAAGCATCTGCCTTCGGCTCAGGGCATGATCCTGGCATTGTGGGATCGAGCCCCACATCAGGCTCCTCTGCTATGAGCCTGCTTCTTCCTCTCCCACTCCCCCCTGCATGTGTTCCCTCTCTCGCTGGCTGTCTCTATCTCTGTCAAATAAATAAATAAAAATCTTTAAAAAAAATTAATAATGTACTATATTTTGGCTAATTGAATTTAAATAAAAAAAACAATTAAAAATAGAACTACCCTATAACCTAGCAATTGTACTACTAGGTATTTACAGAAAGGATAAAAAAAATACATATTTGAAGGGGTACATGGACCCCAATCTTTATAACAGCATTATCAGCAATAGCCAAACTATGGAGAGAACCCAAATAATGAATGGACAACAATGGTGTGTGTGTGTGTGTG
Organism: Ursus arctos; assembly: GCF_023065955.2. Lineage (NCBI taxonomy): Eukaryota > Metazoa > Chordata > Mammalia > Carnivora > Ursidae > Ursus > Ursus arctos. The sequence continues at coordinate 48,977,463 of NC_079873.1, forward strand.
TGTGTGTGTGTGTGTGTAATAGAATATTAGTCAGCTATCAAAAAGAATGAAATCTTGCCATTTGCAATATCATGGACCGAATTAGAGTGTATTATGCTAAGTGAAGTAAGTGAGTCAGAGAAAGACAAATACTATATGATTTCACTTGTGAAATTTAAAAAAAAAAACAGATGACCATATGGGAAGGGGGGAAAAAACCAACAGAGGTAAACAAACCATAAGAGTCTCTTAATGATACGGAACAAACTGAGGGTTGATGGAGGGAGGTTGGTGGGGGATGGGCTAGATGGATGATGGGTATTGAATAGGGTACTTAAGATGACCACTGGGTATTGTATGTAAATGTTGAATCAGTGAATTCTACTCCTGAAACCAATATTGTGCTGTATGTTAACTAAAATTAAAATAAAAATTGAAAATAAAATAAAATAAATATAATTAAATGTGAAGAATTGTTTATAGTAAAGTTAGGGGGTATACTAAATTGAGATACTACCTATTCAAGGCTCCCTACTGTCACCTATAGCATTTTGAATGAGATCACATCTAAAAGGTAAGTGTATTCTCCTAAAGCTGTTTCAAAATATAGAAACAGAGAAAAACTACCAAACTCATTCTATTAGGCCAATATTACCTTGATCCCCAAACCAGGCAGAGACCCCATCAAAAAGGAGAATTGCAGACCGATATCCCTGATGAATATGGCCGCCAAAATTCTCAACAAGATCCTAGCCAATAGGATCCAACAGTACATTAAATGGATTATCCATCAGGACCAAGTGGGATTCATCCCTAGGATGCAAGGGTGGTTCAACATTCGCAAATCTATCAGTGTGATAGATTATATCAACAAGAAAAAAGCCAAGAATCATATGAGCCTCTCACTTGATGCAGAAAAAGCATTTGACAAAATAAAGCATCCTTTCCTGATTAAAACACTTCAGAGTGTGGGGATAAAGGGTACATTCCTCAATCTCATGAAAAACTATCTATGAAAAGCCTACAGGAAAAATCATCCTCAATGGGGAAAAGCTGGAAGCCTTTCTCTTAAGATCAGGAACACGACAAGGATGCCCACTCTCGCCACTATTATTCAACATAGTATTAGAAGACCTTGCAACAGCAATCAGACAACAAAAAAGGATAAAAGGTATCCAAATTGGCAAAGAAGAAGTCAAACTGTCTCTCTTCGCAGATGATATGATACTCTATTTGGAAAACCCAAAAGAATCCACCCCTAAACTACTAGAAGTTATAGAGCAATTCAGTAATGTGGCGGGATACAAAATCAATGCTCAGAAATCAGTTGCATTTCTATACACGAACAATGAGACTGAAGAAAGAGAAATTAGGGAATCCATCCCATTTACAATAGCACCAAAAATCATACGTTACCTTGGAATTAACTTAACCAGAGACGTAAAGTATCTATATTCTAGAAACGACAAATCACTCTTGAAAGACATTGAAGAAGACACAAAAAGGTGGAAAAATATTCCATGCTCATGGATCAGAAGAATTAACATAGTTAAAATATCCATGCTACCCAGAGCAATCTACACTTTCAATGCTATCCCGATCAAAATACCAATAACATTTTCAAAGAAATGGAACAAACAGCCCTTAAATTTGTGTGGAACCAGAAAAGGCCTTGAATTGCCAAGGAATTGTTGAAAAGGAAAAACAAAGCTGGGGGCATCACATTGCCGTATTTTAAGCTGTACTACAAAGCTGTGATCACAAAGACAGCATGGTACTGGCACAAAAACAGACACATAGACCAATGGAACAGAATAGAGACTCCAGAAATGGACCCTCGGCTCTTTGGGCAACTAATCTTTGATAAAGCAGGAAAAAACATCCGGTGGAAAAAAGACAGTCTCTACAATAAATCGTGCTGGGAACACAATAGCTAAATCGTGGAAGGAACCGAGATGCCCTTCAACAGATGACTGGATTAAGAAGTTGCGGTCCATATACACAATGGAATATTACTCAGCTATCAGAAAGAACAAATTCTCAACATATGCTGCAACATGGACAGCACTGGAGGAGATAATGCTAAGTGAAATAAGTCAAGCAGAGAAAGATAATTATCATATGGTTTCTCTCATCTATGGAACATAAGAACTAGGATGATCGGTAGGGGAAGAAAGGGATAAAGAAAGGGGGGATAATCAGAAGGGGGAATGAAACATGAGAGACTATGGACTATGAGAAACAAACTGAGGGACTCAAAGGGGAGGGGGGTGGGGGAATGGGATAGACCGGTGATGGGTAGTAAGGAGGGCACGTATTGCATGGTGCACTAGGTGTTATACGCAACTAATGAATCATCGAACTTTACATCAGAAACCGGGGATGTACTATATGGTTACTAACAACATAATAAAAAATCATTAAATAAATAAATAAATAAATAAATAAATAAATAAATAAATACATAAATAAATCGTGCTGGGAAAATTGGACAGCTACATGTAAAAGAATGAAACTTCACCACTCTCTCACACCATACACAAAGATCAACTCCAAATGGATGAAAGAACTCGATGTGAGACAGGGATCCATCAAAATCCTAGAGGAGAGCCTAGGCAGCAACCTCTACGACATCGGCCACAGTAACTTTTTTCATGACACATCTCCAAAGGCAAGAGAAACAAAAGATAAAATGAACTTCTGGGACTTCATCAAGATAAAAAGTTTCTGCACAGCCAAGGAAACAGTCAAAAAAACTACGAGGCAGCCCACGGAATGGGAGAATATATTTGCAAATGACACTACAGATAAAAGACTGGTATCCAAGATCTACAAAGAACTTCTCAAACTCAATACACAAGAAACAAATAAACAAATCATAAAACGGGCAGAAGATATGAACAGACACCTTTCCAATGAAGACATGAAGACATACAAATGGCTAACAGACACATGAAAAAATGTTCAAAATCATTAGCCATCAGGGAAATTCAAATCAAAACCACACTGAGATACCACCTTACACCAGTTAGAATGGCAAAAATTGACAAGGCAGGAAACAACAAATGTTGGAGAGGATGTGGAGAAAGGGGATCCGTCTTACATTGTTGGTGGGAATGGAAGTTGGTCCAGCCACTCTGGAAAACAGTGTGGAGGTCCCTTTAAAAGTTAAAAATTGAGGTACCCTATGATCCAGCCATTGCACTACTGGGTATTTACCCCAAAGATACAGACGTAGTGAAGAGAAGGGCCTTATGCACCCCAATGTTCATAGCAGCATTGTCCACAATAGCTAAATCGTGGAAGGAGCCGAGTTGCCCTTCAACAGATGACTGGATTAAGAAGTTGTGGTCCATATATACAATGGAATCTTATTCAACTATCAAAAAGAATGATTTCTCAACATTTGCTGCAACATGTACAGCACTGGAGGAGATAATGCGAAGTGAAATAAGTCAAGCAGAGAAAGAGAATTATTGTATGGTTTCACTCATCTATGGAACATAAGAAGTAGGGAAATCGGTAGGAGAAGAAACGGATAAAGAAGGGGGTAATCAGAAGGGGGAATGATGCATGAGAGACTATGGACTCTGAGAAACAAACTGCGGGCTTCAGAGGGGATGGGTTTGGGGGAATGGGATAGGCTGGTGATGGGTAGTAAGGAGGGCACGTATTGCATGGTGCACTGGGTGTTATACACAACTAATGAATCATGGAACTTTACATCAAAAACTAGGGATGTACTGTATGGTGACTAACATAATATAATAAAAATATATTACAAAAAATAAATAAATAAAGGCCATGAGATATTTGTATATTTTTTTCATGAGTTATTTGTATATTAAATGTCAGGAGATGAGTCCTGGTTCCCACCTCTCTAAAAAAGAGTGGCCAAAAGTATCCTCCTACCAGTGGTCGCCACTCCATTCTAAGATGCCATGTGTTTCCACGTAGATGTTCCTATTTCTAGGAGGTTCTGAGGCTCAGTGATACCCCTACCTTCCTTAGCAGCTTCTCAGAAAGGAAAATAAGTGGCATCCAGTCCTGGAGTCTCTCTCCACCTTCCACACCATATGCCCAGTTTACAAAGTACAATACTATTCACTTAAGCAGGAATAGTAATTCTCCAGATCCTGACAACCTACCCTTACATGTTCATTTTATGACATATAATGCTCTTTTATCCCCATTATATGGCTTACACCTTATAACAGCCAAGAAGGCTGTCAAGGGGTGAGGGGTAATCATTCCTATTTTATAGAAGATGAACACTCTGCTTCTCAGAGGGAAAGCAACTTACCCTAGCTCTCACAGCTTCCTGGGAGAATGGAAAGAACAAGACCAAGTTCTAGGAAAACTGCGTTAAAATCTGTAAAGTTCTATACATTTGGGATTTTAAGAAACTGTCATGCCAGGGCCATGCCTAGAACCCAAATTTCCTGTCTTCCAGACCAGAACTCTTGCTGCACTTATGGCAGAGAAGGAAACAGCAAATAAGGACCAAGAGACAATTATCCCTACAAGAATAATAGCAAATTATATTTAAACAGAACTTCACAACATCCTAAGTATTGCAGCCTTTTATGGCATTTCAACCTCATGGCAACCTTCTGAGAGAAGTACAGCAGGAAATAGAAGTTAAAAATTTTAAACACCCTCACACATACTTATTCCTCTTTCCTGCTGTATTTTTTCTCATAATATGTACTATTTAATCATTTGCTTAGCATGTATCTTCCCTACTAGGAAATCTATTCCATGAGGACAGGATTTTTTGTTTTGTTCACCATTAGTGCCTAGAACAGTGCCCGGTACCTAGCATATGCTCAAATGTTATCGAATAAGTGAATGAATAAATGTGTATGTGGTGTGTATGGGTGTGTGTGTGTAGAGAGAGACAGAGACAAGGAGAGACAGAGAGAATGAAAGAGAAAGAATGACCTGTTTTGCTTATGAGCAAACTAATAATATCCAGAGGAGTTAATTTTTCCCAGGAAGGACTTCTGAAGTTTCCCATTTCACCATTTCAGCCTATTCCCCTCACCTTACAGCCTGGCCGGTTCAGGGACATCTTACCTGGGCAAAGGGAACATTTACTACAAATGCCTTTCTTGGCCCAGCTCCAGGCATGGTGGCTACAGGTAGCCTGGGGTTCACTCCTTCATCAGCACACTCTTCCATTCCACAAATATTCAGAGTGTCTGCTATGTACACAAAAGGTACTCTGTCAGGCCTCATTTCCCTTTACACATCCCAAAACTCATACACACTCAAAAGGTTTCCCTGAGTCTTCACCATCCCTGGACTATATAGTAGTGAGGGAGAGAGGAGAAAAAGGTACTTGAATTCTCAGCATGTGGCCTGAGAGTCCCACAGAATTGTGTCTACCTCATAGGATGTTTGGAAAGATTAAATTAGATACACATGTAAAACACTTAGAAAAGTGCCTGGCACAAAATAAATGCTGGCTTGGTAAATATCAGCTATTTTCTCAAGCCTTATTGCATTCATGATCCTATTACTGGTACTCCTCACCTCTGGAATGAAGGAGGCCAGGCAAACATCCACTTCTGACAAGCGGGGAGAGTAATGCTTGAGGAGTCACTATAAAGTTACAGATCTATTTCTCATCCTGGCTCCATTTGGAGATAGGTGTGTGAAGAAGATTCTTCATCTCTCCCAGGTTTAGTTTCCCCAACTTTAAAGTACAAACACTGTTGTGAGACTTATATGAATTCACACGTGTGAAGGTGCTTTGAAAATGCAAAACACCAAACAAATGTGAGGGATTACTGTATTAAAATAATAAAGGCTAGCATTAATTGAGCCCTTGCTATGTGAAAGACACAGTACCAAGTGTTTTACGCAGAGTAAATCATTTCATCCTCACAATAGTACCAACAACCAGGTACTACTATTATTCAAGTTTCATAGATAAGGTATGGTGGTTAATTTTATGTGTCAACTTGAGTGGACCACGATGCCCAGATATTTGGTCAAAAATTATTCTGAATATTTCTGTAAAGGTATTTTTTGATGAAATTAACACTTAAATCAGTGGACTTTGAATAAAACAAATAATATTCTATAATGTGAGTGGGACTAATCTAATCAGTTGAAGGTGTTAATAGAACAAAGATTGACCTCCCCTGAGCAAGAAGGAATTCTGCCAGCAGACTGCCTTTAGACTCAGACTGCAACTCTTAGCTTTGCTGGCCTACCCTGCAGGTTTTGGACTTGTACCTCTATATTCACATGGACAAATTACTTAAAATCTCTCTCCCACTCCCTCTATAGACACACACACGCACACGCACATACACATATACACCCTGTTGCTACTGTTTCTCTGGAGAACCCTAATATAAAAGGAAACTGAAGATTAGAATGGTTAAATTCCTTGCCCACAATTACACAGCTAGTCAGTGGCAGAGCCAGAAGGCTAAGGATCATCCTGTTTCCTCCCTGTCCTACACCTCTTTCAATCAATCCAGCAGCAATTAACATTGATTCTATATCCAAAATTGATGTTAAATTTTCCCTCCTCTCCCCAACCTTGCTGACTTCATTTCTACAGCAGTTTCTTAATTGGGCTTGCCATCTCCACTTTTGTCCTCCTCAATCCACACTCTATAGAGTTTATAAAAGTCAACTTCTTAGATTAGTGAGTCAACCACATCATTCCACTGCTTCAAATGTTTCCTATTGTACTTAGAATAAATAGCTCTTGATAGTGTCCAGCACTGTCACGTACACTGAATATATTAACTCACTTAATCCTCATAATAACACATGGGTAGTACCATTATTATCCCCATTTTTGAGAGGGCATAACTGAGGCACAGAAAGTTTAGGTAACATGGTCATGGTCACAAAACTAAGAAGTAGCAGAGTCAGAATTTGAACCTGGGCAGTCTAGTTCCAGAGTGTGTGCTATTAACCATGGAACCATACTGCCTTTGAGGATAGCTGATGCACACCCTCCCTGGGCCTACAAGCTCCCTGGGCCTACAAGGTCCTGTGTGAGCTGCTCCCTGCCTGACTCTCTACCATTCTATCATGACACCTTTTCCTCTCTCCCTGTGCTCCAGTCATACTGGCCTTCTTTCTTTCCCTCAAGCATAGCAGACTGTTTCAACCTCAAGGACTTTGTACATGCTATTCCTGCTGTCTTCCCCAAACTCCCCACAAACCTCATTGTCTCCTTCTTTTCTTTTATAATCCAAAGTTACTGGATCTTTCCCCAAATCTCTACACAGTTGACTTAACTTAATGGCACTTCCCTATGTATGCTAGGCAGACCCTTTTACAAAATGTTTCCTCATGACAATAAGGCTTCTTAGACCTAGCTGACTGTATTTAGTTCCCCCCACTGCCTGGTTTCTATTACTGAACAGCTTAATCACTTGCAGAACTAGTCATGTTCTAACACACACATAGACATACCAAAAATAGCATGATGAGAAAACTTCTCAAAGCAATGGGCTCCTAAGAAGTTCCTCTCATCATGTCATGTGTTTGGGGCCTTTCTCAGTCTCTCCTCAAGCAGAGAATTCAGGAAGGCTCAGGCTTGGGTTGGGAGGATTTTCCTTATGAATGAAATTCTTACTGCATCTCTTAGCACTCAGCAAAAAGTTAGGTCTGGTCTTCTGAGGTCTGAATTCACGGCAGAAGAGAAGATTGTATTCTTCCCACCCAAGTGTGTCTTGTCAGAAATACTAATTACTCTTTATATGGGTAGAGAATAGCAGAGTTCATACAGCTCTTTCCTGTCTACTCACTCATTTGATTCTCACAGCAGACTCAGAAGATAAGCGAGTCTATGTGATGGTTAATTTTATATATCAACTTGACTGGGCCACAGGGTATCCAGACATTTGAACAAACATTATTCTGGGTGTTTCTGGATGAGATTAACATTTGAATCCATACACTGAGTAAAGCAGAGTGTCCTCTCCAATGTTGACGGGTCCCATCCAATCAATTGAATACCTGAAAAAAACAAAAAGGCTAAGAGGGAACTCCTCCAGCCTGACAGCTTAGGCTAGGACATTGTGTGTGTGTGTGTGTGTGTGTGTGTGTGTGTGTGTATACTACCTCCAGCTATCAATGCAACCTCTCCTCTTCTCTTACCCTCTCCATCTGTGCCACAAAAGGAACCCTCAACCACTCAGTCTTATCATGTCATTGCCCTCTTTTTTTATATTCATAATTTTGAAATGCATTTTGATTTTAAACATATTGGATTTCAATTATTTTACTGCTAATCATTATGAAATTAACATACAAATGTTTAACCTGGGTTTCCAGAATTAGAACCTCTGTTCATAGATTCAATAAATCAATGTCTATGCATTTTCTTGGTACCTATATGTCCCAGGTTTTCTTTTTTTCTTTTTTTTTAAATAATTTTATTTTGTTATATTAGTCACCATACAGTACATCCCTAGTTTTTTATTCAACGTTCCATGATTCATTATTTGCATATAACACCCAGTGCACCATGCAATATGTGCCCTCCTTAATACCCATCACTGGCCCAAGTGCTAAGTGAAATAAGTCAAGTAGAGAAAGACAATTATCATATGGTTTCACTCATTTATGGAACATAAGAAATAGGAAGATTGGTAGGAGAAGGAAGGGAAGAATGAAGGGGGGTAAACAGAAGGGGGAATGAACCACAAGAGACTATGGACTCTGGGAAACAAACTGAGGGCTTCAGAAGGGAGGGGAGTGGGGGATTGGGATAGGTCATTGCCCTTTCTAACAAGGCAAAACTTTTGAGCCTGGCATTCAAGGATTCAAGGTCTTTCTTGATGTGGCCCCAGTTCACCTTGCCATAATTACTGGATCTGGCCACACCAGAGCACCCATATTGTATTTCCAGAACATACTATCCCTTTCATGCCTCAATTCTTTGTCTAATGTTGTTCCCTCTGCTGGGAACATTTTTTGGTTCACCTACCATGTCCACTCTCCACACAAAGTAAACTCTATCATCTGAAATCTTGACAGTAGAGCTTAAACACTATCTATTCTAGGAAGTCATGCCCAATCCTCTGAATCCCTTCAAACATGTTCTTGCTCTCCTATACTCACATCACTATCTTTGTGCCTTCTATAGCATTTCATCCAGGCTGACTTATGTCTCCCCTACTGAATTATAAGCTCCTGAAGGCATAAACCACATTTTGTCTTGACTATTCCATACCTCAGCCTGAGATAGTGCCCTGGAAAGAGTAGCTCATTGATAAACATCCATCTTCTTAAATGGCCTGTTAAAATCCATTGCAGCATTGTTTATCATGGCAAATGACTGGACACAAACTAATTGGCCATTAATAAAGGGCATAATAGAATCCTATGTAGCCATACAAAAAGAGGCATATCTGCATGTAATGGTATGGAATAATCTTCAAAACTATTGTTAATTGAAAAAAAGGCAAGCACAAAACTGTTGAATATGCTAACTATATGACAAAAAGAAAGTGTGTTTGTGTGTGTATGCGTATGTATGTACATAAGTAAATGTGTGAAAAGGCATAGGATATATCTATACAAACACCTAAGAAACTTATGACAGTGGATGTCTCTAGACTGTGTTACTGAGGACAAGGGGCATAAAAAAAAAAAAAACTTATGAAGACTCAATTTTTACCTCAATACTTTCCCTGCTCTTTGAATTTTGTACCATGTGCATATATTACCTATTCAGGATAAATAAATTTTGTCATGCATCTATTACATGGGGAAAGGACATATTGAGTTGTTATTAAGTATTGACATAAATTTCTTTTTCAGATTAGCTAGAAAGGACCCTGAGGAATGTAATATGATTAGTTAGCAATTGCAAACAAATGAAGCTGTGGTTTTGAGCCAACTGGGATGAGCTCTGGCTCAGGAGAATATAAAAATAAGGGAATATAAAAATAAAAACAATATTTATATAGCTTTTACTCTCCTCCAGGCATTGTTCAAAATATCTTACATGCATTTACTCATTTAATCCTCACAACAACACTCAAATGGGTAGGTACTACTCTCTTCCCAACTTTAAAAATGCAGACCCTGAGGGGTTAAGTAGGCTGCCCAAGACCACACAGATAATAAGTGGCCAGAGCAAGTATTTGAATGCAGGGAATCTGTGCTCCTAAACATTATACAGTGTTACTAATACCAAGATGGAGTGATGGAAGCTAGAGTAGTCTGCCTGCTGTATCACCAGCACCTAGTGTTTACAAATAATCAATAAATACATTGGATAAATGTATGAATGGATGGACCAAATAAATGGATGTGTGCATGGGTGAGTAAATCACTGAGAGAATGAGGGATGGATAAAGGATGGGGGTGAATGGGTTGTAGCTAGGTGGGTAGGTTGTGGAGAGAGTATGGCTTTTTAAATCGGATCTTGATTTGAAATCTGATGCTGCCCTTTATTTATCCCTGAGCAAGGTACTTAAACTCTCTATCCCTGCTTCTTTTTTTTTAACTAACTAGAATTTATTTTATTTTTTTATAATAATATTTTTTTATTATATTATGTTAGTCACCATACAGTACATCCCTGTTTCTAAGCCAGACTAGGCTATGAACTCCCAAAGGGCAGGGACATTTTTCTGTTTCATTCCCTGCTATATCCCCAGTGACTAGAAGAGTACCTGTCACATGGGAGGTGCTTAGTAAATATTAATTAATATGAACTTATAAACTAACAAATGTGGACATTAAAACCCATTTTGTAGGGGCTAATGTGAGGATTGACTGAGATTACAGTTAGTATAACTGGCATATAACAGGTGAGCTTCCCTTCCCTTGTCTCCTACTAATGAAGATTGCAGAAGGCACATTTAACTGGGAATTGAGATATGTGGATTCTTTTCCCAGTTACTGAGTAGTTGTGTGGTCTTGGGTCAAGCACCCTCCCTCTCTGAGACTCAGTTTTCGCAATCTATAAAATGAGCGGTATTCAACATTTTGTGTAGCAGGTAGGGGGGAATGCAGGGCAAGCAAAACCCTTTTCCAAAACCATAATTAACAATCCAACATATAAAGCAAAAGCCCAGGTGCTCTTCGAAGATCAAAGGTGGGAGACCCAAATTTCTGGCTGCTCCTGCCCACCTCCTCTCCTTGAGGCACTGCCATGGTAATTCTAGGGCATTCAGGTAGGGGTCTGCAAACCTTTTTTGTAATGGGTCAAATAGTGAATGTTGTAGGCTTTGCAGGCTATATGGTCTCTGTCACAACTGCTCAACTCTGCCTTTGTATCATAAAGGCAGAATGGGCATGGCTGTGTTCCCATAAAACTTAATTTATGGACACTGAGATTTGAATTTCATATAAATTTTCATATAATTTCATATATGTGTCACAAGATATTATTCTCTTTTTTTTTAATCTTTTTCCAGCCATTTAAAAATATAAAAACTATTCTTAGCCTGTAGTCTGGATTTGACTGGCAGACTGTAGTTTGTTGACCCCCGATCTAAGGAGTTGGATTAAATTATTCCCAATGTCCGTCAGCTTGGACATTATAGCTGAGGCAGCCCAGAAGCAACATGAGCATTATAAAGAATAAAGCCTGAAACTATATTTGCCATGAAATTCTGGAAAGCAGATAACAGAAAGGACTGAATCTGTTCTAGGTTAGGAAAACACCTCAAAAAAGGAGAAGGCTCAAGTTTGGTCCCATCCCTCATTTCCCCAGGCCAAACTGAATTTTGAAATACTTAGTAGCTCATCTATTGTCAGAACTTCAACTGTTACTAACACCTCCCAATCCTCTGAGCTCAATACACAGATCACCAACTGCCTATTGGACATGCCCCATACAAGGCTGTCTTAACATCTCAGACTCAACATGGCTCAGACTGTACTTGTCATCTCCTCTCTCCACCCCTTCCCTAAACACTGGTCCTCATTTTGCATTACCCATTTCTGTGAGGGATATCACCATTCATTTGGTTTCATAAGAAGACTCTCACTGGGAGGAAGCAAAGGAAGAGTAGGGTATGTCACATCTTGATTGCTCTTTCACCAGACTGATGGCAGTATTTTTAGTATGGCCACATCCATCAGGCTATGGCTCATAGTCCAAAGCCAAATTCAAGTCCTGAGATTCTGAGTTTTTACCCTGGTAGACATACATGTGAATTAACTGTAACAATGACTGCAGGTTGTCTCCCCACAGTCCATTCTCCCCTTCTTCCTTTGTATTAGAAAACTTGTCCCTGATTGTTGGCTGTGTACATTGCCACCCAGTTTACACGACTACTTTCCCAAGCTTCCCTTGCAACTGGAAGCATTCTTGTGACTCAGTTCTGACCAATGAGATATAAGTAGAAATATTAAATAGGACATTCAGGAAGATTTCTTTAAAAAGGATAGTCAAGTTTGTTTCCTCTTCTTTTAACCTTTCTGTTTCTTAGAATTGGATGTTAACAGATGTTCTGGAGCTTCCACACCCATCTTGGGCCATTAAGCAACCTCAACAGTGAAAGCCAAATGCTGGGATGGTGGAGCAGAGAAGTTCCTAAAAGCTTCATGAAGCTGCCATACTGGCCTTGGTATGACTACCTCCTAACTTCCTTTATGGGAAATAAAACCTGTGTGTTTTAAGCCAGTGTAGATAGATCTCTGTTATTCACAGCAGAATCAAGCCAACTATTAAACTCACTAGCTGGCCATTTTAGCTTACCTATGCAGAGATTTCCACCAACTCCAACATTGTGGCTTTTATAAAGGTCACATGAAATTTGGTATGGAATTTAGTGATTTCATATTCTTCTCCAAAGCAGTGGCATACCAAGGGTGGGACAGTAGAAATGGACCACCCTTAGTGCAGGCAATGAAGGAGTGCACTATCTATAGAATTTTTTTAAAAGATGAAAAGTTAAAGTATTTTTTATCACTATGAATCAGTAATTTTAAATAATGTCAGTAATAAAATACTCCTCCCTGAATAAAAGTTTTTGTTGGTCGAAGTTCTTTTTTTTTTTTTTAAAGATTTTATTTATTTATTCGACAGAGATAGAGACAGCCAGCGAGAGAGGGAACACAAGCCGGGGGAGTAGGAGAGGAAGAAGCAGGCTCATAGCGGAGGAGCCTGATGTGGGGCTCGATCCCACAACGCCGGGATCACACCCTGAGCCGAAGGCAGATGCTTAACCGCTGTGCCACCCAGGCGCCCCTTGTTGGTCGAAGTTCTAAGCAATTGTTGTTACTACTGAGTTTTAAATAGGCACCTTATATTACTTATCCTTTAATAACACTGTATTCTACAGGGCAGTGGATTCGGTCGCACTGCCCCCCCCCCTCCCCGCCCTGCTGCCACATACACAGACTTTACAGGTTGTTCCTTCAGTTCGTTTCACTTGCAAATCTTTAGAATCATTCAAGGTAGCTTTGGGTGCATTTCATGTCTGCAATCCCTCTGGTATTATATGTTCCATCATTTAAACAGTAGGTTCAAAGTAAATAATGATAGCACAGGGATAGTAAAGTCAAAGAAACAGAATGTAAGTCACTTCATTTCTGTTATTCTATTTGACCAATTGGAGTTTTTACCTGTGCTTAAAATTTAAAACAACAAAAACAATACAAACTGCAATGTGTACTAGTTTTGTTCAGTAAGTGCATACTTTAGGTTATATGTGAGATGTTACTGAATTTAAATATCTTTTAAATTGAAGTTTATTCTCTTTTTCATTGCTAATTATTTTAAAATTAAAAGCAAAACAATAAAATAATTATTAGTACTGATTACTACATGTTTACTACTGAAAATATTTTTGTCATATATATGGGAGTATTAAAATGAGTAATTCCAGATATCACATATGCTAAGTATACCACATCTCTAAAGTAGTAATAATATAATTAATCTTACTGTTCAGAATCCTAGAAAGCAAGGAACTGGCTCACTGGTAATTCACATAGAACCAACCCGCAATTAGCCCTATCAGAGGCCAGGAACCCAAAGCAGATCATTAGATCATTGACTTAGATGTGAAATGTCCTTTCCTCCATCCACCCATTCTTCATTCATTCTAGGCCCACACTAAGCCATATGAGAATCAGATGGGTAGTCAGAAAGGAAAAAGACACAAATTATCTACAAATGGTTCTGGGTATAACACTTTTACCCTCATCCAAGCCACACCATCACCCCTAACCTGGACTATTGTAAGAGCATCCTTACATCTTTTACCTTTGCCCCACTACAATTTATTCTGTTCAATTTTAAGTCAGATTATGTCCCTTACATGTTCAAACCTTCCAAAAGCCACCAATCTCATTCAGATTAAATGTCCCCAGGAAACTGGCTTCCATGCTGTTTCTTAAACAAACCAGTTGCACTCCATCTCTCCCCCTACCCCCCCACCCGGCTGTTTCTTAAGTCTAGAACTCTCTTCTCCTAAATATCTGCATAGAGCTTATTTCTTCATTTCCTACACATCTCTGCTCAAATGTCTCTTAATCAGAGAGGCTCTGAATCATCTGTCTAATATATCACCTCATCCCCTATTTCTCTTTATTCTCGTACCAGGTTTTCTTTTTCTTCTTAGTGCTTAGTACCTCCTGCCATACTGTATATTAATTTGTGTAATTGTTTAGTGAACATCCAGTCCCCAGAATGTAAGATCCATGAAAACGTAGAATTTGTGTTTGTTCACTGCGCTCTCCCCAATACCTAAATCAGTGCCAACTCATAGTAGATACTCTATATTTTTTAATGAATTAGCACTGGAGGAGATAATGCTAAGTGAAATAAGTCAAGCAGAGAAAGACAATTATCATATGATTTCTCTCATCTATGGAACATAAGAACTAGGAAGATCGGTAGGGGAAGAAAGGGATAAAGAAAGGGGGGGTAATCAGAAGGGGGAATGAAACATGAGAGACTGTGGACTCTGAGAAGCAAACTGAGGGCTTCAGAGGGGAGGGGGTGGGGGAATGGGATAGACTGGTGATGGGTAGTAAAGGAGGGCACGTATTGCATGGTGCACTGGGTGTTATACGCAACTAATGAATCATTGAACTTTACATCAGAAACCAGGGATGTACTGTATGG